>NC_084546.1:9406000-9727000 GCF_024500275.1 Phycodurus eques | reverse complement strand
GGCAATGTTTGGGTTCAGGCTAAAAGCAAAGTTTTTTGGGGGGAAAGTTAGAGGCACACTTATTAAGATTTTGGGCATCTGCATGGAAGCTCTCTGAATATTAAGAGGTTAACTACGGCATGTCACTTTCAGGATGTAAAATTCCATGCAGTTCTGCATTAACATTCATGGCTAAAAGCTATCTATTATTAATTATAATTTGGGAAATGATGAGCTGAAAGTGACATTAATGGCAGACACAAGATTGATATATTTGGACTCAAACACACGCAAACGCATCACACATGCACAGCAATAACTAGGTGCTCTATTTTCACGTTTGCTTCTCTAATGTGACACTTTCTCCATATGCGAAATTGTAACCGATATTTAAAAGCAGGTCAATATTAACACGTAGCAACTTATGATTTATGGTCAGAATTGTTTCCATAATTCATATGCTGATTATCAAATTACGCAGTATAACCGAAGCTTCTTTAATCAGACAGCGCTCTCGAGGCTGAGGTGACTAATATTTATTGTAATTAAAAATCAAAGCTAGCAAAGCTCGTTTGGAAATGCTGCAAGGACTAATCAGTGTCCGACTCCCATCATCAAACACAAACATTGTTCTCGCCTTAAACCAGAAGCCGCGGAGAGGCCGACGGAATCAATAGGAGAAAATCAATTAGAATAGTGTTTGCATGTATGGATTGACATCTTGAATCATCACTTCTATTGATCCTCACCACTGTGATCTTCATAAAACCCATTTGTTCCATCTAGTTTGCACATGCAGCCAATACGTTGTTCTTTTCCCCCCTCCCACAGGTTTGCATAATAAACAATAGTGCAGGGGCCTTAAAGAAGAAGTTACAATACTATATGAACCGAAAAGAAACATTTGTGGACAAACAAATCAACACCGACTGCCGAGGTTTGCGCCCTAAAACAAAAAGCCATGTGGACACGCATGTGACTGAACTGAACTTAATTATAAATTATGCAGTCATTGTAGGCCCACAAAAGAAGACGTCTCCCACTCTGCAGTCAGATGTAATTACCAAAGTCAGGCGCGCTGCACTGTCTGTGATCCATCTCTGACAGCCACCGCTGACTGATGACCTTTGCAGATGGAGTCGCTGAGCACGGGACACACACATCTTCCAATGGCAGGGGCTTGTGCCAGTCTGGCACAAATTTGCCTCTTTCTTAAGTGATCTGATTAATTATTCAATCAACAGTGGCACAAGACCCCTTTAACTCAAATTTTATCCGTATTGTTGCTACGGCAGAGGCTATGCAACTTCCTAGCATGCTTCGCGGCACACTTTGTAAATAGTGGCCGTTACTAAAGCTAAACATTGCTCTTTGCTTGCCTTTGTTACTGCCTGCATTGTTACGAGTGTGTTCGTTAGCAATATGTTGGGCTTGTTGGTATTTGGACAACTGTATTTTAGAATACCCTGACTGTGTGTTGTGTGATGAACAGTGACTTTCCGGTCATATGCGCTATATCACTCAGCCTTCCCTGGCGACTTACCAGCTGTGTAAGTTGCTAGTGCGTTCTTCCTGCTAATTGCTCAATCAAGCTTCTTTTTCTGCAAACCATTTTCTATAACGCTTGTCCTCATTAGGGTCATGGGCGAGCTGAGTGAGGCGGGGTATACTCTGGACTGATCCCCAGCCAATCTCAGATAGTATCAAGTAATGTTAGACCAGAGGTGTCTTCATTATAACTTTGAATCCCTCGGCATGCATAGAAGACACTTTTCATCACACATACATCATGCATTTAATTACTATCACCCTTTACCAAAGAATTGATGGATGACTTGAAATAATAAGGGAAAATACTGACGCGCAGATATCAGTGGTACAGTACTTTGAAGTACACATGCTTGATGTACAATTGAGAGTTGGACCTTTTTGTTGTTGTTGTGAAACGTGTCCTTAAGTTCTTGTGTGAAAAGATGTGATGCGTGAGCAGCATCAGTGATGTTTATTATTATTATTTTAGGAGGGTTTGGTTGCTTTTAACATAGCCATGGTTAAGGCAGTTATTCCCAACAACGTAATTATTATCATTATTTTAGGAGTGTTTTGTTGCTTTTAACAAACATGGTTAAGCCACTCATTCCCGACAACAACTGTAATTGTAACTGATTTCATGTGGCACCAAATTGTTCTTGCGCTCCCAATTATTTTTGAACCTTGTTGTGGCAATTTCTTAAACAAAATAATGAACCAGATGACTCATTTAACAGTATATGCATCGTGCACTTGTTTAATATATATATATATATATATATATATATATATATATATATATATATATTTGTTATTTTTTTTTTTTTTTTTTCATTACTTTTAGAAGTTCTAGATGATATTCCATTCCCCTCTTAGTGCTTTATCACTTGGAGTGTTGTGAAAACCTCAGCAGGCTATTGCATTATTATTATTTTTATACTACTTATAATCGCTCAATGATAAATTCATCAATAAATGAACAATCAATATTATTGGCAGAAA
Source organism: Phycodurus eques (assembly GCF_024500275.1). Lineage (NCBI taxonomy): Eukaryota > Metazoa > Chordata > Actinopteri > Syngnathiformes > Syngnathidae > Phycodurus > Phycodurus eques. The sequence goes on along the minus strand of NC_084546.1, from coordinate 9,724,489 downwards.
TGGAGTGCTTGTTAAAAACGCTGTTGGGTCTGAATGGGACCGGAACTGGGTGTGTGTTAGCGAAGTCTATGCTTCCATCAAGGCATGGTTGGATGCTTTTGGTGTGAAAGACCATCACTCAGGTCTTGATTCAATCCAATGAAACACGTTGGAACAAAGTGAAATTTACATCTTTGTTGTTAGATTTCACTTCCTGCATGTATAATGGCTCTGACAATACCCTGCCCCCTACAGGTTGACAGCGTGACACGTGAAGCTCGATCGGCGTGCAAATGGCTCTTCTAAATAACACCGGCGCGACCCCGGGCTCGCCGGTGACAATTTGAATCATCGCATCGCAACGGCCAGTCGTGCCTATCATTCACCATAAAGGCTTTATAACTCCAACATCGCTTGCTGGGGCAAAGAAATATGACTCTCCCGTCAGCGGATAGCAGAGGGGGGTGTGGGACTGGGAGGACGGAGGAAAAAGGGTAGGGGGTAGGAGAGGGCTAATTTGACACAGCTCGCTTGGCTTGCCATAATTGCTCTGTCACTGTCAGTCCTTGAAAGGCCTCGTCGCCGCACAATTTCGACACAATTACCGTCCGTTTACCGGCGGCCGTTAAGCCCATCACACCCCTCCACCTATACAACACCCCCCCCCCCCCCCCCCGCCCTCTCCCCTGCAGCCCTTAAAAAACTCCCGCCCGCTTGCCCGGTGGCTAGGATGTGCCATGGCTCATCAAACGCGGATGCGGCCCATTAATGAACACTGTTAGCATTTCTCTTAAACTTCTCCTGCCTCTAATAAACATGCAGTGTTCCATGAAGGAGCATTGCCATCCTCGTGACATGATATTTATTGCCGGTGCAGGCAGGAGGGGGGGGCTGGGGGGGACATATCAGTGATGAGTGGAGAGGGGAGTACCAAGGGGAGTACCAACATCTCTTTTTGCAAAGGCACAGCTAATGGCTACCACCCCATTAACATATGCATCCACCTTGGGGCTGCCAAAATATACAAAGAAACAGAGAGGGCTACGGTGTCAGAATTGTGTTAATGATGCCGGCCTTAGCAATCTTTTTTGTGAAAAATGCATGACAAAGATATTCAAATCAATAGTTTGATATTTGGAAGCCACAGGAAACAAGTTGACGCCATCTCCATTTCAAGGTGAAAGCCCTCAGAGGAGGAAGAAGAACTGGTAAAACTTAGCAAATACTCACAAATGCTGCTTTGTGTATTGCAACATCATCTACCATTGTGTATACTGCTGCTGTTACTTTCACAGATAAAACAAATAACTAGAATGACCACCACTAAAGCTTTGTGTATGGGGAAGCTGCAATAGGCTACAGCACAGTAGTATTTGAAAGTGGGTGTCCAGGCTCAAAGGCGAAGAACAAGAGCCCGAATTGACACTCACTCATCTCCAAACAAACTTCAAAAGGAGCCTCCTTGTGGACAATCTGTGAGTTGTCTGCGAACCCACCTGGCACAAACCTTTGCAAAGCCTAATTCTTTCACAATTTTCGCAACACGTCCGTGGCTTAGTCCCAGAAATTCAGCGACGTCATCAACGGTGACTCTACAATCATCGCTGATCAGTGCCTCAACCTAGTACTAGCCCCAGGATTAACTGCTGAAGATGGTCACGGAGATCACTCAAAGCAGGCTCTTGTTCTTCGTCCTTGATCCTGGACACCCACCTTTTGACTATGCTGTAGCGTATTGCAGCTTCCCCATACACATTTTGCAACCTTTTGAAAATGTTTAGTGGTGGTTCTCCTTCCAAAGCAAGCGACTCAATCAACAATGACATTATTTCCAAAATGGCTGACAGGAAGAGGGCAGGCTTAAACAAAAACGTTTGAAATAAACAAGTATTTTAAACTACAAACTGAAAATGTCTAAAACAAATTAATTAGTAGGCTAAATTCAATTGGGCTCATTACTTCTTGATTGCCCCTTGTATATTCTGTTTTTTAAAAGCATTTTTTGTTATTGGTTTTTCCATGATATAGTACCTAATGGCTGTTGGAAAGGAGAGCCAATGCACTTTTAGACACGACAGTATGTAAAGCATTTACTACACATCTTGTGCTTCAAACTTTTGTGTGTTCAAATGTGCGAACAATGCATTACAAAAAAAAAAAAAAAAAAAAAAAAAAAAAAAGAAAAAAAAAAAAGACTTTTGATGTGTTTAAAGCGTGCGAGAGGGGTAAGACTCGAAATAAGGTCTCTCTACATGGCAGACCTTCACCTATTGCGGCTGGTTCCGGAACGTATCCCATGCGATAAATGGAGGTTTACTGCAATGTTGCAAGCAAAAGCAGATAATCACAAAATACCAGGAATAAATGCAAAAAAACACGTCAAATAAAGGATGATCAAGCATGCAGACAGTCGACTGTGTTGGGTCTCCGGGGACCCGTACCGTGGCGCTCGGCCCCCTCCCCTCGCCTCACCTCTCAGACCTGTAGGAATTAATGAAGCCCAGTGCAACCGCAGTCAAAGGGACAAAATGGCTGCTCATTAATAGCCTGCTGTCAGAGGGGCCATTGTGACGCTGCAGGGTATTAACAGAATTAAACCGTAGAGGAATTATTATTTCCAGACGCCACCGATTGTAAACAGCTCGCCTCGTTGCCATTGTAGCGGGATTCGCACTCTATTTGCGTTGCTTCAAACCAGCATGAAAACAGCACAATGCCTTTCTAGTGCAAAGAATGCTCACACAAAGACACACACGCATAACCCCTGCCAACAAAGTACGACTTTTCATGTCTCTGAGGAGATAGGCGCTTCTGCCGAACAAAGCGTCTGGTTGCTCACCGAACAAACTCATTAATTTGCTTAATTATGAAACTCCCTATCAATTCTCCCCTCCCTGGGAATTGTTTAGCGAGGTCACGTAACAACAGAACACATTTGGAAGCTATGTTTTCCCTATCACATAATAGACAAAATACACCAGGGCCTGATTAAAGGCCTTTACACAACAGAGGGAGAGAAGACAGTGTTTGTTTTGAGGCTCACAGATGAAATTGTTGCCGCTGATTTTTGACAGCTGCAGCTACAGACTGTCTATTAAAAAGGGGTGGTGGTGGTTGTAATAATTAAAGCACAACACTAACAGGAATAAATTAATGCCTCTCCGCAAATGGGAGACAGACTTTGTTCCTCCTGATTAAAATTTTTTTTTTTGTTTGCGTGCATATGAGCGAACGTTTACGCACGATAAAAGTTTAAGCATGCAGTCTGCTGTGATGTGGCTCAACAAGGCTTATCTCATAAAAACAAATGAAGTCTTTTTTAGTCATAAGAATTGTTAACATTTTAGGATAATCACAAGCCAAGGTTTAGTTGGATTTTGTACATGCAGTCCTATAGAAATAAATATATACTGTATAAAAGGTCTATGTACATATCGCTGTCGGATGGAATCGTCGCATCTCACAAAATGGCTTTAATACTTGTGGTTACATCATCTTCCCAAACTCTTTTTCAAAGGTCTAATACCCATGATTGATGCAATAAGATAAAACCTTAAAAATATATTTTTGAAAAATTTTTTAAAACGACAAGCAGTGTAATCGGCAAATATTAATCTGCACGGCAGCTTTCCGTCGTGGGTGACGCGCTGTTTTTTTTGGAAAGAAATTTTTAAGAAAACAGGTCTAAGCAGATGGATACAATCTAACTATTACCACTCTATATTGTCGAAAAAATGTTCCAGACTTTCAATCTTGAGGCGACATGATGTCACACGTGCGGATTGAGGAAGTTGTGAAGTTTTTACAACACTTCGACACTTCCGAGAGTTTGTATTGTATTGTCTATTTTTAGTTTACGTTGGTTAATAACGTGTAAAAATAGACAACCTGGGAAATGACCAATCGTATCGATTTGTTGGGGAAAAAATTAATAAAATAATTGACCATATTTGGATTTCTCTAAAAATGTTTTTTATTAAAATGGCCTCCGTCAATCTTTCCCCGGGCCATTATTCTCGAGTCCATTTGCAACCATCTCCTCCTCTTCAGCCACAAATGGCAGAGAAGCACCGCACTTGACAACAGCAGCCAAACTGGCAAGGGATGGTGAAACAAATTCGCATATATGCATGCAATGTGCCAAAACACATCCTCACGTATTGGACTTGCAGTAGCACAACTACACCGGGTAATTATTTATTATATGTATGAGACACCCACATTGAACCGCACTCGCAAATACAGGGGGCGGCGCGCTCTCGTCCGACAGGCTAAATCCCATTATTTGGCCCTCATCCCAGACAGTGAATTGAGAGTCAAGTAGGATGCATGTGGTAACCACAATGAAATTACAGCGGTGGTGAGTGCGGGTGCTGCTAATGCATCCCCATTGTGTGCTCGAGTGCATCTAAATAAGCAGGGGGTAAAAAGGCAGCCCTTGCGATGGCTGCACAGGTTACTTTATGTGTGTGCGTGCGTGCGTGCGTGCGTGTGTGTGTGTGTGCGCATCTCAAAGTAAATGGAAGCCTGGCTGTGGTGTAGGGCTGTATTTAGATCTGATGATGAGACACCGTCTGTGTCAATGTAGCCATGGATTTGGCTTCATTGGTACGCTTGTGAACGCATTCACAGATGGAGGAGATTTCCCGAAATCCCTTGCCTCCAGACATCTGTCGTATGCTGTATTTTTATTTGTAATGTATCTACAGTTTTTGGTTTAGCCACCCTAGATTGTAGAAGATGGCCAATGTTTATCGGCAACAAGTTCTCACATACGATCCAAATTTCATTTTGTCATCCATCATAACACAAAATGTATTTTGTTGTATTATCTGTCTATATATGTGTTCCCATTTTTTTGTTTGTGTTCAAATATGCGTTTGGTTCAAAACTGCGACGATCGATGTTAACTGTTAGCATGTAGATGGGGTTTTGCATTGTTTGTTTCCAAAGCTAAAAGGTTATGTGGTTGTTTTAAAGGTCCCCTTCCATCAAAATCCAACTTTTGCTACTGTTTTATTCATATCATAGGTCAAAATGAGTCTTTGACTTGGTTTAAATTTGACATCTATGTGCTTTGAATGGAATGATCCAAACGTGAGGCCGCTATGAATGCTTTGCTGTGGAGATACCGCCAACTGCTGATCAAAGCGAAGATGTTTCCCATATTTAAATTGAGAGGATGAGCAATCCAATCAGCGCAAAGCTAAACTTACATGTCGCATACTAATGAGAAGTCTCCACTGCCAGGCATAAAAGATTAACTAGAATACTTTGAAAAAGGGTAACCTGGGCATTTTCAACCCAACCTGATAAAAGGACATCAAAGATGAGAAAAATCAAAATTATGGAAGGGGACCTTTGGATATGTTTAGTTTGATAGTAAACCTCAACTGGAAGTGGCATTAAACGGCTTGAAGCCTCTTTTTTTTGATGACTTGTTCAATATTCTATATTTGCCAAACTGCTGCTTCATGTGAAGTGAATCAAATCGAGTTCACTGCCACCATATAGCGCAGGTTTGTGCTCCCAGGTCATAGTAAAAAAAAAAACAAATGTAAAAAAAAAATAATAATAAACGGCCAGATGACGGCTCGTATCTTGAAAAATTCCTAAGTCGGGTCACTCGTACTCAAGGCAGCACTGTATGTTAAATTACAAACAGACTTTCTGCAGCAGACAGGAAGTGAACTCAACTTTTTTTTTTTAAGTGCTAAAAGTAGGAATATGGATTCATCCATTAAGAATGACCACCCACACACACACTGCTGCCCTCTATGTGAGCACCGCTTCATCAACAACAGCCTTTGTAGTCAACGGCGGTGTTTTTTAAATTTATTTTTATGCCTCCTCAGAGCTGCCCCTCAGTTTCGAAGGGGGACGGCAGATCTAAAACAGAGTTGTGCGCTCCTGACAGGAGGATAGAGCTGTAACTCCGCCATTCTAACCTCGGCTGTTTGGAGGCCCGCGGAGAGAGCGCCAGCCAGCCAGCGAGGGAGGGTACGAAGAGACAGATACACATCCTAATGACAAGTACAAACACGGGCGAGCCTTTGTTGCGGCGCCACAAAACACTTCAGCGGGACTGATTTCGCCTCCCAATCAAACACTTCAAACGCGGCCTCCAAAGAGAGAGACAGGGATCCAGATAGGTGTGCGTCTCCTGCTAATAGCTGCTCGCGCCGCGGCGTTAAGCTGCTTATTTCTGACATAAATAATGCATCCGGGCAGATGCGCTCGACTTTGGTTGAATACGAATCGCCGGCGTGATTGACGCGGGGTTTTGCCGAGCGCCGACTCCATTCCGCCGCCTCACCTTTGCAACAAGGCCTGTCTCATTTAATATCGCTTATGTTAACATAATTATGACAACCCGCACTGATTCATGCGTGCAACTGTGTAATATCCGTGACAAAATTAGACTACTACTTTTTGAGATGGGGGGGGGGGGGGATTATTTTTTTTTTTTAGCCTATCAAAGGCAACTTAGCGCGTCAGCCTGTTCAACAGCTAAAGCAAATAAGAGGATATGACTTTAATTCAGGATACCTTGACAAGACTCCCACCCGCAAACCCTGCCCCCTCTTAGTTCCCCCTTTTCATTGATTCCAATCAATCAACCCTAATTAGAGAGGCTCCTATACACATATATGTCATATGTTAATAGGGTAACGATATGGGCATTTAGTTGCTTCTTTAATCTTGCTACTTGCAGCTAATGACAATCTTGCAACCAGCCATGGGAATATCCATAAGGGGGCAGCAGGGCGCTGAGAGCAGGTGCACAAATTGGCACTTCACACTACATCGCCGCGTTAAACCTTATTTACAAGGCAACAGCCGCAAATATTACAGATTTGCCGGCGAAACCGCATTAGGTTCAATGGGCCGATGCCGTGTAATCCAATACAATAAAATTCAAATTTGTGTCAATCTCACGGGCTAAAAGGAAGCACGCGTGGCTCATCTGCAAACAGATGAACACTTCGCAGATACAAGATGCCCCCCTTCCCCTTGCCTCCACCTCACTATTCAGATCTCCATGAATCAAGGAAGAAATGTTTCTCATTTCATTTTTAATCCACCCCCTTTTAGCATGAAGTTGCACAGAGGGGGAAATGTATTCCAGACTTCTTCCCTGAGCTAATGTCCAACCCTCCCCAACATGGAGGCTTTAGCGCCATGATTGTTCAGTGTGATGCTGCTGAATCATTTCACTATTTGGGTTTCATATGGCACATGCTGAGACGTAAATGCCCCTTGCATTTAAACCAATGAACCTGCCTGACCTCAAGATGCAACTAATATAGAAGAAGAAGTGGTGTCCTACGGAGTCCTAAGGTTCTCATCACCAAAAGTTCTGGGTTTAGAGTCAAGACGCTCATTCCCCTGGTGAGCCAGCAGGCCCTGCCGCTGTATTATTTATTAATTTTTTGATTCCATGACAACATTGTGGAGAGGTTCTGGAGGGAAACGTGCGGGCCTGGATATGTTCCAGCAGGAAGCACTCGACTGACTTGGCTGAGTTGTTATGATGGACCGCGGCCGTGTCCGTGCCACAAAATTTTGACAGACAAGATTTAGATTCACGCTCCGTGCTGTGTTCTAAATTAGGAAACTTGGAATTCTTGGGAGAATAGAATGTGCAAAATGCCTACACGGAAATAAACCCTCTGCTATTGCTATGTTAACCCTAACAAAAGTTGACAGTTGAAGAAATCTCATCCCATACACTCACCAGACACTTTATTAGGTACACCTAAACGGTCTATTCCAACCCAATAAAATGCCGATGCTCAGTTCTGATTGACACTTGAACATTTAAACATATATATATCACCGAAGTGCGGACCCTGCAAAAACTCTAAATATTTGAATATTTGTCATATTTTGAATTCAAACTACACTTAAAATAAGACTAATCATGTAAAAATGTACTTCGCAAGACAAATTTCACCTGTTCCAGGCTACTTTTGTACTTGAAATAAGTTGAAAACTAGGCGGCACGGTGGGCGGCTGGTTAGAGCGTCAGCCTCACAGTTCTGAGTACCCGTGTTCAAACCCCTGGCCCCGCCTGTGTGGAGTTTGCATGTTCTCCCCGTGCCTGCGTGGGTTTTCTCCAGGCACTCCGGTTTCCTCCCACATCCCAAAAACATGCATTAATTGGAGAATCTAAATTGCCCGTTGACTGTGAGTGCGAATGGTTGTTTGTTTCTCCGTGCCCTGCGATTGGCTGGCAACCAGTTCAGGGCGTACCCCGCCTCCTGCCCGATGACAGCTGGGATAAGGCTCCAGCACGCCCGCGACCCTAGTGAGGAGAAGCGGCTCAGAAAATGGATGGTGGGATGGAAGTTGAAAATTATGTTCCCCGAGTGTTGCCGAAGGGACCCGAGGGTTGCAAAATGGCGATATCGTCAAAAAAAGACCTGTTTTATATCAGGGGTGTCAAACTCATATTTGTCACGGGCCATATTATGGTTTCTATCAGAGAGCCGTTAGCACCGAGACACATTATTATTATATACACACAACAAATTGATGGGTAACACGTTTTTAAATCACAAGTCAACCGTTTGTTCAACTATTCTTCAAGAACTCTAAAAAGGGTTTTGGTATCAAAAAAAAATGCTTGCAATATCTCAAGGTCATTATGTATTACATATGACAAGAATCACGGAAGTTGACGTGCATGATTTGCTTTCGTGGGCCGCATAATATGATGTGGCGGGCCAGATATGGCCCCCGGGCCTTGCGTTTGACACCTGCGCTTTATATACTTGCTGTCTGGTGAACCCACTTTTATCCAGAAAAAAAACAATGGGTAGGACGCGGGATTTTACTTGCGATCGTTTCATTGCATCTCAGTCAGACTGGGCATTTTTTGGATTGTCCACATTCCGTTGTCCACAATTCACAGCGTCGTGACTCGCGGAGACCTTCGGCTTTCCCTTCACATGAAGAGTTTTGGTCTTAAATATTGTATTATTATATTGTATATTAAAAAAAATTCCTCCAAGTATAATACCGTGACGGGGAAAAAACAAAATCAAACCAGACATACAGTATAAAAGTTTCCCGACTTCCAAACTCATCCTCCGTCCTTGCAAGCCCTTCCCTCTTTGTTGCCAACAACCTGCCTCCGTCCCCTCGGTGTAGCCATGTTGTGCAGAAAGATCCTAAGGTAAACTCTGTGCTGTTTGTAAGCCTCTGTCTCTCTGCCTCTCTCTCACTTTGCGACTCCCAAGTGATAATTATTTGATCTTGTTTGCTTCATTATTCATCTTGAGGGAGCCGTGCTTGTGACTTGTGGATAAATGCCATATGAAAGGCATTGTGCATCCTCGCTTTTATCCCGGCTCCCACAACAGATCAATTAGTCAAACTAAACAGTAAATTATTAATCACGTTGCTTTGTGTCCCCGTTCCATCACCGGAAGCAAACAGTTCATTAGCGAGGGGGAGAGCATAGCAGGTGGGGATGAAGGGATGGAGAGGGGGATTGGAGGGGGGCAGTTGCATGATTGAGAGGGGCTTTAAAGCGAGCTGATGTTATGTGAACATTTGGAAAAAGGAGGGGGAAGAATTATCAAGTGTGTCCATCATTCCAGGTAACTTCCAATCCCCTCCCGCACCGCCCCGCCCCCTCGAGGTCCTCTTCCAAAACGGCATAAAATGAGGTCAAGCCGTGAAGGAGTTCAATGTCAGGGCTGTCGTGTGTGTTGGCCGTCGGGACGCACGCGTGTGTGTATGGGGGCGTGTGATTAAAATAACATTTCATGTCGTGTTGAGCAATCAGACCTTATTTGCAAAAAAAAAAAAAAAAAAAAAAGCAGTTCCGATGAATTTTAATGAGACCTACACTCGAGGGGTATAGCGGCCACTGTTGGACGGAGTGGGCTGGGGGGTCGGGGGCTGTCACCTTATTTGTCAGAAGATACAAGGTACATAAAGTTTACTTTAAAAAATTATAAAAATCAGGGGTTCACCGCATGTTCAGATTGCGGTGCTGTTCCGAGTTGGGCAATTTAAATAAATGAGCAAATATATGAAAAAATGTCTGAGCATTTTTTTTTTTTTGCGGGAAAGGTTAATTTTGAAGGGAGATGGGATGGTTGGGATCTCAGGGAACGGAGGCATCCAAAGAGGGGAAAGGGGTGACGGAGGGATGGAGGAATATTAAAAGCGATTGCATTGCCTCCTGGATGTCTCGGGAGAGCGGAATCAGTGGAGATGTTAAACCTTGCTTGACACCCCAGTTGGATAATTGTGGGTGTGGGAGCTAATCAGCGGAAGATGTCTCCTCAATTTATATCTTGTCAGTTAGCGAAGATTAGGTCCCCCCCTGTCCTGGCCACCATTAGCTTTGTTGCATGTCAATGCGCCGGTGAGTGTGTCCGCCTGGTCTGACTGCACTGCCAAGGAAAAAAAATAAAAAATAAAAAAACAGGGGGGTTGTGGGGAAACCAGCACATTTATTCCAGCTCAAGTCAGTATGGCATTTTCATGAAAACCCATTTGAGAGGTAGAGGAGGAAAGGTGAGCCTTTTTGAAAATGCATTTGTTACTAGTGACCTAACCTAACTTTGTGGAATAAGAAATGCAGTGCTGGGATGTGCTCCACATTTATTTATTTTTGTTAAATATGATGCAAGGTCCAGGATTGGGAAGCCAATGATGGAGTGGTCGATTAAAAAAAAGAAAAGAAAATAATAGCTGGGATAGGCTCCAGCACTCCCGCGACCCTTGTGAGGATAAGAAAATGGATGGATGGATGAAAAAATATTTATGGGAAATTATTCTGTTGTATTAGGTCACAGAGGAAGTGGCTTTAATAGCTTCCACTCTTCTGGCAATCTTTAAAAATGTGTCTGTGATGTTGGCCCTTGGGTGGTTCTCAAACTTTTTACACCATGTACCACCCAAAAAAAAAAAGTACCAACTTAAACAATGCACTTCAAAACAAACAGTTCTGAAAAAGAATAAACGGCAATGTATTTTACTTTAAAGCTAAATACAACTGAACTGTACTTAAAAATGTACTGTACTTGATATTTAAAAAAAAAAAGGTTTTAAAAAGGCTGCATGCATAGTTACTTTGAGAACCACTGTTCTAGAACGTCTCAAATGTGTCTGATTGGCTTTAGGTCACATTCTTTCACACCAAATTTATCCAAGCATCCATTAATAGCACTGGCAGACATGCACTTAAACACACAAACCTAGAATTGTCCATAAATGTCTTGGTAAGGTAAAGAATAAAGAGTCAACCCTTAATTAATTCAATGATTGATCAACATACTGTATGTCCCAATACTACACATGTAGAACCATGTTCCTTGTTTTGAATGGATTTTTGCATCTGTGAAGGTGTGGCGCAAAAGAAAGGCATTTAGTTCAAAAAGGAGCTGGGTTAATTGGTAAGTGGTTCGCATTCCGTCCCGCTCAAGGTAAATGTTCGCATTTTCTCCCTTCAGCACAATGGCTCCTTTCAGCGAGCACGCAAGGCGTCTATAACCTCATACGGCGAACGCGAGGTCAGGGCAAATAAACAAGGCGTTCGTGCCAGTGTGAGCGGGGCTCGGCGAGAGCCCGGCCGTCCCTGCCGGTCTACTCCCCCTCCTGAGTGCTGACAGATGTTTCGAGCCTTCCCCGCAGCAAAGGGGGTTCTTACCTCAAGTCTGAAGGCAGGGCCGCACGCAGCCTCCCACACACCTTCACAACCTGCAACATAATCATGAAAGGAAAGGAAATCATGATCAAGCGCCATAGATTCTTCATACGTGTAGGCTGTGATGTAGGATATATATCTATATATAGATATATATCCTACCTATATATAGATATATATAGATATATAGATATATAGACCTTCATTTTATGGTCAACAACCCATGAGTCATCGTTTAAATGAACCTAAGCAAAATAATAGTTGTATGCATCAGTCAGACTTTGGGCTGCATAAAGACTTGATCGGGGCCTTTATGTGGGCTACTGTGGAAATGCTAACAGAAAAAGCACAACGCTGATTTTCATATCATTTGATCAGTAACGGTAAGGACATGGCCCACTGAATAATGAGAGAGCCTCATGATATATCAGCAAAAAAAAAAAGAATAAAAAAAAAAATAGAATAAATAACCAGCTGATTTGAAAACAATATCCTAATATCGGCTGATTAATCGGTCGAGCGGAGGTTCTCCTGCATGGAGAAGTTGTGGCATAATCATATTCTTCATAAATCATTTGGTTACTGGAGTTATTTTATTTTGTCAAAGTTACATGTTGTACTGAGCTTCAGGTTCGATGACCTTTCTTTAAGATGCTTTTATATCTTATGGTTTATCAAATCAGTTGATTTTGTCAAAATAACTGTTGGAATGCTCTTGATGGAATAGCACGCCTTCTTTCATAAATTGGTACAAAAATGACACGACAACAAAAAATGACTTATTTGCGCTCTGAATGGAGGATCGTGTGACTTCAGCGGCCATACTGATACCCAAGTTGGTAAACAGTACACCCACACTGCTCCGAGGCGACCACATTTCATCTGCTAAAATATATTCCTTACACTGTCAAACAGTACTAACTTGAGGAATAAAAATAAATGTATCAATTAAACTACTCTTATTAACGTGCAGGGCCCATATTAAAGTATCAAAGGGGTAAGACGACAGACTGGCATTCCATCTAATCTACGTTCTAATAGTTGGAGGGACATTAATTATTGATAAGGCTGGCAATTAATTGGTTAATAAGATAATGTAATTGAGAAATGAAATTTGTCAGCGTGTGCACTCGCGCGCATTTGTGTTTGCGTGTGTGGGAACGGGGGGAAAAGGGGGCAGGGGGGTTCTTAGGGGATTGCCCCTACCTCGGCTTCCATCATTACTGCCACACTATGAAAGCAGAGTGGTGATTAAAAGGACTTGATTGATTTGACTCTCATTGGGATAAGTTGTCCTCATTCCGTCACTGGGCTCCGCCTGCACGTAAAAAAAAAAAAAAGTGGGCGCGATATACGTCACACTCATCGGCCATAATATTAGGTACACATGCCTGCGCTAATAACATTCTCTCGTACAGCATATAAAGAAAAACAGTCTTACATTTAACAGCGGTTTATTAATTGTTTTAAGGGAGTTTGATTTTCGGATTGGAGTGTGCAGGTGGACCTAACGTCGACGCATACGATGAAATGCGTAGAATATTTACATTTTGTTTTTTTTGTGATGCTGTGCGCAAATGAAATACAATCATCGTCCACGCGTGTTCAGTAAATGAAAAAAACAACAAAAAAAGTGTGTGTGTGTGTGTGGGTGTGTGGGGGGGGGGGTGATCAGCAAGAGGAAGGGAAAAGTGAGCGTGTGTCAGCGTGCGTATCCGTGTCGTCAAGAGGTGGCCCCACTCCCTCAGTTTTCACTCGCCTTTTGTCTGCACTCTCCTCGGCTGCTTCAGCCCACCCTGTGAGCCCGCCTCTTGCTGCCCCGACACAAAAGCTATTGATTTTACTATCAGCCGCGACAAATGATCTTCCTGAGCCAATTCCGGAATTTGGAAATTAGTTCAATACTAATAATGACGTTGGGGTGCAGATTTTTTTTAAACTGTTGGAGTTGCGGGAGGAGGGGGGTGAGATTAGAGGGGAGAAAGATGGAGGGAAAGGAGGTGAAGATTTTGTGTTTGGCTTTGGGGGACAGAAAAAAATAAAGAGATTAAATAAAGATGATACCAATGGTTTTTAAAAGTCTAAACGAAGACATGTCACCCTCAAATGCAATAACCTATTTGCCCCTCCACTTAGAATGGCACGTTTTATTTTTATTTTGTTTCCTCCATATTTTAAGAACTCCAAACTTTTATGCAAGCTATTGTCCCGCGCCGCTCTCGCGCTTTTTACGACGCCGTTTTGCAGCATGCGGCGCGGTGGGCCCGCTCGCTCCATTCATATATTACATGCACCATAAAGGCACAAGGAGCTCTTGTTTCTGTTGTGCGCCACACAAATCTTCCATAAAATACAATTTAACAGAGAGTGGGTGAAAAGCAGGCGTATAAATATTTCACATGCTCTGTGTTTTGATGGAGAAATTTAATGTCATAGTGTAAAACCTCTTTTTAAAATTGTTCCTTTTGTAAGTTCAGATAAAAGATGTGTTAAAGGTGCTTTGGTGTTGAGTTGAAACAAAACAAAAAGGAGTCCAATGTTTGACGTGTGTGTGGGAGTGTTTTATTTGGCGAGGCGGTCGGCGTGGTCGCCCCCCCCCTTTTACGCCCTGTCGAGGTGTTAATTCAAAGCCTTGTTACAGGGAGGTGAAGATTAACAGATAAGGGAGGTCTGAGCGAGGGTCAGCGCCGCCTGTGCCGGCCTCGCTTGTCAGACACCTGCCTGAGATTAAGCCGCCGCGAGCTTCCCCTCCTCTTCCCTCGCTTTCTCTGTTGTGCACAGGTGAGAGGTCAAGCACTTACCCAGTTCATCGGGCGCGATGTGGCTCTGCATAAAAGGCCCGGGCATCTGCATGCGGCGGTGAGGGAGGTAGAGGGATGTCTTCTTGCAGCCATGATTACGGTGAATATACTGTAAGCGACGATATGGAGAATTACAAAAATGTTTAACCTCCTGCGACTTAACCTTTTGTTTATAGGATGTTTTTTTTTTTTGGGTTTGGTTTTTATTTTCTATTAATTTGAGGTTACCTTGAAAAATCATAAAATCACATATTCATCATAAATGTTATTAAAATGAGCTTTATGTTTGTGTTCATGTTGTATTTTGCTGCTGTGGCATCTGTGTATTGTATCTACATGATATATAATAAATTAACAGCATTTCTTGTTCAATTTCTTTTTACATGGACATCAAAGAGTCACTTTAGAAAATGTGCCTGTTTTTCTTCCTTGTATTCCTAATTGAAGGCGTTCAAAATGGTCACTGAACGCCTCACGGTGACGCAGCGAAACCATGTGACTTGGCTGAGCCAATCATCAATGGAAAAACATGATACTTTCGCCACTACTACACGAGCTTTGTCTTGTGTTAGATGTCCAACAATTGATTGATTAATTAACAACTAAACGATGATCAAACTAATCGACAACAATTCTGGTCATGGATTATTCGTTCAGAGACCTTTTTCAACTTAAAATGGTCCAAATCCAGGATTTCAGCAGACTGACTGCTTTCTGCTTTTACTTTGGAAAAAGATAACATGTTTGTAGATGGGCCAGTAACTGAATCATAATCAATTTCTTTGTGCATTTTCTGCACCATTTGTTTGAAATAATGTCCTGTTTTTAAAGACAGGGATGGAAACTAAACTCTTTTTTTATCCAATCAATTCATCAATGAATCTCCAAAAATAATAATAAATAATAATTCATTAAAATAATTACAGCCCTAATATTATGTCTATATACACATCCATAGATAGATAGATGGCTAGATAGATACATACATGCATTTGTTTGCTGATGATCACTACAATAAAATTACAGCAAAGAATTAGAATTAGATTAGACAAGTATCTAATCTGATTTCAACTCAATGTTATGATGTCATGACAATTAAATTATAAATTGCAATATTTTGAAAAGAAAAAAGAGAAACAATTGTTTGTTTATGGTTTAATCGTATTTAATCATGTATGCATTTTGAAATGTACTGTATTTGTTCCAAAGGGTTTGAATTACAATGCATTTTCCTTTTTTTTTTTGCCAGGAACCTCCCAGAAGTGAAAAAAAGGCGGGAAAGGATGGGGATGGGAGGGAAAAAAAGAAAGGCACGGAAGATGAAACTCTGAAAATTTGACTTCTAACAAGCAAAATGACGCCCTGCTGTCATTTAAATTATGGCTGCCCTCTATAAAGGTGTCTTTTCGATGCATTAATTGAATTCGCCACTATTTCCCCAATAATCGTCTCCAAAGTTCAGCCGTCCATCCTTCACGAGATCCCCGCCGCGCGGCCCACGAGTGTCTATTTCAGTGGCTTAATTTATTTTCATGATTCGCCCCATAATGACGGCCATGCAAGGCTGTACATCAGAATTAACCTTCATTCCGGTGAGGTATATTACGATGACAGTCGCCGACACATTTCACCTACACAAAGGGCATTCTCTCCTGCTTTCCGCCGCCCTCGCTTCCCCTCCCCCTGCTGTATAATCATCCCAGGCAGGGTGAGATTGTTTGATAGCCGATTAATTTTCATAGGAAATCAAGTGGCCACCTCTTTCACTCTTTTGCTTCTAACTCCATGCGAGCTGTCCCTCGACAACAATGCTGATTATTTTTTCCCCTCGTCAATTAGGTGTTTTATTTAATCTCCTCTTTCTAATAAATTGCACCCCCTCATCCCCGTTTCCCCTTTTTCTGATATCTCCACTGTGGTTAATTTATTTTTGGGTGACGCCAATGTAACAAAAGTGCTGTAAATTAATCAGGGGACATCAAGCGAAAGAGGGAGAGGCGTGGGGGGGGGGGGGTTTGTCGTCCTCCTTGTGTGTCATTTCTATGCAAACCATTATGCGTCAGATATAGATTCCACCATTTGCTATGGTCGCACTCAAAAGATTTCATTAGGGACCTGACGTCACGTTTATGAAGGCAGCGCCGGATCATTTCGGTCCTATTTTCTCCCTCATGAGCTCTTTTGTTCTTCCCGTACCCCTTCGGCATGATCCCGCTACAAAAAGCCCCCCGCCTATGCAAATGACAATAATAGATTTCGCCGAGCACCACCGCCAAACCATGATAGCCTATTTAGAGGGGGAGACCGAAGAAACATTCAATTTGTGGCCACAACTAGGCTGGCGAAAAAGTAATTAAGAAATTGCAGAATTGGTCCTCTCTTCTTGGAGTTTGCCCCCTCCCTGCACCCTCTCCCTCTCGTGGACACGCCGTCTATAATGAGGAGGGTTAGTAATTAGAATATTCTGGAGAGGTGAGCCCTGCTGGAGCTGGCAGCTAAAAGAATGATCTTTCTCAGTCTCTTTCGACTCTCCAACTATTATTTCTTGGCTTTGTCATAAGGGCCTGGACAGCTGTCTACTTGACTGTAGGTGAGCACGTGCGTGTCACTCACAGACCCTCCGCCAGCAAATAAATATAATCAATCCTCATTTACATACAAATAGGCTTCTCCTCTTCATCCTAATAATCGAGCCGGCATCCTCCGAGAGGGGAAATAATATTCACTCCACACACCAATTTCATATTTATCATTCGATGCCTTTATTGATTGTTGTTTTTCCCCTCCTCCTCGTCCTCCTTCTTCTTTAAATCATTACTTTTCTGCCCACTTCCTTTTATGAGAGGATATTGAAGCCTTGTAGGGCTGACACGACGCGTGTGCTTCATTATTTCCCGTGCCGGGAGACGATTACCGTCGCTCCGGCTCGTCGTCCATTGCGATACGAAGGAGGCGATCGGGACGCGACCGCGGCCGTTTAAATGGCTGTCGCACGTGTTGCAAACGCCGCTGATTCGACACGGTGTCGTGTATATGCGGTTGGTGTCAATCCTACTTTAGACAAAAAAAACAAAAAACGGTTGTATCAGTGCACAGTGCACTTATGAATACCAATGGTCATCCTTGACAAGAAGAAACTGGAAGAAATAATATAGAGTTCATTTTCATATGCTTTGATCAATAACGGTAAAGACACTTGAGTAAATGTCTCCCATGCTGAAAGTCCGATTTGTGTGCATTCACACTATGTTATTCTACAAGCTTGTGTTTAGAGATGGACATAAAGGACATGTAAATAAACAGGTTCAATTGTGCTGAACATATTGCAGAATATTTACCTGCACGACATGGCTGCAATCTGCAGAGGCGCTGTTGATTCAGTCTCAACACGATCTGCAGAAGAAGAATGTAATGCAAGCTTCGAGTCAGGTATTTTACTTTTTTTTTTTTTTTTTTTGCTTCACAACTAGTGTATACAAATAGTGCAAGATTTATTAGTGGAATAAGAACCTTTGATTTTATGCCATTTACAGTACAATGAACAGCCAACCAATGAAATTTGGTCAAATGGCTCCTCTGCAACAAGAAAAAAATTTGGCTCTTCTGCAACAAGAACATTTTGATTTTAAATCGAAGCAAAAAAAAAAATAAATGAATAAATTCGATTGGTGATGCTGAAAGGAATTGACCACATTGGTAGGATACATTTCACACAATCCACAACATCGCTATCACCTCTCTCATCTATCCCTGAGGACATTCTAAGGAGTAGAAAAAGAAAAGATAAGGAGAGATTGAAAAAAAAAAAAGACACATTGACCCCTATTTCTCGCTCATACTCAAGTTTGCTTTTATTGAGGGCTAAAATAGTCACCCTGGAAAATGTAGTGTGACTTTGGCAATTAAAAGCATTCCTGACTGTGCATGTATGAATTAGCATTTCCTCTGAAAACTTTGCATGATTAATCACCTTTTTTTTTTTTTTTTTTCCCCCATCCTTCTTTCCACCCTGCACATTCCTCATTAAGCAGCAAACAACAGGTAGCAGGTATGAAATATTAAGCAGGAGGCAAAGTGTTTCATGTGCTCCTCTTGGACTCCGCTATTAACCGGGCCTCTCACACAACATCCGCTTGGAACAGCGCGGCCTTTGATCACCATTAAGATCATTTGCTTAAACTTTTCAAATATGCTTTCGTGTGTTTGATTAACATCTTTGGGAATTATTTAGTAAAACAGAGATTAGCAGAGACTTTTGGACAGCTAATGATGGAATTGTGATTGCCCAACGCATTACTCAGGAGCCAATGAGAATCAGGAGGGGAATATTTCATTTGATCTGGAATATTGCTGTTGTGCATATTGGACAGTTCATGAAACTCTGTGTATTAACTTGCCCCGTGCATTCAAATATGCACTTATAAGCCCTGGGTATTAATATTCACACTGGGTATATTTTAGCGTAACGTTTCAGAGCGCTGCGTGCTCGACATTGTAATTTCTTAGCTTATCTAATCAATTCTGCAAGCTCCACGGGCCTCATGAAAGAAATCAGCTCGGTAGCACCTTCAGAACACTTATAAATAATGAAAAACAGCATTTTAAAAAAAGAAAGAAGCGCTTGAGGAGAAAAAAAAATGTTGATTAGAAAAGTGCCTTTTATCCATGCCTTCAAATCTTTCACATTCCGAAGATGCAGAAGACTTCGGGCAAACTGCGATGCAGAAAAGTAGCCCTATTTGACCAGGGAAATATGAAAAAAATAAGTAATTTTTTTTTTTTTTTTTTAGATAAAAAGTGCTGACAGCACAGAATGAGCAAGGTACTTTTTGGATATGAGCGGATAGATGAGAGCCGAGCAAAATCACTTTCATCTTCGGCGTGGAGTTGTCCATGAAAACCTCTCCCCGAAAAAGCTCCCATGTTTGGCATCGCACCTGTTTGGGACATTCCAGAACTTAATTTGACCAAGAGATCTATTTTAAAGCTTTGGTATATTACATATTGTAACAAATACACGGCAACCCTATGCCAAATCATTACTGGACTTTAAACTAATGGAAATAGGCCATAAACAAATTAGCTATGGCGAGGAACCTACTCATTTATAGTCATACACAACCACAATGCATTTCACTGGGTACTAGGCACTTGTTCTTCACCTTTGATCCTGGACACCCACTTTTTGACAGTGCTGAAGCCTATTGCACCTTCCCCATATATATTTTGCAACCTTTTTTTTTTTTTAAAGTGGTGGTTCCCCCTTCCAAAGCAATAAATTCAATTAGAGCTTTCTACTTCTCACGGGCATCTAAAGGCCTCTTTATACTCCCGCGCTCGCACGGCCGACAATGCCAGCATTGCATCACGTGACCGACACACTGGGCCACGTGACGCGTCACTTGACGCGCGCACGGCAAAAATTGTTGCTGCGCGTACAATGCCGCAGAGATAATCTTTCGTGATTGGTCTGTTTTAGTCACATGCTGTGATGACGTGCTCAGCGTTCCCCTCGGTTCCACATACCACCTACGCCGCTGCCTTCTTGATCGATTTCTGCAGCGTAATTAAACGTATCATCTGGTCATCTAGGTCCATTTGTTCTAGCAGACACTGTTCCACGGTCGCCATTGTTGTTGCTTTGTCCCTTGTTACGGAAAGTAAAGTAAAAACGGCTACCGGAAATGGCCACAACATGCAGCGAAAACTCCACCCTGTGGTGTCCTAGCCAATACCTAAACATAACAATCAGATTGAATCAAGTAGTGCGCTACATATTGTCTTAACTACTTCAAGACATGATTAATCAACAAACAAGTAAATGACTGTATTCTTAAGAATCAATTAATTTATTATTATGCTATTATCTCCAGCTGGAAAATTGTGTATTTCAGTGCCCTATTAAGGTTTAAAGAAGTTTATCCAAAATTGAAGCATTTTCAGTCTTCCTTTCCAAACTGTGGCAATGTGGACAACCTAGCATGGTTAACAGCTTGTGTCTTATTTTGTGGCGGTGGTGCGACGCAGGCGGCTAGAGGAGTGAAAATAAAGGTATTTTTATGTCCGTCTATAAATTAGGGGCTCTGGGTTGATGAGCAGTGAAGGAGAGTCGCGTCTTCGCCGAGAGACAAAGGGGCAGTGCTACATTTCACATGGCATGATGCATCGAGGCGGTGATGAGAGTTAAGGTTTTTATATCGAACACACACACGCACGCACACACACACGCGCACACACACACACACACACTCACACACACACACAAACGCGCACACTCAAATGGTAAGGATTTGCATTCTGCTCCTGGCAGGTAGATTGAACCATTACCCAAGCGTCCACACGAGGCTCAAAAATCAAACCTCAGAGCCATGATTGGTGAGGTGAGACGTTGAGGGAGACCGGAAGGGGTTTGGCGACGGGCCAGAGCTGGACCTTTCCTCCCCAAGGGCGGGCGAGGGGCTCCGAGGACAGTGTCCCAGCGCGAGCCCGCCTCGGGCCGTCAGCCCCGAGGCAATCATTCACGAATCAGCCCCAATCAAAGACTCTAACTGGGGGCGGGGGGGAGAAAGAAGTGGCCCAAAGTGCTGCTTAGCGCCTTGAATAATTCACCCAACGAGAGGATAGCAGGAGAGCAACCTGACCACGCTCATTCCAGAAACATTTATCTACTAGTACAAAAATGAATGTAATCCGCTGAGTTTCAAAGAAAGTGATGAGCAAATACAGAACTGCAAGCAAGTGGCGAGTACGATGATCAAAGTTATGTATAATTTCTATATTTTTACACGATTAATGATTGAGGGATTTTCTGCAGCCCCATTAGGAGGCTGTGGAAAAATGTTGAAACTGGTCGTAATTTGTCTGAAACTACCCCGCACTTCATGCGCAACTTCCTCTCAAAGGCGTGAAAGAAGACGTGCTTGAGGCATAGAAGGAGAAATTGGAAAAGGCTGAGATAAAGTTGATCATCTTTCGAAAATATTACAGTTAACTTTAGGTAGGCAAATGCATTGCTTTTGAGGAAACTTACTCAACCCTGAATGGCCAATTTATCAGTTCCAAAACAATGTCAATGGCCTGCAAGCAAACTCTGCCAATGGGCCCACTTGGGGATAAAAAATAGGCGCAGGAGGAGATAAAACCGGCCTCATCGGTGCCACTTCCAGACATCGCACAGCGGCTTTAATGGATGTGTGTGTTCAGAAGATAGAGAACGGACATCCCAAGCGCCCCCCCCTTGTGTTTGTTGCCACGCTGCCCTCCGCGGCTCCTCTTAATGAGGTTGGACGCGTGGCTGCCTCAGCACCTGCCGTGGGTGGCCACAGGGTTAATCCCACCTGGCTCGGCTGCGCTCTGCCTCTGGGCTGCTGACGGCAGCAGAGACGGGCCGATGAAGAGGGAGGGGAAGGTGACAGGAGGCGCGCATACCCCGGGGTTCCACACACACGTACGGTCCACTGTACTCCTTGTACTTGCCACCCTCGAGCACAGTGGAATGAGTTGCACCAGACGCCACTGGATGCCTGACAAGTGGACGTTTACATAAATTACCAAATGAAGATTGATAGCATGAACTACTCAACTTTTAAAATGGTCATGTTGGCAGTGATGCATGTACAGAAAATACCAATATCCAGGTGGAACAAACAGTCAGACGAGTGGAAAGCCATCGGACCACAACCACCCGAACAATTAGAGGTGTAATCATGTCATCGCAATTTTCACAGAATGTTTCAGTTTTTTGTACAACATAGTCATTTAATAATAATTTAGTCAATAGTAAACCAGATTTACCCACACAATAGATCACTCTTTGGCCAAAACCCACCCTATCATCGCTCTCTGCTCACCACGCATACCACCACCCGCACGCTCCACTCCAGCGGTTTTATGAACTTCTTCGTTCCCATTGCCTGCGTTCATTTTGGTTGATTTTATGGCAGATATTTTCAATTTTCTGCCATAAACGACTGGAACAAACCTTTTAATCACCATGTGCAATGATGTAATGTATTATGTAAATATGTAACTAAAGTATATCACACGAAACAGTTTGTTGTACATATGCATTTGCTTTTATTTTATTTTATTTTTTTCGGCATTGCAAACGAGACTCAGTTCTCAATTACCTTACCTGGATAAACAAAAGTAAAGAAAAATAAAAAAAGACATATCGCAAGGACATGTGTACCTAATATTTTTTAACCCTTAATCAGGCAAGAAACCACATTTGGTAACTCAAGCAGATTTTTCAAAATGGATCCTGAATGTCTCACGACGAGGCAGTGGAACTGTCATTTTCCCAGTCAATCTTAGTAAAAAATGAAGATCAAATTGAGTTTGTATTCTTCTATTTGAAAATGATAGTACAGTATTTCAAAATCTAATATTATAAGATGATTCAGAACAGTCTTACAGATTTTGTATTGGATCATTAGACTGTACAGGTGACTATTCAGGCATTAAGTCCACCAGCAAAACGCAAGCACACAGGCACGCATGCGCTTACACAAAGACAAGCACACACGAGCTAATGAACTTGTTAAATCCCAATCAGAACCTTGTCACGCACTTCCGTCGGTGTGGTGCATTCATCCAAGGGGACAGCAGCCCGGCCTTGTAAGTTGCTTACTCAACAGACCTTGTTACGGCGCGGGCACTTTACTGCCGCCGCGGAAAAGGTCAGCTGCGTCGCAGCCGATCTCATTCCGACGGCGGGCGCGGAGGGTGGGGTTCTGCTCCTTTTATGAGGCGGGCCATTTTCATAAGCTTATTCACAAAGTGGCGCAGTAAAGGATGATGGGATGGGGCCACGAGGTGCAAAAGGTAGCGCGGGGAAACGGCTTTGTTCAGTCGGGTTTCGCGTCTGTGTCGGACATCTCCTGTCTGCAGAACCTCGTCATGGACCGTGCCGCCAAATTGGCAGATAGACAGAGAGAAAACCCTCCTTAAAGAGCGTTTCTTACATGCGTAGACACACTAGAATGACTTGAGGGGCTGTCAGCATGAGCGGCGAAGGAGAAGCTGAGAAAAGTCAAATAAATCTGACTGATGCCCTCTCCCATCGGTGGGCTAAAATGCCAGATGAAGTGTAAATCACGATATTCGGGCAGCCCATCTCGGCCCGGCTGACATTACCCCAGCAGAGCTCGCCTCGGCTTGGCTATTTGGCCAGTCATCTGGTCTATGGGTGCAGACGTAGACTGATGTTTATTCAGAAGCGACGGACATATTTCAGCTGTACAAGGAGGCCCTCAAACATTAGTCGGACCCTCTGAGCTCAAGCCAGACTAATTGAATGTGTCGACGGATGTCAATGGCTCTATTCATCGCAAAAAAAAGTTGAGAGAAGGTCAAGTTCATGGTCGCTAAAAGCTTGACATGCCTTTATACTCCACTTAAATATTAATACTGTTTGATGACTGCACAGTTGCTGTAATGCGCCATAAAGGGCACCCATACAGACCTCACTGGTTCCATGTATGTGTGGGCCTGAACCCCTTGGGCAGTTATGAAACTCTGAACCAAAGTCCATACAGCCAGGTAGACATTTCCACCTTAAGAAAACACATGCTATGTAAGGAAATGGTAGATTATAATATTGCCATGCCCATCACAAACACTGTTACTATTAAAACTACAAAACTACAGACTAAACTAAAATGGTTTGTCGTCTATGCAGCAGAGGAGAACATTGTGCTATACTGTGTTACACTCGGATGCACACTGACATCACCCAGATGCAAAAATGTCTTGAGTGAGCAGCGGATCAAAAAAAAAAGAAAATTCCACTTAAGGCTAAATAATCAAACTAAGCCTGCAACTAACAATTCTTTTAATAATATATTCATCTGTCGATTTTTATTATTCTTAATAGATGAATCAGATATTTAAAAAAAATCGATTTGATCCTTTAATCAAAAACATTATTTCAAATTCACAGTGCAGAAGATGCACAAACATAAAATTGATTGTGTTTAAGTAGCCAGTTTAGTCCGTAATATATCAGAAAATGGGCAAAAATCTTGACCAGTCTTTTCCAAAGTAAAAGCAGATGATTGCAAATGTCTGTCTGATGTCAAAGATCATGTCTGCTTTCTTGAAGGACTACAGAAATCTGGAAATATTTACTTTTTAGAGGCTGAAATTCCAAGGATTTGGACAATTTTAAGTTAAACAATGTCTCTAGACAAGTAAACAATTATCTAAATAGTTGTTGATTAATTTGCTAATCGATCACTTGTCGACTGATTAATTAATGCACCTCTAAATCAAATATAATTAGTAAAAGAGCATTGCAGTGCACTCACTTTGTGGTTCTATTTATAGCAACAAACACCTCTTAGTACAATGCCATGCAAACTACAACTGCAATAAATATGTATTTATATTTTATTAAAAGGACATTGTAAGGATTGGATTAGGTGTACGTAATGTTGCGGCCAGTGTGTATTGAAATAAACTTTGCTTGGACAGCTCCACGTAGAAATAAGCGGTCGGTTTAAATAATACCGAGCGAGCGGCTGGGCCAATAAATTCTCGCGCAGAGGTTAATTTCGAGAGGGGAAACCTCAGCGCAATTACCTTGTTCGAAGCATACCCTTCGCGTGCCCTCGGGGCCCCGTCGCAAATGTCACCCAGGAGGCGGCGTGCGGGGCTGAAGGTTTGGCAGGATGGAGCGCCACTATGAAAAACAAGGTAATCAGGATAGGCTAAACGGCGAACAACAATGGAGGCCTATTAGTGTCCATCACTGACCTGGGTAATAATCAACCTCTCCCTTGTAATTTCCATCAGATTTTCTCAATAAATTAGCAAAGAGGAACAGAGACAAGCAGGCAAGGGATGCAAATAAGTCGAGACAGTCATAAAGTTGTTCTTTATTTTTTATTGGTGTTAAAGCCAAGGCTGCAATCATAATGTGATAATGCACGACCGTCGTATATTTTTGTGCCACGGTAGGAGAAGTCCCGCACTGGGTGACTCACCTCGGCTCCTGTTTCATGTGATTTTGTGCATCGGTGTCAAAACGACTCGCCGCTCCCTTCATCATCCGCAGCGCTCGCCTGCCAATATGCGCACCGACTTTATCGCCTCCCACAACGCCGCGGAACTGGACGCTCGCTCTATCTGCGGCGGTGATCTGGGATGTCTGTAATTACCGCCCTGTCCTCATCTACTCAAATCATCCCGATCCAAATCTTTTATTTCCCTCGGGGCCCCCCCCATCCCGGCTCCTAGCCATACTGTAGCTCTTACCTCCCAGGAAGAGGCGGCCCCAGTGTTTGTGCTTTTTAATCAGGCCTCGACTCAAGCTGTTCCAGCAGAGCGGGAGAAAAAGACTGGTCAAGCTGTGCTGGCGCCTTTTAGAAGGTGTACGGTTCCAAGCAAAGTTGCGGCCAAACACAAACATTGACGGGCTTTTTAATTCAAACGTCGCACAGTGTGCGAGTCGGCTGGGAAGCGGGAAGGGGAAATAGACAGCTAATTTGAATTAGCTCCTGACACACAGCTGCCAAAGTCCATCACTTTGTAGTTCGTTTGCCAGTCATTAGTGTGCTAGCCTTCCAATATGATATTATACAGTACATATGAAGGAATTACACCATCATCTAAGTGAATTAAGCACGTGCTTCCTAATATAAACTGAAATAAACATCTCAACCAACATAACCTTAAACCAAGAGAGGAAGCAGCTCATTTGCACATCAGAGCTTTACATTTAATAATCTCTGCAGGCTTTTGCTTATTTGCCCACACGCTCCCCCCACTGCAGACCCACACGCACCCACCCACCCTCCGCCCTCTTTGGCATGAAACGCTAACAAACCCAAAACTGCAGGACTCCAAAGGCGGCCGCATTAGACTTTAGAAACAGTTTAAAACGACACACAAGCATTTATACAAACACCATCAATATTTCACAGTTGCTAACATTCGCCTACTCATCTACATTTAATCGCTCGTCGGGAAGTAAATGGTGCTTTAAAATGACCCACTCGGCTAATTGTGACTGTTTGTAAAATTCTGACTCCCCCCTCCTCATCCTCTGAGAGAGAGAGAAAACATTTCCACTGAGCCTTTTGGTAATGGCGGATAGTATGGACTAACGAAATCGGCTCATTTAAGCAGCCTTCCGAGCGACGTGGCTACACTCATCCAGCATGTCAGCCGGATGCCTTTTCATTGGCAAAGACAGTTTTAAAGCTGCGGAAATATGGGATAGAGTACATTGTGGCGCTTCACGAGAAAGTTTCAGAGGAAAAAGTATACCTTTATAGTACAAGCATCTTTTTGACGTGGAGTCAAATAAAGACCTGGTCTGATTAAGTACATCAATTCAAAGGTCATAATGCATGAGCACGATGCGAGCATTGGGATGGTAATGCAGTGCAAAGCACCAATTCACCTGCTGGTTTAAGCCCGGAGTGTGCAATATTCAGTAATATATGAAATATGTACGACATTATGTACACCTGCACCCATTTAATGCGATCTAATCGAAGAAGTGCACTGAAAATGATGCTAAGTAAATTCATTTAACATGATTAGTGTATTGTGGTTGTAGTTTGGAGGCGTTTGGAGTTTGTTTGTTTTTTCCAGCTCTGGCAGCGTCAATCAAAATGGAGCATTGTAAAGCATCTTTATAAAGGCAGACGACTTGTGTAGAATCTTATCTGTGTGCCTAAGTGTGTGTGTGTGTGTGTATGTTGCTTTGACAAGGATATACTAGTGTACGTACTGTTATGGGACCTTGTAAAGAAATCTACAGAGTGGAGATTTTGTGTGCGTGCGTGTTTTTGTGTGAGTGTGCGCATCAGAAGGAGACACGTAAAGATGTGTACCACCCCCTTTGCTAACATATTTTTCCCGTCTTCCCCGTGTGTCCGCCATGTGATTGCATTGCTCATCAAAGCCAAAAACGCTTGAGCCGAGAAGTAAGACCTACACATCTCTCAACACAGGTGGCGGCGTTAAAAGTAAGAAGAAGAAGAAAAAGAAAAAAATCAAGACGCAAGAAATGCTTCCTTCTGCTTCTCTGGCCTTTCAGGTGGAACGCTCATTAAAAGACGACTGTACAGCAGGTGTTTGGACGCACGGCGCTGTAGGAGAGGCTGCTTCAAGGAGCGGGAATAGCAAAAAGCAGATCGGTGTGCCGCCACAGCATGCGTAGGTGTGTGAATAGCGGAATACACATCCACACACTGTTGAGGGTGCATCTAATACCAAAGTATTAGGGAACAACATCAAGCCTCCAAACGTTTTCTCGATGGGGTTGAAGTCAGGGCTGTGTCAAGTTCAAACACAAAACCCATTGAAGTACTTCAAACCTTTATGGACCCTGCTTCCAAAAAGTGTTCCCACAAAGGTGCATGCATAGACTGGTTCAAAGTCTTGAAGATGGCTTCAATTTGGCAGTATGTTGTCCTTTACTGCTCAGTGACTGTTTTTTTTTTGTCAATGTCTTTCTGTCTCCAAAGTGTTCTCTGTCAATTGACTGCCTGTTGTCGTACTAGAGCAGCTCCAACTACCGGAGACAAATTCCTTGTGTGTTTTTGGACATACTTGGCAAATAAAGATGATTCTGATTGTGCATGTCTGGCTTAACAGTTCTGAGGTTTGACTTTTGGGCGCAGCCTTTCTGTGTGGTATTCACATTTTCTCCCTACGCTTGAGTGGGATGCCAGCAATTGCTTTAAAAGCCAGGTTTTGTTTGACTTAACCCGTCCTGAGCGCTTGGGAATTGGATTTTTCTGCCGATCCTGCATAACGGTTTTCAAACTTGGAACAATACGTCAGAAAAAAAAAAAATGCTCTGGGAGAGGCCAGCACCTGCCACAGTGCGCTCAAATTACCCAGACGCAAGGAAATGCAAATGTTATATGGCATGTCCCCTTCTTGTGACAGCCCTCAGATAATTCAGAAGCTCCAAAATTGCATTGCTGAATAGACAGATATGTCATAAGAATCTTTTATTTATTTTTTTCTATCAAGTTTGCGCACATTTTTGCCTTTGCAAACCTTGAGTAAATTAGGCTCAAAATGTCCTAAGATGTGAATTTGAACCGTTGTTTGCTAAATTTGTACCCTGTGATTACCAATGCAGGGTGCACCCTGTATCTCGCCCGGTCAGCGAAGATCAGCGTAGATCATGGACTGATGGATTACACAAGGATGTAAAGAAGTCTAAGAAAGACCATAGGATACCCACGCAGGGATCGTAATGGCTCGCCTTTATGCTCCCTCACCACATTATGGTAATGCAATAAAGGTAGTAGAAAGCACAATAGTTGTCATTTCCTCTCTCTTGCTCCAACTGCATGCCAATCCATAGGGGGGACAGCTGCCTGCACTCGTAATAGCAAATGTGTTTGCAGGGGATGCTATTTTTACCCAGGAATGCCACGTCCTGTTTCCTTGGGCACATTCAATTTCTTTTCCCACCCCCACACTTTTTTTTTTTGCCTCTTTCTACTTTTTTATTTTTCTTACCTGATTATTCCCTCTCCCGCTTTCCCTGGCGTTCCACCCAAGCCCGCCTGATTCAATTAATATTCAGGAAAAGTACAAAAATCAATTTATCATGCCGCAGAGCACAGTTGGCCACTCTTTTTTGCGACGGTGCGAGGTGGTTTACATGCTCTGCTAAGATCACTTGTCTCGGCCTCGTCTTATGGGTGTCGCCGGACTCCCATTGAGGATGTCGTTGCTGTGTCAGCGCTCCGACACGCCACACCGGTGTTTGTGCAGCAAGCTTGTGTGCAGGGAGCACTTGTTATTCCCTGGGTTAGAGCTCACTGAGGCCTGCATCTTTGTGTGTTTACAGCTCTGGGGGCTTGTTGCCTCCTGACTACAAGGAAGGCTGATGAATAAATAACATCTCTGCAGCTCCTTTTCACTGCCTCGAAAGGCGTTGAAGTTTGTGTGTGCGTGCGCAAATGCCTGTAGAGTTACCTATGAGTGTGTGTTGTTTGTGCACCTTCTGTTTGTGACCGCACGAGGCACAAAAGGAGTGTGTTTGTGTCTTCGGCATCTCTCAGCGGACTGGGACTCGCCTTCATCTGGCGGATTCCCAACCCCTGTTGGCAGGAAGCCGTCAGAGTACTGCGAGGACGAACACACCAACGGAGGGGAAGCTTCCTCTTTATCTTCCACATCAGTGGGAATATGCTGGGGATTACGTACGTGTGGATGTGTGTAGCAAACTCTACAAACAAACGGGACACTGAGAGAAGCGAGTACTGAAAAGGTGGGGTACGTTTAATGTCATTTTTGCACAAGGGCTCTTCATGAACCCTGAGCCTGCTAATTAAAGAGCCCAAAGTAGCCCTAATGGGCAATTGGCGACGTTGCAACAAGCAGAAAATAAAATCATTTCTGTATTAGCAATGAACGAGTCTCCAGTTGGCACTCTGGTGAGATGTTCACTTGTCTCTGGCGGCTGCTTAGAAGGTGGGGTAAAGGGGGGAATGGTTTTATTTACACGGCATTATGCTCCATCAAGTGGTTGTGCTCAATTAAGGACGCTGCTGCCATGGTTTTAAGTCTACTAATTCAGCCCGCTGAAAGGGACCATGACTTGCTAATGGGGTGTAATTCCTTTTGTATCTGTAGCCATGTGCAGCGGTAGGGAGGAACCAGAGGAGGGGGCCAATTCGTATCATCAGTAAAAACAATGCATCAATTAAGCAATTAGCGAGGAACAAACTGGGCAGTGTTCCAAGCCTGCCAACAAGGCACCGTGCCAAGGGGGCTTGTCGCGTTCATTATAGCCACATCACAGATGTTGGCATACCGAGAGAGGGGAGGCTTCCCTTTCATATGTGAAGTGGAGGCATTTGACTGCCAGCATGGAGACGTTTTGTTGGGCCAGATGTGCTTTTTAGTGGGGCCACATGTTCGGTCAGGGTGGTGGAGGAGAAGAAGGAGGAGGTGTGCACGAGTGCCAGCTGCCGCTAGCAAGGGGGGAGGCGGGTTGTAAGGGGGCACCGAACGGCCTCTTCGCTGCCATCTGATTAATTAAGACTTGAAAGGGGCCCAGTGGCAGAAGGTTTTAATTGTGGTAATTGGGGTTAATAAGGTGCCATTACACGCGCTGATCACAAGTATTGTTTCATCCAGGCGGGCAAATTGAGCGAGGTTAAACACTGAGGATGGGAGGAAAAGGGGGGGAGGACGACTTTGCAGTCGTGTGTGCCACTTGTTTCGGCATGTTCACATCGTGTTCACCCTGTTGGGAACTGCACATGATGAATAACAGAAGGACGGCGGGGGTCATAAAGACCTGAACCCCACAAAGAAAGGTGAAGACAAAAAGTGCAGCCATTCGGAGGCCTGAAAGACATTCTTCTGAAAGTCAATGGACACCATATGTAACAGCCTAACATTATTACCAGTTGCATTTTTTCCAAAGATTCATTGAGGGACCTTCTTCCAATATCAATTACAGATATGAATATGGATGTCGAACAACAACAACGGTACAATCGTGGAGGAAATCCCTGATCCTAACTGCTGTCTACTTGTGCTACTGATTTATAGTCAAAAGCTTCAAAAAGCTTTAAGCTATCAATTTATTATCGACTTCTTCCTGTTGGACCACATGAATGCTTTCAGAGCTAAACGAATCAGTGTTGCAAGAAAGAGTGGAAAATTGGACAGGAAATGATTTTTCTAACCTCATTGATCAGCTGTAATTAAAACAACAGCTTCAATATAACTGGACTGGTAAGCTGGCAGGTAATCATTGCCAAGGTGACCAACAAACACATACTAGTATTGGTGGACCAGCCAAGGCACCTCATGTCGCCAATTTCTTCATACAACTTGAATTCAACTTAAGTTGCTGTATCGAAAACAATGCGCCATCTGTCATTTTGAGAGTGCCTGAGTGATTTGAGCAGACCTGGCAAAGCTCTGTGGAGTGTGTCTTCTTCACCTGCTGACAGCCAGCATGGAAGCAGGGAGGAAGGAGAGACAGGGATGGGAATGGCGAGCAGAAACAGAGAAAAAAAAGATGGCTCATTCCTTGTGACGTCCTACAGTCTAGCTTCCTGTCAAGTCACCCGATGGTGAGACGGAGGGATGCCAGGCCAATTAATCAAAGTCAGATGTGGATGGATGCATGGAGTCCCTCATGACACACACTCCCACACACACACACACACACACATCAGTATCTACTGCACACAAAAGTACAAAGACTGCATCACACACACACAAGTACAAGTATTCCGCTATCCCTTTGGGGAACGTTATTTGCCCACTGCAACTAACTATAAAGTCAAGCATTAACACCCAAATAGCCTCCACAACATGTGCAGCTTCATATGCGGCGAGCACTCCTTACGAGGGAAACGTATTCATTCCTATTCCTGAATGCAAATGTTCCCCCGAAACGCACAGATCATCTCCCTCACCTCTCCTTAAATCTGTCAAAGTGGCACTTTTGCTTAAACGGAGAATTTAAAGGTTTCGCAGGTATCTTGTCGTGTCTTGATGTATTGCCACACCGAGTTGCTCATCTCCACACTTTTTGCTCATTTGACTGATTTATACTACTGGGGATTGATTGTGACTTCCGTTTCAGTGTGTTTATTTACCTCAATTGGGCATACAGTCAAATAAAAATATTTTAAACAATGAATGAGAAGAGACAGGGGGAAGCATGGCTGATAATACCCTGCCCACTTCACTCATTGGATAATGAAAAGAACAATAATTGTGTATAATTAGCCATAATTGTAATAGAAATGTTGATTTGTATTGTTGATATGGTGGCAGTGCATCCCCCCCCAGCCTGTACATGCTGTTGGATATCATGATTGAGGTCGCTCCGAGGTTCTTCGCCTTTGATCCTGGACACCCACTTTTTAACTGTGCTGAAGCTTATTGCAGCTTCTCCATACACATTTTGCAACCTTTTGAAAATGTTTAGTGGTGGTTCTCCAAAGCAAGAAATTCAATCACAGTTTTTTGCTTCTGATGGGCATCCAACAATGATGTTATTTCCAAAATGGCTAACAGGAAGAAGACAGGCTTCAACAATTATTTTTTTTTAATAAACATTCAAACAAGTATCTAAACTGCAAACGGAAAAATTCCCCAAAAATGTTCTATTAGTAGGTTAAATTAAATTGGGCTCAATACTTTCATTACATGACCTCTTTACTAAAAATTTTTTTTAATGCAAATCCACAAATTTGGCTAAAGCCTCATATTTCTACATATCAAAGTTACACTAACTGAAATTCTGCAAGTGTGTCAGTAAGAAAATACAGTATGTAACCACGCCATATGCTGAAGATGCATATCATAGCAATCCACAGATACCATGCAAATATGCCCCCAAGTGGCTGTAAGCGTTATAAGGACAGCACTGGAGCAATGTGATTGGACATTTAGCCAAGGCTGCTGATGCAAAAAATTCTGATGTTAAGAATGCATGTCAGATGCTCAAGAAGAACTGGAGAGTAAAGTGCGGTAGAACAACCTTTAAAAGGTCAAAAAGACATTTAGTGGTCTTAAAGAGTGTTAAAAGACTACCACGAATACTTTGCCATCAATTCTCCCCTTTGCCTACTTTTATTCTTTTGCTCTCTGGCGCCCCCTACCTCTGGATTTACAGGAAGCTCAAATGGAGTGTATATGGGGAGGTGGCATTTAGCACATCTGAGGCCAGACAGGCATTTCCCTTCTGCCTTCTGTCCCACTGAGGGCCTCCACTATATGCTCACATCCGCCTGTCCATATCCATGCAGATTTTTAGCCCCCTCCCCCCTCACCCCGCCTGGCTCTGATGTGTGCCAATGTTCGACAAGCGCCCGTCTTTTGTCAAGCTCCTTGCGAGACAACAGGATAGCAGCTTGTGCCAAGCTGGCTGGTGCATAGGAAAGACATACCGCATTCACTGGCATGTTTATGTGCCTCCTGTTGCATCACGGGTGGGAAAAAGGCACAACTATTCTTCATCCACCCTTGTTCCTCTTCCTCCCCTTGAGCTCAAGCCGCGGAACAATACCGAGCGATTCCGACTGCGACCTACTCTAGATAGAGTGGGGTCGTGCAAAACAGACAATGACCTTTAAAAGACAATATGCTAATAAATAGCTGTGGCGAGGGCCGAGGCACTCCACACAAAGGGACCTTGGGAAACCGGCAGGGTTTTAATCAGGTGCGGCTCTTTTTAAAAAGAGCCCGTGGCCACATAATTGATCCCAAAAGGTAGGTCCTCCCGCAGAACCTTGGGATGGCGTTCCGTTACTATAAAGAACTAATGGTGTTCTTTGTTTTGCTCTCTAGGAGGACGGAAGAGGGGGTGAGGGGATTTAAATCTACTATAGGTTCCCACTCTCCAAAGGCCACAAATGGTGAGCATTTTAATGATGTAAATGTTTTGATGTCTGACACCTACTGAATATGGGGGAAAAAAAGGGTTAGTGTGTATTTAGCCCCTCCAGTGACGATGCATAGGCAAACAGCCTGGACAAGATAAAAAGACAAAGAAGAAAAAGAAAAAAAAAAGTCATTGAATCAGTGTTAATACTGACACGGCTGGAAACAATTGTGTGTGTGTGTGTGCATGTGCTCTCTTTGGTTCAATCTGCCTGGAGATGTGAGGAAAAACCCCATGTGTTAAAATGATATTATACTCAGTCTCTCCAATTATTGCACTGGTAGTGGGGCCACTTGTTGGATTTTGGAGAGTTTGGGGTTGAGACCAATGGGGAAACCAAATGGGAAGAGTATCCTAATGATGCAAAAACTGTTTGGAAGAGGACTTAATTGGACAAACATGGTGCGCGTTAGTGGCCAAACCGGCACCCATCCTTCCATCCATTTTCTACCACTTCACTCCCACGGATGAGTGGAGCTTATCCCTCGTTCAAAGGAACAAGTGAAGGGTTAGTTCCTTCATGGCGGACGTGCCCTTGAGCAAGCCACCAAAAGACTCTCCATGACTGCACTGGTGTGTGCTCAAGATGGATTTAATTTTACCTTGGGGCAAACCAAAGTTTCTCAAAGTAAGACGTCTTGTCCATCAGAAAGACAACTCCAACCCTAAGATACTTAATCTTTTTTCCCCCTCCAGCACGACCAGTGATTCCGAGATACGGATGAGATAAGCGAGCAAGGAGCTCGCCAGCGGTCACGATGCCTGCCAACGCGCCGCTCGGAACGGCATTTGTCAAAGAGACCGCAACGTATACACACGTGAACCCCTTGGCAAGCGGAAAACACGGCTTGGCTAAACTGTGGTTTGCGCTGATTACAGGTCTGCAAATGCTGCCGATTCCATCAGAGAAAAACATGACAAGTAGGCGGGATCATCTGACTCGCAGCTGTCAGGTGAAACCACAAAAGATTGCTCCTGGCACACTGGCCTCTGGGTTATTTTGGATCTGGTGAACAGTGAAGTCAGGCTGCTTTACAGTATTTAGCATCAAAGTCTAAACAAAAGAGCTTCTCAAGTTCCCTCCTCTGATACAAGTGTCTGCTGTAACTGACTTAAGTAAACTTGGAGGGGGAAAAACAATTATGTACTGTGGTTTTAAATGTCTCTAACCAAGGGAGTGGAAAATAAATCAAGTAATTGCGTTACACTTTCCAACGCTGTGTGGAGATCATCTTTCGCAGCTGGGTAAACACATAACACGCGGCGCAAACGTCCAGTTAAATGTGAAATATTACACCGATCAAAGCGAGACAGTCACATTTACTCCTGAAGCAAGAGCAGCAACAACACAAAGAAAGCAAGACTGAGGACACTTGAGACTGAAGCATATGATATATCCAACTGCAGTACCTGTTCATGATATATGTTGCCTTATGGCACCGGGTAGCTAACGCTTTTTGAGTGGCTATTGGTGAAG
The DNA here is from genome assembly GCF_024500275.1 of Phycodurus eques. Lineage (NCBI taxonomy): Eukaryota > Metazoa > Chordata > Actinopteri > Syngnathiformes > Syngnathidae > Phycodurus > Phycodurus eques. The sequence continues at coordinate 9,689,168 of NC_084546.1, read as the reverse complement.
GAACAAAATGGCTTTTCTTGTGTACTTTTGTTGAGATTGGCCAATAGATCAGCCCCTCTGCAGTTTCCGGGGATACATAGCGGCATACAATACTCATCTTTTTTTCCCGTCATGTCGTTTAAGTGTGTTTATGTTACCTGTAGTTCGTTGAATACGTGTTTGAATAAATTATCAGGTTACATTTAACAAACCGTGACTGTGAATTGTGTGCGATACAGTAACATCCCGGTTAGTCCCATCGAGTGGTAAATTAAGGTTAGCATAAGCTAGCGTCTCACCGGGATATATTAGCGTGATATGTTTCCCACCAACATTACTTTCAATATGGTTAAAAATATACCATTTGCAAGTAGCAGTCCCAGATTATGAACATGTTGTACAGTGCATCATTTTGTATGAACTCCTGCTAAATGGTGATGATCCATGCAATCCAATACCGGATGATAAAACTATGTTATGTACAGTACCATGTTAAGATGTCTTTATCGTGACATTAATGGACAATATTTTCGTCAGATTACTAATGTCGCCTTTGTCAAATTGAAAATCCAAGGACAGAGCACGCTTCCACCATGCTAACCTTGCCTGCAAACCATCCCATAAAATCCCATCACTACACTTAATTGTTCAATATGAATCCAATGCATCGGAGGTAATTCAAATGTCTTTCTGCGATGGATATGTGCAATTGTTCTCTTTCCCTATTCTAATTTAATGCCACGCGGGGAAGGTGATTGGCTCTGTGTTGCCACTGCCGCCAAGCGGGGTCAGCCGCGCCATCAAGCACTGTAATTGATGTAGTTAGCAGCAATTTTCTCCCTTAATTTCTATCTGCGGAATCCGGGGCCGGCATGGCAAGTAGCACATTACACCGCCGCGATTGTGGCAAAGTGTAATAACATTGTTTCCACAGTTTGAAAACTTCCACCAAACAAATGAGAATCACTCAAAAAAAAAAAAAAAAAAAAAAAAACGGCTCCCATCTTTGATCACACACATACACGCACACACACAATACATCTAGGCATGTGCAGAATAAAGAGCGCGGTGACGCTCCATTAACATATAGATAATTAGCTGCTCCAATCGCGCCCCACCCTTCAACACCCTAATCCCTCTGACAAAGCCCTCTGACGAACACTATCACAAACACCATGTTGACGCTGCCGCCGCTCTTTGGAGGCCATCTTGTTTGGCTTATTCGCCGTGACACGCTTCTATCGGAGGAAGATGAAGGAGGCAGAGGATTTACGAGGGCGTAATCCACGTGCGGCGCCGCTCGTTGTGTATGTTCTGGGAGAGTAGGCCCGGGCGGAGCAATAAACTAATGGAGCGGGCGGCTTGCTAACTCCGACTGGGAGAATTATGACGATCTTAAAGCTGTTTCAGGGACAAAGATGAATATAAAATTAGGATTCAGACCACTAATGGCTGCTTTATACTCCAGGAGCTCATATGTTATCTTGCAAAAAAATAAAAAATAAAACAATTAAAAAATGCTTTTATGAAAATAACATGGTTTTCCTGTAACAAATGTAATTTCATAACTGTAGGAGTACATCTTGTCTCCCCTTCCGCCTTATTATATTTTTAATTATTTGGGGGCACTACATCAAAAATTGAAGTAATAATAGTTGTAATTTAATCACTTTTTCCCGCCTCTCCCATCTTAATGTGTGTTTCATTCATTATTGATCATACGCTGATGATGTGCTCACGACAAGCTTCAGTGCAGGGTTGGTGATTCAAGGTTTTCATTTCTGGCCGCCCAAACAAAAGATAATTACCACCAGCCCACCCTGAAGAACACCCCCAGCTTGACGTCACTTCCATCCACTCAAGGTTCAGCGCATCCTACTGCACGCAGTGTTGCTCGCCGCCGGTCAAACAACATAATTACTCAGGACCAGAAGACGACGACTGGGAGGAGAAGGAAGAGGAGGAGGGATTTAATTTATCCACCTATATCTAATTTCTCTTCTTTCAAACTATCTTCTCATCTCAGGCTTCATGTAGTCTGTCTGGAGATGAACATGCACGCAAACATACCCTCCAGGTCGAAGGTTCTTCGAATGAAAGGGAAAACCTGACGAAATGATTTAATTGTGTGCATCAATCAAGTAGGTCCAACGGCAAACATCAGAAACCACCCTAACCCAAATCCAAAAGATATGAATGAATGAATGAATGAATATGAAATCTTTGCATGTGTTCTTCCTGGAATTTTGTAGGAAGTCATATGATTTTTTTGATTCAAAGTAATCATTACGTTTCATGCATTCCACAAATATGGCCGACAAACACAACAGAAAATGCCATGTTTTCCTTTCACATCAACTCAATGACATAAAAACAGAATGTATACAGACATATTTAAATATAATTTCAAACCAGAAAGGGTTGGGGCATATTATTGATTAATTACCAAAAAAAGAAAAAGGCACACAAAAGTATGTCAGTCTTCATGAAGTACAGAGCATTAGTTTAAGTACAAAATCATATTAAATCCTTGTGATTGGGAATACAGTTTTTAACATCTTAAAAACTGTTATTGTCCTAACTGTGGCCCGGCCGTTTAATTGGCAGTCCAAGTTAATCGGCTCATATCAGCCATTTCCCAATGTTCATGATTTCCCCCCACACATTAACACATGACAATACAACACATAAGACAAAACAAACAAAACAAAGCAACAACAACAAAATCGGGCAATTTTAGCCAATTGTACTCTGTTGTGAAGTTAAACACTAAAGGACAAAGTATTGCAAAACAGCCAAAAGTTCTGCCCAAGTCATCTTTTGTTGTTGTATGTGTTAAGGGACCGAAAACTAAATGATTTTATTCATTATATATATTTTAAATTAATCAGTCAATCATTCGGTTATGGGAATTTTGTTCTGCCAAATATCGGAATCGGCATTGGCCTAAAAAAAAATCCATATCGGTCAGGCCCTAGAGTCCTAACACAGAAGCGCAACACATGACACTCACCACACTCTTCATTTGGTACACTAACATTTCTAATGACACAATTACTGTGCAAAAAAAAGCTGTTCAGTTTTGAGATGTACTAATTGAAAATAATTGCAGTTCAAGTTTGTATTGTTGTAAAAGTGATATTGAGAGTAGATTCTAATATTTTGCTGCCTTTTTGGAGACCCAACAATGCACTCTATGTGTCAATGAAAACGGAGAATTATTTTTCATATGGATTTCATTAGATCGGTGATTCTCAAAGTGTAGTACGAGTACCACTAGTGGTATGCGGGATCCCTTGAGTGGTACGCGAAAGAAACACTGATTCAAAATTTCACAAGAGTTTACATTTAAAAAATGAAATAAAAAGTAAACCTATTACTTGTAGAAGAAAGCTTATAGCTGTGCATAAAGCCTGTTTAGAACTTGTTTTAACACTATAGTTATTACTTTTCACGTACAATACATTTTCTTACTTTAAATACAGCACATTTCTTAAGTACATTTTAATCGAAATATTGTCTAAGCAGTTATTTTTAAATTTCCCTATACTCAAGAGCAATGTTACTGGTCAAACTGTACAAAATGTTACAGTGGCTTACAATAATAAAAATAGATGAACACCTCGGCTATTAATGATGGCTATTATGGTGGTACTTGGGGAGCTAAGTATTTTTAGGTGGTACTTAGTGTAACATTTTTAGCAAACCACTGCATTAGATGGCGCAGGTGCACCTAATGTTGTTGCAAGTGAGTGTCGAACTGGCAGGTGGTCACGATTGAGTCGCAGGTGTAGCGACGTCCATTCCCAGCCCGCATCAGACTGCGGCAGCAGTCCCGTACGACGGTCTCCTCGCAAACGAAAGCCAAGTATTTTTATTAAGGAGTGGGGACAGCATTCATTTTTTAAAACCTCGTCAATAAAATATCATACGGTCGCTCCACATTCCTCAGAATTATAATGACATGAATATTTAAATTTAAATGCATTCCGAGCACGCCGGTTTTCTCTTCTTCATGACGGCATCAGATCTCATTTTCTACTTAAGCTCCTCCATCATGTTTATGCATATCCATATGTGTGATACATATCTCTTTTTTATATATATAAAGCTTTTTAATGCGGACCAGATAATTTTGCTTGACATTAATGGGGAATGACTCCTCATTGACACGCTTTTCTCTTTATGACAAAAATAAAAAATATATGATCAAATGACCCTTTCATGTGGAGCAGAGGCTGTTTTTGAAACTTCGCACTTGGCGTGCCGCCTTGGTTGCGAGTAAATAGATCAAAAAAAAAAAAAAAAAAAAAGGAGCCGCAACTTGTTTTGAAGCATTCAGTAATTGGACACATTTAATTGATATCCCTCAAAACATTAATTAGAATGTGGGGGAGGTGGGGAGGAAGACTTCTCTGGTGGAAATGGCATTTTGCTTTTTCAATGAATGAATAGTTGATGAAATATGTGGTAAATTAAGGGTTCATGGTTTATTTTAACTGTAAGTGTAAGTTGTGGATTGATAATTTCAGTGTGCAGCATCATGTTCGATCACTAAGTCCTTGTGAGGCTGGAATGGACCCTTGTGAGTATGCTGTTACTCTGATCCTGACAAGGAGTTATCTATATCTATCGCTTCCTTCCCTCGCGGAGAGGAAACGCTATGAGTACGAGACTGCGGCATGTCATCGGCGGCGCATCTTTTCCTTTCCCACACTACACGAGACGTCTGTCGCTTGGACTTCAGGGAGGAAGCTAATCGAGGCGGACGGGAAAAACTCACGGCTGTCAGTCCAAATCTGTGGTTTGTGCAGATTGGATATTTTTTTGGTGCTTTTCTTTCCCCCAGACCTCATGATAGGCACTGATGATTTACATGGAAAATAAATATATTTGTAGAAAGACTTAATTTTAGATGCATTGACGTGATAAAATAAAGACTAATGTCAAAGTAGATTCTAATCAGTTGCTATGCTTAGGACTAATACCCTCTATATTCTAGGCCCGGTTGATGGATGCATGTATGAACAAACATATTATTAAACTTAATTCCATATTCCTGTCAAGCAACTAGTTGTGCTTCACTAGAATGGCTCCTCGGACCTCAGACTGCCCACAACCCCGGAACTAACCTGATTCCAGCCTACACTTTATCTCTAAGAGTACTGGAACAGTGCAGCACCAGTTTGCTCAATCCAACCATTTTTCATGTGAGCAAAAGTATGAGAACATGCGATTGAGTGACAGGTGTGTTTTGTTGTCCAGCTATGTTCATTTTAGATTGATTATTCAAACAACGCTGAGTATCAAACCTGGAAAACAGGTAGCAACTTCTCGTGTGTATGCTGCGATAACTAGTAGAACCTCTGGTTTATGGCATGGTTTGAACAAAATTTTAGCAAGTTTGGCTTCAAACTAGCTAGCATAACTACTACTACCGTGACTACGGGTTGATGACATGATGGTTTGAACAAAGTTTTAACAAGTTTGGGTTCAAACTAAGTAGCGTAACGAGCATAACTACTCCGAGCATAACAGCGGGTTGATGACAAGATGGTTTGACCAAATTTTAGCAAGTTTGGTTTCAAACTGGCTAGCATAACTGCTACTAGCACGACTACGAGTTGATGACAGGATGGTTTGAGCAAAATTTGTTTCGCAAGTTTGAGTTCAAACAATCCTGTCATTGACCCGTAGTTACGCTAGTTAATGGAGAATACATGGGCAGTCCGCTACTTGGTTTCCAGGTTTGGTCAATGCCATTCGGAGAGCCGTTTGTGACGTTCATTTCGGTTGACAGCAGAGGGCGATATTGCCAAACACGGTAGTCCACTGAGATGGATGAAAATTGATAAATTAATCTGTATAATTCTTATTCCACAAACGCAATATTAATCAGAATACCGTGTTTCGATTAGTTGCGGCACATACAATGTATTCATGCAAAAAATAGTTTAGGTCCCCTTTACGTTTTGTAACTATGACATCTTTTGCACAATTCTATTTCTATTCATTCAAAATCCAAACAAAACAAAACAAACTTCCTCATTCTTGAGGTTCAACTTCCAACAGCCTTCTGCAGCATACTCTGTGTTCCAGTTTCGAGGGTTCCCTGGACTTTGCCTATAAACTGACAGTGACATTGAAGATATAAGAAGTCAAATTCATTGCAGGGGGGGCAAAAGGACACTTTTCTCTCAGCTCGCCTTCCAGGTGCCGCGATAGCGGGCTTGTATAGGCTACTAAACACGACAACAAGAGGCTACAGGGGCCGAGCGGCACCATGGAGATCAATTCCGATCTCCTTGATCCCGTGACCCCCGGAGCCCTGAGAGAGCGTCTCCGAGGGAGTTCCAGCAGAGTGCGCGTGGCTTTGAAGTTGGTTCAGCGGATGTTTATATCGCAAGACTCATCGAGTGTGTGTATGTTTGTCGCCCAAGGTGTGTGTTTGGGCCTGTGGAGAGGAGTTGGAGGTTTTGAGGTAAATGACAGTCACACGGTCACATCCTTGGAAGACGGGAGCACTTGGCATTTCCGTGCTGATGACGCCCGCTTGTTTTTTGCCTTCCTAACGAGCTCTCGGACTTCATTAATGAGAGCAATGAACCGATTATCATGACTTCAAAAGAAGGCGCTGGCTCCCCCATTCGCCATTTGGGGTTCCACACACAGGTGCACGCACAAAACCTTTGCTTTGTAACACATTACACGCCTTTTACGCAACCATTATGTAAACACATGAAATCATATTTACTTTAAATTAGTAACAATGTGACAACCTCAGCCCAAGAAGATTGCGGATATGTACAAAAAGTCATACACAATATTGAGAAAAATAAACGTAAAACCTGAAATTTGGTTTTATTCATTTATGTTCGAAAACAATACACAATCAATGTAACAGATTTGAAATAATTGCAAAAATACCGGTTTTCAGTACGTCAACTTCAAATCATGAATGCTTTGGCTGAAGGTGCTGATGATTAAAAAAAAAAAAAAAACGTGAAGGGGGGGGAGAGAAGTCCAGTAGCATGAAAAGAAAATGCATAATGGGCGACACCTTCCATTTTCATTGTCCTCGACACCTTTTGCGACGCCATCAAAAGGCCAATTAAGGTGCCACTGAAGCTGGCCGTCAAGGTTGCACTGGAGGTCCTGTCAGCGTGTACGCCAGCCCTCAGTGCTGCCATAGCGGTCTCACATTGCTGACACCAGTGACAATGGTCTCTCACTGTCTTTCTGACACCATCTTTCACCCCCAAAATATGTATTACTCCCTTTTGGTATCTTTCTTTTTCCTCCTTTGTTTTGGGATTCTTCCACCACCTTTGCATTTTGATGCTAAACTTCCTTCACTTTTCATATAAAAAAAAAACCCAAAACATTATTGTTAAGTTCACTTGCAGATTATCACTATTGGGGTGATATCTTTTCTGTGGTGAAAGTGGTGTGGTTTTTTTTTTCCATTCAGGCTGTCAATTGCTTAAAATTAAATCGCGCTTAATCACACGATTTCCACAGATAACTTAAATAATTGCAATTTTCTGATCCCAATGTACAATAAAATATCACGTTTTTCACACTCTTATCGACATTTGAGTGGACAAATATTATCTGCTTACCTTATGCAAATATATTTATTTTTGCAACATTTCAAATCTAAGGCCAAAAAGAAACAAGATGGACACCTAAAAGTGTTACTTCACTTACTGTACTGTTACAGTCAAACTAAACAAAAATAACTACACACATTGTGTAGATTTACAGTCAATTCAATTCGAGTTAAATCGTCAGCTTTGTGCAAACACACAATATAAAACCCTATTGACGAGCTAACAAAACTTAGCATCAAAGTCACAGTTACAGTATATTATTAACAATACTCAAAGGCATATATCCTTCCTGCTCTGTGAAAAAAATAGAAATATTAATGAAGTTTAATCACGACTTTCTTCTTCTGGTCTTGCCATGTAGTCTAGGTGTTATCTGAACGCGTGCACCACACTGCCCCGAATAGGCCAAGGCGCGCACAGCAGGAACAGCACACTCAACAGAACAAACACAATAGGCGCAGTACAAGGCCAATTGACCATTTAACGCGTTCATTTCGACAGCCCTAGTTTTCATATTTGGGTTTGACGATTTGGCAAAGATTTTAAGTACTAAATTAGGTTAGGCTGGTCCACCGGCATTATACATCACTAAAGTCCTGGAGCCTGTGTTGTCATGGCAATGAAAAGGATGTATTTTTTTTTGTTTTTTACAAGCAGGTGTACCACAAAAATACTTCAAATACATGACTGTTGACAACCACTTTGGATCTCATAGGACATCATCTGGATTTACATTAGTTTCGTAACCCCCCATTGGGCAAAATTGAAGAAATAAAAATCATTCTGATCCCACATGGACATATTGTGATATATTCCAACTCTCAGCTGTCAGATAACTAAAAAAAAAATGCAATGTCTCCCATAGGATAAAAAGATTAAGACAATATTTGAATGTTATATGACCTAATTCATTTGCTTTGAATTTGCAACTCAACAGAATTTTCCAATACATAAAGAAAGCAACAGTCCCTCTTTTAGTTGGACAACTTGGTGGTTGCGCCGCTGCACCTAGCATGCCACCGCCCCCCACCAATTCCTCGTGTATCTTTGGAATTACTGAAATGTTAACGTGCCTTCGCTGCCTTTGATATTTAAGAAAAGGGTACAGATGTACGGGGCTGCGCGTGAACAGACGCCGCGGTCCAACAAAAAAGGCGCTTTAATCTTATTCTTTGTCAAGCTCCAAAGAGTCCCACCTCCCTGTGTATTTTTTTTTTGGTTCATCTGTTTGGCTCAGCAGCCCGCATGCCCTTTTCTTTCTACATTTATAATGGCATATGGTGGCAACAATTAACGAGCGGCTGGTTTCCTTTCACTATTGTTGACATATTTTAAAAAAGCGTCAGAAAACGACTTAAGGAAAGGCAGGGGCCAATCCATTGACGGCTGGGAGGAATATTTATTAAGGCGAGGCAAACAAACGGGGTTTGATGTAACTGATGCAACTATGTATCAGTGCCACATGCCTGGCACACTTGCACCCAGAGGACACTGATGATAGCTTGGGACAAAGACAGCCAGCCTCGTCCTATCTTGTCCCCACCACCGCCAACTCCCTCACGCCTGGTATCTTTCTAGTGCAGTGGCCTTCGTTTACCAGCATAACCCAAATTAGCAGGCCAGGCGTTATCCTCTCCATCGTGCCACGCTCTTAGAGGAAGGAGAGGTTGGGGGTGCGCAAATGTGGCAGAATTTCCTTTCTGCCTCTGTGACAGCGCTATCTGACAGCATTTTACATCTCCCCTGCTCTCCCTCACTCCACTCCCCTGTCAGACAAAGAAATTAATACCCCCAGTGACTGTGTTTTAATTAAGCAATTTCATGCAAATTACACATTTTAGATTGTCAAATAATATACTGCGCAAAATTGTAGGCAGGCTGATCTGATATGCATGGAGTGTTATTCTTTCAGGCACTGTGCATACATGGAAAATGAACAAAAATGCTAATTTCTAATCTATTATGCAAACAGCGGAGATACATAGATTTGTACGCCTTTCTCAGTAAATGCAGCTCTTAAATTCTACGTAGGAAATGACTCGATTCTCGAACGGTCTTCCTATTGAGTTTATAACATTTTGATCATTATTTATTTCAGTCCTATTCGTCTCCTTTCCAAGCATGTTCTAACTGTAGGATTAAAACAAAACAAAACAGAAAAAATGAATAAGTAGAAAACAAATAGATATGGAACACATCTGCCAGGAGTCAAGATCTTATGGTCAATGAATAATTCGGAGCAAAGAACTTGACACCGAAAGGAAAAAAAAAAATCTGTTTAAATATTCCCTATTCTAATACAGTCTAATGAAACACAGAAGCCCGAACTAATATTAGTCATCCACACATCTTTTCCCATTAGCACAATGAACTTATTTGGAACTCATTATATTCCGCAAGCCTTTTAGCGCACTCCAATCGGTAATGATGACAAAATGAATATAACATTATACTTTATTATAGCTGACTTGATTTAATCTCAGGTTGCCAGTGTATGAGTGTTCAGAAATGCCCCTCTTGGAAACCGTGGGTGTCAAAAGTCAGCGTGCGCGCGTATTGATTCAAAAAAAGAAAACCTTATTAACTGAAATCTCTAGGAGGGGGGTCTGCCCCTTTCTTTGTGATTCAAATCTATTTAATCAAAGGTTTGTTGCTGTATCCCGCCACTTAATCGTGTATATTACAGCATACAATTGCGAGCCATCCAGAAGGAGTTCCATTTTTCTTCTCGAGGAGGAACAAAAAGCGGGAGGGGGGAACAGGAAAAGAGGAGGAGAAGGCGGAACTAATAGTAGGGTATGGAGGGTTGTTGACGTGCCTGCTGCATATTCAGAATCTTGAGCCTTGCTTTCGCTGGCATGGATACAATAACCAAACTATTCCTTTGCCCTTTTGTACAGTACAATACAAATGTAATACGTTGTAGGGTACTTATTACAAAAATACCAATGTCACTCAGTGTTTGAAATCAACTTTTTTTTTTTTTGCCACAGTGATGCAAAATCTTACCAATCGTGCCAAGCTGGTTCCTGGTGTATCATTTTTACTGCAAGCAATGTCAGAGCATCCTTTCCTCACCGACCACACTGAGGCGCTATTCCCTCCTGACAACCTGACAGAAACAACCTCTTGGGCGCTCTCTGTGACTTCTAAGAGAATCTGCACAACCACCAAAGTCAGGGGCCACCAGGTTTAGGCTACGTCATGTGACGACCGCATGGCAACCAACTTGCACTGATCCGAGTAAGGCTCATTGTAAATGTTTACAGAGTGTATTGCTTGAACTGAATGTGTTTCAAGTATAGCAGTCAATCAGTGAGAATCAGGCTGGAATGTAATGTGGAAGTAATAAAGATGATGTAATAGGATGAATTCAGAATTAAAGGTTTCTTATATATAGGAAACATCAATCAAAACCCTATCAAAAGACAAGACATAGACGAGGTTGGGACCGTTGGGCTACAAATGCAAAGACAGGGGAAATAATGAGACTGTTGAACATTCCAAGATGCAATTACCGTTGCCATCCCCTGCCATGAAAATGCCGAAAACAAAATCCCGGAGACAACAAGCGGGCTCCAGTGTTGCGCACTCTCATTAAGTCTGGCCGGAAGGTAAGCCAGTTGATCTGCAATTCATTCTCAGCAGCGTTAAATCGATGGCCAGCGACATGAAAAGCCCCGGGTTTTTACGACTTCAGTCAAAGATTCATGAAACGCTTTGTAACAGCACATAATGGTAATCTGCCTTGTTTGTGACTCGGGCCGGGCAATCAATGGCGGAAAATAAATAAATCCCATGCAGCCTGAGAGGAAGTTAATTTAAATAAAGAGAATGGAGTGTTTCTTTTATGCCGTCTATACCTGTTTGGTTGAAGTCACCTCTTTCTTCTTGGCTGCTTTTATGGGCCACGCGGAGCCACTTGCAATTCTAAAGCAATCCACTCCAAGATAAATGACGGTGCTCATAAACCTCATCCACTTAAATGCGGCACACTAACGCACTAATTATAGCGATTCCTTACCGGTAGCTCTGTCACACGTCGCAAACAAACCAAGGCTATCGCTATGAAGACAGTGTGTCACACCTAAGCGATCCATTACAGCTCGTATTGATTGACAAAGCAGCAACATAAAGTAATTATAATTGATTCCAGATGAGGCTTACAGCATGCCATACACAGATCCTCCCTCGTCCCCCTCCTCTCTCCATCTCGCTTACCGCATGGTATCAGAATAGGGAGCTCGGGTAATTAGGTCACGCTGTTAAATTTTTAATGATCTCTGAAATCATATTCATGCTCACAGTGTGTCAGGTACACGTACAGCCCGCCTGGAGTGATACATCACCATCCCTATGACACCAACAGAAGGCCTGAGCCATTTAATTGTGTGACCTTTTCAACCAAGAGCCCGCCGAAGCCACAAAGAGGGTGGGCTATTTAGCGGGAGGATGAGTGATTGGGCATCTGCAAGGTGTACAAGCTTGTCACAATAAAACAGACATTCGTCCGCGTTGGCGCGCCACGACGCATGAGGGTGGCGCCTCAGTCAGGGTCAAGTCTAAGAGTTGACAGGTGGAAAAGGTCAGACACCGAGACAAACGCAGGGCATGAGCGACTCCATAATTTGCCATGACAGGTGATCATCGTCAGTGTGATGGAAGAAAGAACACGGCATATGTAAACAGATGGGAGAAAACATGGAATACTACTAATGAGCAACAAATCCCAAACACACAGTTTGAAATAGATGCCCAACTCAAAAAATCATGGTTGCAGAAAACGGAAATACTGCACATTCTCACTGGAAATCGTTTGGATATTCTCCCAAAAAAGGGGGCAGATACCGTAATTTCTTCTCGTGCAAAAATTGGTGAATTTGATTTTTATCAACACTTTGGACACTGATCACATCAAAATTTGGATCTCAAATAGTTATAATCTCAAAATGGGAACATCTTCCAAATAAAACTACAAGCTATGTTTGGCACACAAAATCCTTTTAGATAGATTTTGACTGATCTGCCGATACTGATTCCCAATCCCCACCCTACTTATTAATACAATTTAGCCCATTTCTACCACTACAGTGTGCAATCCACCATGAAGCTATGCCTTCAACCTGAAGAAAATGCATCATCTGTAGCGTTTTGTGTTATTTGGGCTGCAATGTCTCTGCCGTGCGCCCCCAAGCGAAGCGCTCTGCGCAAGGCCGCGGCGAACCTGACGGCTCTGCCGCTACACGCCAGCCAGCTACCGGCTAGTTAGTAACCACACGTACTCTGTCGCACAGGTATTGGTACCTGCACAGGGAAAGATACGTTCTCTAGCCCGTGAGCTAACTGGCTTTCAAGCTAACGAGGCAGCAACCTCACCAGTACCGCATTGGCTCATCCACCTCACTTGGTTTTGTGTGGTACTTGATTGACAGCTGAATGGGAGGATTCAGCAGACATGCCCACACAGTCCTGCAGCTCAAAGGCTGGCTATATCTTCCATGATTTGGGAGCCTTATTTCACATAATTGGTCATTTTTGTTATTCAATCAAATTTGCCAGACTTGTTAACAACACTCCCTCTGTGCTGTGTCTAATTTAAAGACATTTTTAACAATGACATCACCGTTGTGGCATTATTATTTAAATTATTAAATAATCCCTTAATAATTCCTTAAATAGTTGATAGAAATCAAATGTAATATATATGGGTTCATTTTCTTAATTACATAATCTTTATTTGCCAAACAGGGCAACCCTGTTTTTTTATTTTGCATGTAAAGTCTGCTAAATCAAAGTGCTACACAACAACGGCAACAAGCACGAGGTAGAGCGCAGTAGAATTGAGAGGGAGCACCTTGCTCACCTCACACATGTAAAAATGCTTCATTACTGAGCGATTGTCTCATCCCGTGCCAACATCTGACAGCAACGTGGGCTTTATCCGCCCATAATTACCCTTCTGATGGGAATGATCGCATCTGGAGTTTCCAAACTGACAAGTCTATTTGGACACAAGTAATCCGCTTTCTGCTGCTTATACCTGAGCATAATCTGCCCAGTCGAGCGTAGAGGAATGCCAGCGCACCAACGCCAGCAGAGCCTCTTCTTATTTGCACTCGTGTAATTAAGCACATCCCTAAAAGTCTGTTTTATTTTTTTTCCTTCATCACTAGTGTCGCTGCTGGTTTTTCTAAATACCTCTGCAATGTGCACTATGATCTGCAGATTAGCCTGCTCAGACTAATTCACTAAAAAGTGCTTACTGGATTAGAGACTTTCTCAAACACTGTCAGAAATAGGGGTACATGAGGAGTCCATTTCAATCCCACATTGCTATAATCTATACTAATGTATCCCATAGGGCTACAGTAGTCATTGGGCTACTTTTTGTACCATTACTCATTGCAAGCTATGACAGTCAAGTGTCACGTACAGAAACAAAACCTTTGAGGGTATCACCTCAATGACATGCCACTGTAGCCCTTGGTGCACTCAACTGTCATGTTATTCTAAACTTTTCTGATCCTTTAGGGGTCAAACATGAGTCTTCTATCCAAATGTTTGCGTGAGAAACAAGCAGGTGCATGGTCTGACACAAAAATATAGCATTAAATTATCGCTGAACTAGATTGTGAATATAAACTCCAAGTGAAAGGAATGATGGAGCAGGGGTAAGAGGAAAAAAAATTAATCACACCTTAAAAGAGACGTAAGAAGTTGGTGCTTTCCACTGATGAGGACAGGCAAGAGATTTACGAGGAGGAAAGTGAGGCAGGCTGAAGTGAGGTAAAGAAAAAAAAAAAAAAAGAGCATGATGCTGAGGTGAAGGATAAATAACAGCACGTGCCTCTTATTATAAGAGTTTACAGGCCCATTAGCCGCACCGCAGGCAACATGACAACCCAATGATGGCGGGTAAATACAGTGTAACCATTTAAATCTCTCTCAGCCGGCTGCTGCCGGAGCGGGAGATGAAGCGCCCGAGCCATAAACAATTTGCGTTCTCATTTGCAGTCGGAAAATAACATTTCATGCACGACTCCTGAAGCAGCACTTGGCAGCGAGAGCATTTTATTTTCATCTGCAGGGATTGCTGGAAATCAACAGGGACTAACAAGATCGGCTTTGCGGCGCCTGTTTATGTATTTATGTATTTATCTATTTACACCGCCGAGGGAGTTGCGGCCATCGTGTTTGCATGATCCCCATTTGCTAATAAGGCTAAGCCGCTTCGTACGAGCCCAGAGCTTAGCACTTGGTGGCGTCAAAACGAAATCAATTGACTAATAACAGAGGGTGTCACACTGTCAATATCTTCTTTTTATTGGATTAAGACGGGATATAGAAGCAAGGAGATCCACCTGACACGTCCATTGAGCTTTGAGATGCGCACATATTCAGGAGGAGACGCATTCCCGAGCTCTTTTGACTTGACCCTGAATTCCTGGTGCAAAGGCCAAGACTGACTCTAGTTGCTTTTTTTTTTGTTTTGTTTGTTTTTTGTTTAGATTTGCAGTTAGTGATACTCACATTCTCACATGCATTATAAGGTTTAAGATATAATGTCTCGGGGCACCCAAGGTCACTCGTAAGAATGTGTTTGTGCAGAGTGTGAGAGTATCATCCCTGTGTCCCTCTCTTTCTCCTTTTTTCACTTTTTAATTATTTACATTATTTGAGGGTGTGTGGAACAGAGAAATAAGTAGTCAAGCTTTTGGACATTCTTGATGCTGTGCTGCACTTTCCCATCTGAAACATCATGCATATTTAAACTTAATAAAGCATATTCCTTACCTTTTATCTGAGGCTTTTTAATGCAGGGCATAAAGTATACTGGTGTGTGTGTCTGCATGTGTGCGTGTGTGCAATCAGTTATCTACTCCACTACTGGACCGACATTCCTCATCAAGCACAAGATTTAAAGACCTTACACCTTTATGCTCTCAGAGATTTATAATCACCTAACCCTGCATGATAATGTATCTTGTATATGTTGAGCAGGAAATACAGCAACAAATGAAGACATGGACAGTTCCCATGGCTGGATGACGAATTCAATCAACCGACCACAACGACCAGAAAACTGAACATGTTTTGGGATGCTTTTTTTTCGTTTTCTGGTGCCAGACTGGTTGGTAGTCCAGAAATGGTTTGTTATAGCTTGATGTGTGTAGGGTTTACCCAAAACGGTTGGATTGGTAACGATTAGATAAGAATGGTCAGACTTGCTGCGATTGGCTGGCAACCAGTTCAGGGTGTACCCCGCCTCCTGCCCGATGACAGCTGGGATAGGCTCCAGCACGCCCGCGACCCTAGTGAGGAGAAGCGGCTCAGAAAATGGATGGATGAATGGTCAGACTTGTTGGAGATGATAAAACAGTAGCTCTCAAAGAAAGATCACTGACTACAGCACCGAAAGACCACGCTGGGATCTACTCCTGATCTAAGAAGTTAAGGCTAAAAAATGTCCACGGGCTCACCAAAACTGGATAGCAGCTTTGAAAACCATCAACTGATCGGAAGAGATAAAATTTCTGCTTCAACATTTGGATGCGAGTGTGAGAATTCAGCAAAAACAGCAATCCAACTTGTATTATTTGTTATTTTTCAATCTTAAATGGAACGGAAGACTCTCTCTGGATGTTCTGAACTCTTGGTCTACCTGAGTATTATTGCTGACCATGTACATCACTTTATGACCACAGTCTATCGTCATCCAAGGGCAGGGTACGACAATACTACTAGTACTGATAATTTCTTACAGGGGCTTAAATAATGCAGTATAAAGATGCTAAATACAAAATTATCACAAAAATCTAATGTATTAAATCATGGATATACGGGGCCAGTACCGGTTCTGACAGGGCCACCACACCTTAGGGCCACCACTCAAAAGGGCTTCATGTCCGACCCTTGTCTTTAGACCACACTCCATTTTGGATAAATAGCTTCAAGACACAATCAACAATCACAATCAATTCCCCACATTCCAGAATTATTGCCATTGGTTACAGAATGGTGCAAACAAACTGAGTGTCTTCATATAAAATGAGTGAGTATTATTGTTGACCATGTGTATCGCTTCATGACAACAGTGTATCATCTTCTAAGGGTCTAGAACCAATTTAGTAAAACTTTGGACATTCGGAATATTCAACGTATAAGGTGTTATGTGCGTGTTAGGGTGTAGAGGTTAGGTCAAACTGAGGCAGGTGTGTGGATGCGGGTGGCTGGCTTCTCTACAGGAAGGAGGATATGGAGGGAAGTCTTAAGTGGGGGATCCTCATAAATCACAGACCAAGCTGCTGACCGAGTCTTGTGTAGCTTTATCCGTCTCCACTGTTCACTCATCTCCTGTTTATCCATATCCACTGGATATACTCCACCTCCTCATCTCAAGCTCTAATTAGAACATCCTTTTGCCTTTTCACTCGCACACTAACATTATCACTACTTTCCCAAATATTGCTGCAGCCATACCGTCGCTTTTCCTCACTCCTGCTGACTGAGTTCCAATTGATATTCCCAAACCAGAGGGTCAGTGCTTTCCTCCTTTACACAATTAATTGATTCTAACCGGGGCAAAAAAAAAGAGGAGCTATATCCCTCATCACTTATTTACGCTGCCCTTTGATATGTGTGATATTTAAGAAGGGTTAATGTGTACAGGGTTAATCCTAGAAGAGAGAGCTGGGTGAGATTTTCATGAAGAACTGACCAAAGAGGCAGTGAAGAAAATTAAGTCCCCCCCCCCATGATAGATTGCTGCATTCGCATATCAAACGCTTGAATTGGGTTGTGCAAATTTTGGGGAACTTCTCAATTTTACTTCTCACCAGGAAGCAGAAGAGAATAACACAAGCCAAGAGGAAGGAGTGAGGCATTATTCTTATGCCGATACGGAGCATGTGTAGGATATATATGTATGTGAACGCCCACGCAACACATATGTAGTCTTGGGTGCTGAAAGAGGGAGGGGAGACTGCGCTTGGAGAACGGAGCGTGGAGGCTTGCGGGCCTATGGTCCCACCATATTCATAAATCAGGCCTTTCAGGGAGCTGTCAGAGGCTCCATAATGAGGGTCATTACTCAGGCAGGGTGTCAAAGCAACTATCACAGGGACGCGTCCCTGGAAATCACACTCACTCTGCTCCTTGTTAAATAAACAGTGCCGTATACAAAATGGCAAACAAGCTGAGGGTCAATCTGATGCAGCGCAAGGCCAGGCAGGCCTCCAGAGTAATTTACCCTCGGGGAATACCTCTCAGCTGGGGAGATGGATTATAGAGAGCCCTCGAACAAAAAAAAGATGAATGGAAATAAAATCATAGAGGGAAGTAAGCTGGACTGAAAGTACGTGAGTGACACCTCTACTATTTATCTGCTTCATGCATTTCTTTGCTCTCAGAAACGTGACCCCCATTGAAGTTTGAACGTACTACATCCCATAATTGTCAGAAATGGTTTTGCTGACATGAGGAAGTGGCGTCTGTCTCGGGTCTGAGCTCACAGTGCTGATGTAACGGCCTAGTAATAACAGAGTGTTATCAAATATTCATCCGTTTATTGCCTTGCTAATATATAACCATCGTTTTATTAATTTTAGAGGGTGGGGGGTTGGGGTGGGGTTGAATAATGACAGATTAAAAAGTCACGTGCCAGAGGATTCCCCCTTTTGGCATACCAAAATGTCTCCATTAGTGTAAATTCCTCATTTTAGTGTCAGTTTGTCATGCATCTTTCTGCCCGGAACAACAATTTTCACTAACTCCCAAGGAGTTAGTGATCTCACTTGTATCTGGATTGCATGCATCAGTATGCAAGGAAAACTTCCAAGTATGGAATATTTACTGATTAATATTCCAGCGACTTCCTTGCTCTGCACTACAAGAACACTTCCTATCGGAGCGAGGATGTGCCCTTTTCTCCGCGCTAACCAAACAGCTAAAGGGGTGCTGGTGCTTTTTTCTCTTCTTTTCTTTTTACACACCCACTGATTTCCAGCTCACCTACCTGAAGGCAAAAAGATTAATATTTTACATGTGTGAGTTTTAGACGGGCACTCATGCTGTGCGAGACAATGCTCTAAAGCGGACAGCCTTTACGCAATACCAATTAATGATTGTCATTATAGTGAAGGGGGGTTAAAAATTTTTTTAAAAGTACCATTTGGGGCCATCTTTTTCAGGGAAAAAGAAAAAAAAGACGTGTGATGATGCTTTTTTTGTGGAGGGTACGGTAGAATGCACGCTGGTTGTTGGAGAAAAACAGGGGGAACATATGTTGTCTTGGCGCCGCAGGGCTGACATTGAAGCTGAGGAAGGACAGGACTTGAAGGCAAACGCTCCCCCCTGACATAAGGCTTCCAACGCCTATACTTTGGTGATGATTATTGACAAGTCTCCAGTGCACCGCCTGAACAAAAATGTAAGAGAAGGCGGACAAAATGCTCTACCGACTCGACTGAAAAGAGAACAGAATGCATGCCCTAAAAAGGGGGGTAAAGGGGGTTCATTTAATCAGATTAGCCTGGAGGAGATACATAATCGCACATGTTACTCCACATGCACCTGCGGCGGTGCTCGTAGCACAAGCTGCACTCTGCCTTGGTACTGCTGTGCACAGTTTATGAGGTCACATAATGCTAAAGTCAACACATTGCACTGCAAGTAAAGATGCTTCTATTACTTAGTTGGGTGCAATGGAAGCACTACAGTGGCAATTTGCAATGATGTTCTGCAGCATTGTTCAATTATTACCACTGTGGTCCAATCAAAACTGAGCCTTAATATATATACATACGCATATATATATATTTATATATATATATATATATATATATATATATATATATATATATTTATTTTTTTTGTATTATACTCATTAGATTGTCTGCTGTCTGCATTACTCTCCACTTCCTCTTTAACAGAACATGCATGGCATTAATGGCTCCATCCCCAGTGAGTCTAATGAATCGTGTGATATAAAAAGGTTTTATGTAGAACTGACGTTGTGCAAGCTATATTCCTTAGACAACTAAAAGCTTAAAGAAAGTTCTGCAACCACTTTAAAGCACTGGTGCAAAATTAGTTCAAGTGAAGTGTTAATGTGTATCTTATTCCTGGCTGAGTTGGACTTAAAGCCCTCCTCCACTCAAATGGAGGACCCGAACCTTGATGGCTGGCTGAGAGCGACGTGATAATTGACCCAGCTTAATATCGCTGAGGTGTTTGTGCGAGAAGACGAGCGAGGCCCTAATGAAGGCACCTCGCTCGTGTTTTCGGGCCTAAGTGTCTCACTCGCCTTAACTGGCTCTTAGCAACGTTGGAGCCCATGATGAATGGTAGTAAGAGATGGACTGCTGCCGAGGGAAAGCACCTGACTGGCTCGGGCAAAGCTTTGGATGATGAATAATGACTTGGTAGCCGCGTTCCCCACAGGAAGCCCTCAGACTGCTTCTACAAGGGAAACGCGGTTGACACGCGCTCCTTAACCATAGACCGAACCCTATCACAGCAAGGTGTGACTGGGGACCGTAGACAGCGCCTGCTTAAGCAATTTGTTCTCATAATTTTCTCATACATTTAGTTGGAAATCAGGCAAAAACTTGGGACTCTATTCCAGGAAAGTAAATATCATTACAACCATATGAGTTCTGTGCACGTAAATCAACAAAGTGGTGCATTCTAACACTAGAACAGAGCTCGTATTTATTGCGCCACTCATGGTTCTAAGATCTTTGAAAAAGAGTTTGGGAAGATGACGTTCAACTGCAGCATGTCTGCAGTTGAACATAGACAGATGTGCAAAATGTCCAAAACAACTTTTGTTTTGGTGAAAGTACATTTTCACATAAACCACACAACACAAATATACTGCAAAGTGTACGTATCCAATTTTGTCTATTTTGATTCATATTTTAACTTTAAAAGTGTATATAGTGTTACACGTTCCTAAACAGAGAAACAGCAGTTTGATTCTTAATAAAACTAAAAATCCTTGAACCCTATGCACACCTTAATGTAAGGTGGAGTTGCTTGGCCTATATCACACAATTTCAATGTGTTTTTCAGAAAGCAGTAAATGAATGTTTTGTGAATGACGGAAACCCAACCTCCTTAGTAGATGTAACTCCGGTACTCTACAAATGTGGTAAGCATTTTACCATGGAAACACAATTTTCTGCCACCAAACACTGAAGCCTCGAACCCAAAAATGTTTTTTCCTCAACAAAGGTCAGTGCATTTCTTTTGCATACATTTTCCTAAATTCTTCCATCAAGAGGCTTTCTTGAGACAAGACTCATGCATCGTACACTGTAACAAAACCTATGAAGAACTTCCAGGATAAACAAATTCGGAATGAGGCAGAAGGAAGTTTAAGAGAACAGGGAAAAAAAAGCATGTTTTCAAATTAACTTTGGCTGCTCAACAAGGAGCGCATGTTTGACGCGATTTAGCGGCACCAGTGGCACATGGAAACGAGAGGCATGCGAGGCAAAACAAATTCAATCATCTTATTCCATCGTGAGGAAAACCTTAGCCTTTCCTGCACAAAAGATCCCCCCCCCCCCCCTCCCTCCTCTCGCTTAAATCAATTGCAAACAAACCTGATTTCGCAAAGAGACACAGGGGGAATAAACAGTAGCTTTCAATTTCATTCAGCCCCGCGCCATGGGAGCGGCAAACTTTCATCCATCACTTTCATGTGCCTCGCAAAGACGTTCATGACTCTCTTTGTGGCGAAAATGGTGACAGTCGGGAGAACGGTAAATATGTCTCAACAAGCACCTCTGCCGAAACAGTCAACACGCTGGCACGGGCACTGAACATCAATATGGCTCATCATCAAGCTGTTATGCATTTCTGTCAATGACCCTTCTTTCTGCTGTAGCCGTTTGTGGGCGTTTATGTTTCGATAGAATAAACTGCAGTGAAACCGTTTATTGGGGGGCTTATGTTCCAGAAAACCCTCGCAATAAATGAAATCCTCGAAGTAGCGCCCATTTATTTATTATATTACTATATAAATGAATGTTTCATCGATGCAATTCAATGCCAAAACATACTTTAGAGCGGTGCAAGTATTTTATTTCTCCACTTGAGGTCACCATCCACAAAAACTACACAAGTACATGCCTATTAAAGGCTCTAATTGACCGTACCTCACACTGACGGTCTTGACAATGTAGTCCGCGAAAAGCATTATGGGAACCCAGAATTCATTGCAGTGATGTTTTTAACTACAGTACTGTATTTGTAGAAAATCAAACTAAACTTTGCTCTTGCATTTGTTCTTGTCAATATTGTTATAAGTATGTGCATTAGCTATTCGTCAGGCGTTTGTGAATTTATTTCATAAAACTCTTGATTGTGGCTTGTGTTTTAAACAGTGGCTTTCTGGTCATATGCTTTGTATCCTCAAGCAATTTGGTGAGTTACCAAATGTATGAGTTGAGATTACTCAGAAAGGTTTCTTTTTCTGCTACAAATAAGAGCCCAATTGACCTTATATGGGTCATTGCTGCCACATTAAAATCATATAGCCAATAAAGTTAACCGTATCAGAGATTTGCTGGTGATTAACTGTACTACACTAACCTATTAAAAAAAATATGGAACGCACTGAATCCACAATAAGTGAACCACAATATAGCCAGGGATTATCGTATTGCTAAACTTCTGACTGATATCGTACAACATGCACACAAAGACCAGCATGGCTTGTATTGCCTTGATTAAACATGCAAATGTGGATCATGAGCGTATGGAACAATATCTCAAAGAATGTGAGTGACTTCAAGCCTTTATATGCACAAACCCTCAAACTATTGTTGACGAACAGCCAAGCTGCATCTCTGCAGTAGTCTGTGCAAAAAGCTGTCTCCACGTATTGTCTTAAAGAGAAGGTGGTCTGTGTATTTCCTTCCCAGCATAGCTAATCTGTGCTGACTGATGATGAGCATTAGCATACAGCACATAGCCACTACAATGTGCCATTTTGACATGTTTGCACAGGTAAGTTGTGTATGCATGCACCATGCATGACTGCAACTTTTTACACCCCCAGCGTTTTCATCACTCACTTCCTGTCATTAGGATACACTCAGCCTCCCGCTTCTTCAGTTTTTTGTCAATCCAGTAATAATTGAATTGAGCAGCACTGGTCAGGTTGAGGCTGCCATTAGTTTGGAGGAGCTGATTTAAGATTGATGACTTGTGTCCCCTGAGAGTGGAATGCTAGTCTTAGGTGGAGTTTGGATCTGCTGCTGTGTGTGTGTGTGTGTGTGTGTGTGTGTGCGCGTGTGCGCATAAGTGGGTGTGTGTGCGCACGCGTGGGGGGAGCGTGGGGGGGGGGGGGGGGGGGGGGCCTGTGACGTCCGGGGCTTTTGGGCTGCGCAAGTCATCGGGCGAATTAAGGTTCTGAATTGATTTCCTCCAAATTTGAGCTGACTAATGTGACAAGTGGCAGCTGCGAGCGCCCCCGCTGCCACGCGGCCTCAGCTGTCTCCTCCGGGCTCCTCACTGTGACACCGTGTCGAGGTGGAGGAGGCGGTGGGAGCGAGGGGAGGCCGCGGCTCGTGCTCACAGGTGCGCACACACACACACTGCAAGGTTTACACGGGCACATATTGTGATGGAGACAAAGTCATGCGGAGGGTGTGTGTGCGTGTGTGTGCGCGTGTACTGCCACTCCACCCCTGTGACACAGTGTTGCACGAAACTGCTCACCCATCAAACTCAAGTCGGTGACACAAATTACAGCCAAAGACTGGATGAGGGGAGCGTATCCTGGCCTTGACACACGCACACAAACACAAACACACGCACATGCACACACACACACACACACACACACACACACACACACACACACACACACACACACACACATACACTGCTACAGTACTGACAAGGAACAGGTCAACATGATGACACTGGTGAATAATTCAAGAGAAAAGAGAGTGAAGAAGAGCTCCTACTGATCTGTAAGAACTGGGAGACAGTTGATATACGATATGTGTGTCTCTATGTATATAAAATAGTGTGGAGGGAACGCATCAGTCACGTATACTGTACATGATGTGTTCTTTATAAATCATACATCCTGTCACAGACCTGTAGCCCATCAGGTGACTCTTTCCACACAAGGACCCATTTATCCATGACACACACACACACACACACACATATATATATATGGGCAAGTTGTGCATATACAACAGACTAATAAAAGCTCCTCTCTCAGTGAAAGTGACCAGCGGCTTTGCCCGTGCGATGGAACGGCAGCAAAAGATTCAGTTTTTATTTCTTGAGAAAGAAAGAAAGAAAGAAAGAAAGAAAGAAAAAAGAAAGAAAAAGAAAAAAGTGCTGCCTTTGACGAGTCGGAATTGGTTTCACGCATGAACGCAGCCTTTAAGACAAAAGCACCTCAGGAGATAATTACAGTGTCAAGCATATCCTCCTGCCAAGTGCCTGACAATTGGCCAATATTTAGTTTTAATTAAATCAAAGTAAGAATGCAATGAGTGGATTCCCAGACCAACAAAACATATCCAACTAATGTGTTTTCTTTGTCCCTGTCACAATGTCACAAAAACCTTGTTTAAAATGATACAGCATTAAACAAGCCTTGACATAAGAGAACACGCCGATAGAAACACAAATGCAGTTGTATGATGAAGTAAGTTTGTTTTGCTGACATCTCGTCTTCCATTAGCTTCGGGTTCACTTTTTATAGGCTTCATCTATGCACCCCTGATCAGGCTTAGCTGGACCCACTTCCCCAGGCAACGCTCGACAACCTCCCACTGACCTGCCTCAATTTCCAAGCGTCAATCTAAAATACGAGGCCCTTATCTCGTACCGCTCTTTGTACATGTGCACGTCTTCTTATTCTAAAGCCAGTCATGATTGTTCCTCTCCACTGGCCAGCAGGAAAAGCCCCGCTCAGGCTGGGGAGTTAATTGAGCAGATCTCTACCGGACTCCGTGGGCTCGTACAGCGACCGGCTCCACCGTCTGGCTTCCTCAGTGAGCCTCTTTCTGCTCGACGTGTTTGCCTAGGAGCTTGCCGAGAACGTCTCGTAGACCGGACTTCACTTGTGCATTCGTGTCCGCGGAAGCATTCGCTCATTACGCCGTGAAGAGTGTCAGAAGCCAAGACGGCTAAGTCTCCTCTAATGTAATCTGGACATTGAACTTTTTCCTCTTTAATGATTGGAAAGCCTGCCTTCATTTGAACGGCCGAGCGGCTTGAGGTCAGAAGACCAGAGAGGGCCCAGAATTGCGGGATAGGAGACTTTGGCCAAACTGCTCGTCTATGCAACTCCTTTGTACTTAAAGCAAAGGTTCACATACTCTACGCAATGAATGATCTTCAAACAATGAAACACACACGGCACAGACTGACACACCTCAGGAAGATTTAAAGCCTAATCTGAGATGTTTCCTCCTCCTTGAGGGGAACTAAAGGTGAAGTCAGTTATCAGCTATTATTTGGTTTAGAACATTCCCAGCAGTATCCAACATCTCAGCCTATTTGATTCACTTTGAGCATGTCTCTCTCCTGGATGCATTCATCCTCCCTAAACTCCTGAGTTGGAGTGGTTCGCCTCAGGCAGAGGATGCAATAATGTGAACCCTGGAGAGCTATTCAGAGTGAAGAGGAGTGTGGAGAGGAGCCTCCTCCACTGTTCTCCTCCAGCGGGCCGTTTGGGAGGCTAAATGGAGCCGATATCCCTTATTAAACCATCTGGCTGATGCTAATTAGATTATCAGAGATAAAGAGAAGGAGTTTTCTTTGTACATTTTAATGAGATAATGTGGCAGGCAATTGCACGGAGAAGCATGAGTGTAAAGACTCTTCAGGTGAAAGAGTGAACAGATAGAGGGCGATAATAAATGCTTATCAGGTAGCATCTTGTCTATGCGAGGAAATAAAACGATTTGAAAAGTTCATAATGATTGAACATAAAAAAAAACTTCCAAGAAACTTGTCGCTAAATTGGACCACCAACGCTGTCCGTACGAGCAGGTGGATGCGCATGCAAGCTCTTGGCCCTAATGATGGTGGTTGGGTAGCTATTGATTAGACTTGTCACCAGAGAAGAACAAAAAAGTACACATTCAATAAGGGACTTCATATCCCGTTGGGCTAGTGTAAAGGTTAAGTGCTGGAGAATATCACTAGGATCAATAAATGTCTGCAACTTCACTTTTGTGGTCCAGCATGGCTGCTTTCAAACTTGAAATGAAATGCAAAGCCTTTTCAAAGTTTAAAGCGGAACTGAACAATTTAGCTTTGCAAGAATACAATTTATGTGCCCCCAGTAGGTTAAACATAGTATTCTGATTAATATTTATGGAATATTAAACAGACTAATTCATCAATTTTCAGCCATGTTGGGCAATCTCGTTCCCAGCTGTCGACCGAAATTAACGTCACAATTTGCGTCGAGAACGTCACATGACCAAATCCTGAAATAGGTAGCAGACTCCCTGTGTATGCTGCGATAACTAGCATAACTACGAGATAATGACGTAATGGTTTGAACAAAATTTGAGCACTTTTGGATTTAATTCTTGTCCCACAAATGGAATAGTAATCAGGATACAGTTGATCCGTCGATCCTTCGTATCCTTGCAAAGAATACATTTGGGTTCAGTTCACCTTTGACTATGGTATGATTTCCAACTAAATTCTTGGAAAAGCCACGTGGCAAATTGTTTTTGGACTCTTGGAACATCTTTGCGAGATCTAGCCCTCTTGCCGTATGTGAAGAAGAACTTCGCAGCAAGCCCTCAACACATTGTTAAGAGTCCAAATTGGATCCCATTAAAATTTGATGGCCCAAGTACATAACTGCAGCTGTGTATGAACCTATTACGATAAATAAACTGAATTTCCCAGTGGTAATGGACAGAGAGATAGAGAGAGAAAGAGACAGCAAGAAAGAGAGAGGCTCCTTAAGCAAGACAAATGGAGGGTTTGTAGCACTAAGTAACAACATTAACTGGCTAATTAAACAACAATGGAGGATGCAGCTGCCCCCTGCCATAATTACACATTGTGGTTTAATGAAAAAGGCTAACTGCGCAGAAAAGCATGGGCTATTCCAGCTGAGGACTGCTCACAAATTCCACCCCATTTGGTATCAACCGTACCCACATCTCTTCTTGAGGACCGCACATAAATGACCACTATGCTGGAGCACGAAGTGTTGGAACCGGTATTGGTCTCGATTTCATAGTTCTTGGACTTGACTCCCAAAAGTCTTTGTCTTGTCTTGGCCTTGGAATGGCCATGCACGGGATTTTCTGTCAAGACCAGTCGAGACCAGCACTGATCTGCTATTCTTCAACTTCATTAATGTGATAATAAGGAGACGCACTTAATACAATTACAAACAAAAAACTTCAATTCATCACCACCACTGTCATGATTGCAACCTTTGCGATGTGACTGAGAGACTGAATCAGCGGTAATTAAATTTGGCTACCTCAACCACAAAAACTTCATAAGCAAAAAAAAAAAAAAAAAACATGCAGAAGAAAACACTGCAGTGTGCAAATTATTTGGTCTTCAACTCACTGAAACGGCGGGGATGTCAAACTTTTGTCGGCATCTTGAAAAAATAAAATAAAATAACAAATCACAGATGAGCTAACATTAATTGTAAGTAACACCAGCGAATTTAATTTTGTATTTCTTGGAGTAATATTTTCGGAAAAAGGTTTTAATTCCATTTTAAATTGACTTTATTTACCAGATATTAAAAAACACTGAACTGGTCAAACTTTTCATGGTTTTTAAAATTGATTTTTGCGGTTTTGGTCTCTCTCGGTTTTGGTCTCTCTCAATCTTGGTCTTGACTCGGTCTCGACTCCCAAAGGTCTTGGTTTTGTCTTGGGCTCGGTGAGTTCGGGTCTCGGGCAAGTCTTGGTCCCAGACGGTGTGGTCATGAGCACAACAGGAGTTGACTGCAACGGCTAACAATGTTTGAAAGAAGGAAGTCATCTTTGTTCTACTCACAAGAAGAAGCAAGAACTACCCTTCACCAGATGACGACAGCTACTTAAAATGGTGTCAAATGTTTCAATTTGGTTGTTCGGGCAGTTCAGTGGTCCAGTGGTTTGGACTGTTGCCTCATCGTTCTTTCCTCATTGGCTTTCCACCCCTCAGCCGAGAAAACATAAAGGTAAGTTCACCTAAATTGTGAATGTGATAACTGATGTCTGTTTTGTCATACCCGATGAATGACAACGGCAATCCTGTCTTGCAATCCACGTCACCTGGGAGCAGAGGGAATCGATCGTAGCGACAAATAGGCCTTAGTATAATGTGTATCCCCTTGGGTTTATGTAAAAATGATTATACTCGTGCTCTTATCATTTATAATGGACAACACAGATGTATTTAAACGTCCAAGAGCACCTGCTTTACCCCTTTTCCGAGAAGTGGCCTCTTAAAATGTCGACGTGAACTTAATTTAAATCATACAAAAGAGTGTTTTTTTCAATCCTGGGCCCACATGCCTACTAGATATGCTTGAGAATCTGTTTTTACTGGGAGAGAGGTCACAACCGGAACACACAGATGGATTCGATTCAGTTTCCCGACGCCAAAAGCCATAAAAAATACAAATACTTATTCCACCAAAGTCTCTGATAAACTTCGAGTACATTAGCAAGTTGTGAAATGCTTGCTGCACTGCACAACAATATGATTTATTCACCACATGCTGTAACAGGCACATTTTAAAAACAACTTTTCTGATCAATAATATAATTCGGTGACAGTACATGATGTGCACGTTAATTATTCACTAAACAAAGTGGCAAAAATCCATTTGCAACTCAGTGGCATTTGGCCAATCACAAGAATGATGTTTCATTGGTGTGTTACTTTAATAAATGTATGAAACAAAATATTTATCTTTAGTTTCCAAAAGGCTCGGGATGCAAATCTCCAATGATGAGCCCTAAATGGATGGTGTCTTTTAAAAAATGTATACGCCGCACAAAGCCTTCTCCCAGCATGCACACTTGAGAGGCTTTTTTCATGAATTTGTGATGAAATGTTGGTTGACAAATAGAAAAACATGAATATTGAACGCATATACGGCATTTCACTTCATGAGTTGACACATGTAATATGCTGACTAAAAGCCCACTGTTCTAAATGACAGCTCATGACTGTGCTGTGGTGTTTGTTTCAGGCATTCTGCAAAGAAAAGCTCACTTAGGAACCACTTGAATTTGACTTGCAACGATGTGCTTATTACGTTCATTAAAACGTGATGAAACATTAAAAGTCTTATTTGCAGAGATGGGGGGGACTCGAGTCAAATGACTTGACTCGAGTTGCCAGTTTTATGACTTGCGCCAACCTGGCAACACAGTCTGCGTTGTTGCGCACTTGCCGGCGTGAGGTCGCCACCTGCATGAACAAAGATGGAAGGACTTCCAAAGACAATACAATTTGCATTGAAGGATTTTATGTCGTCGGTGCAGTCTGCAAAAAGAGCATGGCAACCTGCATTGGCTTGCAACTCGTGCATTAAAGACACAACAATAACGACGTCGAACTTCATCAAGTCACTACAAAACTCACAAAGACATGTACGCTAATTTAACAGTTTCGCTCGCTTGTCAAACTAAGTTTCACAGACTGGTTTGGGATGATTAAAGATGAAAATGTTGCGATTGTGAACGTTTTAGTACAGCAAAGTAACGTAACTATGGGTGGGACAATTTATGATAGTTGACCGAACCCCCCCTCACCTTCCCTCTCTCTCTCATGCACTCTAGAGCAGAAAGTAGTGTCTAAAATATAATGTGAATTGCAAAAAGCTGAAGAAGTGAAGTGGTGTTGCTCGTGTTTTGTGATTTAAAAAAAATAAAAGTAAAATAAAAAGTGTGGAGAGAGAAAGTTTGCAGTATAGGTCTGCTGTATGGGATCACTTTGCATCACGATCACGGCGATAAAAATGTTGACAAAGGTGCATTACACTATTAGTAAGTCCTGGACAAATTGTAAGGAGCTACGCGTGAACATAATTTTCACACTACTGAACGTGTTGACATTACAGCATTAAAATGTCATCTGTTGTGTCGGCTCTGTGATAAAGCTGTATTTTTTAAATTGAGACCACACCATGTGAAGCATAACCTTTAATCTAATGACAATTGTCCAAAGTCAGTGCTTCTAAATAAATTTACAAACCCGACTGAGTGATTAACGTGGACACAGGAAGAATGGAGATTTTGTTCACATTACTTTTTTTTTAAAGATAGTAACATTCTTATGTCATAGTTTGTTCAGAAATAAAGTTCAGTCAAATTTAGTTTGAAATACAACTAAAACAATTCAGTAACTTGGGACTTGCTCGAGACTTGAAGGTTGTGCCTTGAGAATTTGTTGTGACTTACTCCCACCTCTGCTTATTAGATTGCAAACCTATTGCGCTTCCTTTTGCAGGGAGGCCTACACTGTTTTCACGTTTTTTTTTTTTTTAAAAAGGGCAGTCAAAGGTTGTCATTGAAATGCTTTAATACAGTCACATGCTAGAATATGGGGATTTGCAAAATTGTCTTTTGTGTTTGTGATAGAACGATGCAGAACAAAGGATGAGTCAGAGATAACAACCCAGGGAACAAAAGTATCTTTCTGAAAAAGATCTACAGTAATTTGGAATGTTCACCACTTTTTAGTGGGTAACACACCTCACTGCAGGGAATTCCGCTTCATACTTTTTGACTCTTTTTAATATTCACTGTTTGACATTCACCTAAAAAAAAAAAAAAAGGTGCACCGCTTTGCTCCAAAAGAAAACTGATAGATTGTCAGAAGAAAACGATAAATAGCACTACAACTAGCGTGATTGAACCTTGTTGTGTGAAGATCACAGTCCTAAAATCGCACCTGACAAATCAAACACCAAGTTACACACACACACACACACACACACACACACACGCTCGTGCACGCTTCATGTCTCCCCTGTCTGTCTCTCAGGGGTGCTGCTTTATTAATGAGTTCGACAGATAAAAAGCATCCGGGGGACGGGAAGTGTCACTCATCAAAAAAGGCTGTTTTTGAACAGTCTTGGCGCATGTTAAAAAATTATTCTCTTTCATGAGGACAAGAGACATTCACTGATTGGCTTTTTTTTTTTTTTTTTTTTTTTTTAACTGATGACCAGATCGTGAATCCTCATTCTCAGACAAGGCATGAATATTGCAAGGAAAGTGTGCAAAGTTGGCTTGGCAGGTGAGTGCGAGAGAGCTGTAGACATTAGGTGCTGCTTGTCATGACTATTTGCAATGAGCGTTTCTGTGAGCGTTTGATTAAATTTATTGACTGAATGCAATGTTTTGGGTAAATACAGATAGGTGCGAGTCACAAATGAATTAAACCAATCAATGCCATTGATTTTCCTTTTCTTTTTTTTCAGTGAATAAACTTCCCGTCTGGCTCAATAGAAGCTCTCTGGTGCTGCCAAGGTCGTCAAGCACAATCCACCACAATGGGACGACATAAACAATGCAATACAATCGAACTACAATTGGTACATCAACATGTGCAACATTCGGTATCATTGATGCCTGAACTTCAAAATGTACAACAAGGGTATTCTCTCCCAGTTTAGTTTACTGTCAAACCAAACATAAAACTCGGAGAATTACACACTGTGGATTTAAAACAAACACATAGCTTAGCGAGTTACTCAGTAATCATAGCTTAGCCATTTCTTTCACCATACGCGCAGTTAGCCATCTTGCTATGACTATAACCCCAAAAATGCATCTTCCCTGAAGTGTTCTGTGTTTTTGGGCTAGTGTCTCTGTTGTGGTGACCCACACGCTGCTCACACAGCCTACTACTACGGCTAGACTTGTATGTAGTAGCCACTAGTGGGCTCGTGGACCGGCGTTGGCTCCTTCCAATACTGCTCCATGCACCGTGCGTAGATCCACACAACGGAGAAATTTAAGGGAAGGTTAACTGTTTATTTTGTTCGCGAGCCTGCAAGCTAATGAGCTAAGGAGCTCGCTCGACCACGGCGGGGTCATTTAACATGTCAGTGCCTTGCACTGAGTGGCTATGTATGCGGCCCCACATAAGACACACGGGAGAGTTAACCATTTACTAACCATAACCACAGCGACACACATTCAGTTAGTAGCTGACTACAGACACTTGAGCACACACATAGCGTACGAGCGAATGTGTTTGATTGACAGGTGAAGGGCTGTCTCCAGCGCCTTCAGCGGACACGCCCTCACAGTCCTACAGCTTGAGGGCGAGCCTCATTTTTCATGATGTCAGAGCCTTATTTTACATACATTGTGATTTTTGTATTCAAATTTGGCACGTTTTTATTTAAAACATTGTGGTCAGACATTTTTGTGGCCTCTTACTGTATTTGGGACTTTAAGCGTGGCTGTTTCAACATGGGACACATTTACCCACAAAACCAACGTGGCACAAAGAAATTGCTCAATTAGATTTTTTTTTTCTTTGCTATTATTGATCAAATTATATGAAAATTACCCATATCCTACAATGCTTAAAGGCGCTGGTTACATACATATATAGCACAAGTGTTACATTTTTATATTTTTTATTATATATTTTATATAGCATTACATTGAATTGTGTTGGCACAGTCCACACAGACATCCAAATGCCAAGCAGTGACACACATACACACAAGCACTACACTTATGTGATCCCGCCAGTGTCTGGAACAAATAATGGGAGCAAAGTCGACCATGGGGTTTTGAAGCATTCCCTGTCAATGACACTGTGTCAGCCTGCTATCTTTCTCTTCCAAACACACACACACCTTTGCTCCCCCTTACTGAAACAGCATAGGAAACAAGGCCTTTGAATAATAAATACGCCCAAAGTTTCCACATCGCACCCGGCCAGAGATGCCCGTCCAGCAAACAATGTTGATGTTGTAGCAGGAGGGGAGCCATGGAGGCAAGCCCGGATGAATACAGGATACATGATCACACGCACGCACACAACCCAGGACGTGAGCAGGTGAGGGGGGAAGTGGGCAGTAGTGGGGATTTTCGGAAGTGAGAGCTACCTACCTCAAACTTCCAACATCTCTGTGTACACAAAGACATCTAACATGCTTTTGGAGCAGAGCAACTGCAGAGTAAGCAAAAAAAATAAAAAAATAAATAAATTGAGAAAAATCCCGACAGAAATTGCCCCCCAAAAATAAATAAATAAAAGACTCCCTACATCATCTTGACAAAAGATGGGTGCAAACTTCTCACCTCCATCTGGACATCATGCATATCAGTCTCAATCCCTTAAAATGTCTCCTGCAGCTGCCCGGTGATGGCTTTTACCCGCCATGAGCATCGCAAAGATCCCTCATGGGGGGCGTGCGGGTTGGCTGATGAACAGCGGCCATTGTGTATAGTTGATGTGTTCCGTCGTCAGCTGGTATTTAATCCCGGGTTGCACGGCGCCAACCGGAACATGACAGGAAATCATTAGCCACCGTAGGGCCGTTAACTATCACATGAGCGATTGAATACGCAGTGAGCCGTGGACATTTGTATGGCAGTTTAACGTGGGCCCCCCGAGGTTTTGTGGAGGCAGCGGGCCGCCCTGTGGGGGTCAACGATGAAGCAGATTTGGCGGACAGAAAGTCCTTGATGGCGTGCAGCTGAGGGTGGAACAAGTTCAAGTTTTGAGGGTCAAACTTGTAGAACCTTAACCAAAAGTTTGTGACTTCGATTTACCAGAGAACTTTTTTTCTAGGATGAGATCAAGAATGAATGAGGTTAACATTAAATCAAATAAACACATGAAAACACTACAACCCAGAACCTTGATGGTGAAATTAAAAAAATATCAAATGCAAACTTCAAGCCCTAGCCTAATTAAAGTAATACCAAAACATTGCTTTTTATAGAAAAGTATAGCATTTTCAGTAAAATGTCAAGCATATATGCGGATAATTGTTTTTACATATTTTTCTACCAGATTTTGCTGAGAACACATTGAGACAGTGGACATAAAGTCTACACGCTCACGTTCAGGTTTTTATGATGTGAAAAAATGAGACCAAGATAAACCATGTTGAATCTTTTGTCACGATTTCACGTGACCAAAAACCTGTACAACTCAATTGAAAAAAAAAAAAAAAAAAAATCATAATCTTTGAGAGGGAAAGTAAAATAATTGAAATGTGTGGTTGCACAGGTGTGCACACCCTTTTCTAAACGGGGATGTGACTGTGTTCAGAATTAATCGCATTCAAACTCATTAAATAGAAGTGCCTCTTATTAACGCCCCAAAAAGTTCTGATGTTCTAGTAGGCTTTTCCTGACTTTTTTTGTGTTTGTTTTTGTTCTTTGCTTTCTAGCAGAAGCCCGAAGGAAGGTTTCGTACTCAGAATTACTGGTATTTGCAACTATTCCTAAATGCCCTCCACCTTGAAAAAGGCTCCAGTTCCAGCTGAAGGAAAACAGCCTCAAAGCATTATGCTGGCACCACCATAATAATAATAATAATATTCATCCATCCATCCATTCTCTTTACCGCTTATCCTCACTATGGTTGCGGGCTGCTGGAGCCTATCCCAGCTATCTTCGGGCGGGAGGCGGGGTACACCCTGAACCGGTCGCCAGCCAACTGCAGGGCACAGAAAAACAAACAACCATTCCCACTCACATTCACACCTACGGGCAATTTAGAGTCTTCAATCAACCTACCACGCATGTTTTTGGGACGTGGGAGAAAACCGAAGTGCCCGGAGAAAACCCAACCAGGTACGGGGAGAACATGCAAACTCCACAACGGCAGGGCCGGGATTTGAACCCCAGTCCCCAGAACTGTGAGGCAGATGTGCTAACGAGTCGGTCACAGTGTGTAATAATAATAATAATAATAATACATTAGATTTATTTAGCACCTTTCTTGACACCTAAGGACACTTTACAAATAAACATAAAACAAAAAGAGGCCGAGCATTACGTGCAGTAGTCCACGCCGCGGTGAACCGCAGAGACGGGACGTCGTCCACCGCCACGGATCTGCAGATTGGAATTGGCCGCAGTGGGGACGGCAATGAAGTCCATAGCCCGCAGCGTACCATAGCTTTTGCTGTAACATGTGACTACAAAAATGTCAGGAAAAGCCTACTACAATAGTTGAACTTTCTTTTGGATTCATCAGGGGCTCTATAAATGGTGGCACGTGTGTGCTGACTCCCATTTAAGGAGTTTGAATGTGATTTTTTTAAATTCTTAGCCACATCCCCAGTTATAAGAGGGTGTGCACACTTGTGCAATCACATTATCTCAGTTGTTAATTTGGGGTTCAGAGGCACTATAAATAGCGGCAGAATTGTGGTGACTCCCATTTAATGAGTTTGAACGAGATTTTTTTTTAAATTCTGACACTTGTGCAACCACATTATTTCAGGTGTTTATTTGACACCCCCTCTGTAAAATTTCATATTTTTTTTAAATGAATGGTGTAAAAGTTTAGAAATCATTTCCTTTGGTCTGGCACTTGAACAGTGGTCTGTAGACTTTTTGTATCAACTGTATGCAACTAACGCAAACTCAGCCGTGTTGCGAGTTGAAATCATTGTCTTTGGGTAGCTGTCAATGTACTCGAGTAGTTTATGAGACCCTGATTTGGGTGGGATTAAGTCCCTAGTGCAGCGCAGTTCAAAGCAATGAAACACAACACACACGCAATTAATGGCGATAATTCTGCCTCCTACTTTTCAGGCTGTTCATTAAACCGGCCGTTATTAAATGCAGTTCCCCCATTTTATGAAAGAAACACATGAAAGAGGTGCAAAATAGTGAAATTATAAATTAAGCCGCCGCGCTTCAATCATTTGCTTGGTATGATAATAACGTGGTTAATTTTTGAACAAGGTTAATTACACGAGGGTTAATGACATTCTAATAAAACCCAAGGACTCGTCACGTTTTGCCATCTAAATTACCACCAAATATTTTAATACGTAATTGTTAATAAATATGTGACAACTCCACAACGGTGTGGGTTGGCACCCAAGCTGACGCCATGCTTGGAATGACATTTCCTAAACAATAATCATGACTGCTGCCTTTTCACCGGATGTAATCTGACCCTCGCCGTCTTTAGGTGGGTGGCCAATTTATTTCATGAAGTGGGCCAGATATTGCGCTGTTGTCCAGCACACAGTGGAGAGAGCGGGAAGGGGAGGGACAAACACGGTCGCAGGTTGGTGTGATCGCTCATTCGCGCCACGGCCGCTTGACGTGGAGCCCCCGGAGGGCGTGATTACAAGGCCCTGGGTGATCCTTCCGCGCTCAGGCTGACACACGATGCCTGCCCTCTTCCATCCCTCTATGTCTTCTTCTTCAATCTCCTCACCATAAGTTATTCTTTTTTATATGCCACATTGTAAATCCAATAAATAAAGATGTTTATCTCTTTATGGAGCCCACGCTGAGCTGTTTATAGACATGTGTTTACTACGTGTGTGCGTGCAGGAGTCCCCTGCCGTACATTGCAACAAGCCTGTTACATTTTTATGCACAGATGAATAGCTAATATCAAGCATTGTGGGGTGTGGGGTGGTGGTGGGGGTGAGGGTTGGGGTGGGTGAATGCTTTGTTTTTAATAGAAAATATGACAAAATGTTTCAAAATTCTGTACTTTGACTAATATACTTAATAATAATAATTATTATTATTATTAATAATTTTACTATTGCTATACAAAACAGTGAACCCCATTTTATCATGGAGGATAAGTTCCAGACCCACCCGCAAAAGGTGAAAATCCACCATTTAGAGACAGCATATATGTCCACTAGCTTAATGCTAACATCCGTATAACGCAATACATAGGGCCTAAGGGCTATAAGCCCTGCACTGCACTGAAAGCGCATTTCTAAATTTGGACTTGGTTGTATAGTGTATAACTCACGGCAAAAAATTATTGCATAAAAAATCCGCTGTATAGCATGGGCACTATATGTTATTATCATACACCCTTTTGCCAACTGTGTTTAAATCATGGCCATAAAAATAAAAGCATGTCCGCTTTGTTTGATGAGCGCACTAACGTTGCTGGAAACCAATCCTTTGCTTTTGCAATGATTTCCAACGAAAGTCCACCCATTCCGACTTTGAATTATACTGCATGCTATAAATTGCCAGAGTTTTTTTTTTTCTCCACTAGCATTTTTTTCTACTTATTTCAAGTAAAAAATAGCTTGAAACATGTAAAAATTCTCTTTGAAAAGTTACTTTGTACACAATGAGTCTTATTTTAAGTTTAATCAGATAGGTTTTGACTAGAAATGAGAAATATTCTTGGTAAGATTTTTTGCAGTGTGCATGATGATTACTACTATTCTTAGTCATGATAATCAATTCATAATCAGGAGGTGGGTCAATGTGCAAAGAGTTAATAGCACAATAATGCAAAGCACATGTTGAATAACAATGGTGAGCTATACTAAAGCATTCCTGTTGAGGAAAATCTTAATGGCTGACAAAACTGGTTAAATTTGCACTCATCGTCTGCAGAGGGTTTATCTCCCCTTGTTAGAAGGACACAAGGGAGTATTTTCCAGGTGCTAAAATATCCCCATGATGGGCTCGCAGCCACCTTTCATGCTCTATCCAACAGAGCTAAAAAAGAAAAGCACCTTATTAACCAAAAAAGGGGAAGTGAAGGGTTGTAGGCATCCTAACACTTCAACAGCACTTGAATGTTCCAAACGCTCGTCTTTACCATAACAGACGTGTGCCGGCT
Source organism: Phycodurus eques (assembly GCF_024500275.1). Lineage (NCBI taxonomy): Eukaryota > Metazoa > Chordata > Actinopteri > Syngnathiformes > Syngnathidae > Phycodurus > Phycodurus eques. Next base: position 9,651,771 of record NC_084546.1, on the reverse strand, counting down.
GTGATGTAGCTCAAGCAGCAGGTAGGGTCTCGCTCGCTCCACATTTGAAGCGATTGCTCGACGGCGGGGATCTGTGTTGTTCCCACATCAAAAACGAGGCAGACATTCGGCGGCGTCACCTGCCGAGCTCTCCAAAGGGATGAAGCGAAACAGCTTCAAATCGCTTGTCCAAGACATTTCCCCCTATTAAGGCGGCCTCGACGCCGGCTTTAAGGCGAAGCCTGTTAAATAAGCTAAGCGGGCTAACCAGTTCTTACAGCTGGGAGATCACACACTGCCTTTCCATCATAGAACTCCTGCACAATGGAATGCAATTTAAAAAAAAAAAAAGTTCAGGGAACAGAATTGCATACTTTGCACAAATTAATCTTGCACAAATCATTATAGGTGCCCACAAGTGGGGTGATTCCAGGAAAATTTTATACACAGACATTATTACCATCTCCGCAATCTTATGAGATCCAACAGAAAGTTCTGCCTTTTTAAATGAACGCTCAGGTATTCATTTAACTGTTTATTAGTGTGGTTGCATCTGCTGTATTGCGTCATACTGAGAGAAATATATAACATACTGAAGGTAACCAACATATTAGAAACCGGTCTCAGTATGATGCTGTGCTGAACCACTTATTTTAATGGGATTCTTAAATCCAGACCATCGCCAACTCAGTGTTTGTGTAATTGTTTTTGTGTATGCACATTCTTGTGAACCCGACAAGCACTGCCGTGTGTGTGTGTGTGTGTGTGTGTGTGTGTGTGTGTGTGTGTGTGTTGTAATCTCAGCAGCAGATCATGTTTTCCAGGCCTCAGATGAGGCAAAGCAGCTTTGGCAGCGGGGCCGTTTCATCTCAGGCACTGGGGCCCAAAACAAAGAGAAAATGATTGATTGGATGATGAATTATTTAGAGGTGGAGGGCCGAGGACGAAGCCGCCACACTGGAAAGAGAGGAGGAGAAGGTGGAGGAGAGAGTGAGCATAGAGGCAAGTGAAAAAAGAGAGAGGGAGCCCGAGCAGGTTCACCATCCCTTTATCACCACTCACTCTCTTTAAAAGATAGGAATCCGAGTAAAAACTTGCCCTAATTGTACTAATGCATGTCACTGCAAATTTGCCCGGGTAAAATATTGATGCGGACGCAGTGACGGGGCTACACAGAGCTGAAGGCTGATTGGTCAGGAGAGGTGTTTGCACAGAGATCTATAGAGCGTTTGAACCTACATGTAAAGCTACACCCAAGATGGAGGGGGCGCAACCCTCCTCAACGCCAATCATTTCAATTTCTTTATTCCCCCTCCCTTCCATGAAAAACAAAATAATTTTCAATGACCACTTCTGCATAAACAATTGACAACAACAACAGTTCTTCATTAAGTCCGTAACGGGGAAGGTTGGACGAAGCTTTAGACAGCGCAATGCCCAACTGGACCACAGGGGGCACTGATGTGATATGTAGCATTAAACAGAGGAAGCGAGGATGAGCGGAGAGGAGGGGGGAGAAAGGGAGGAAGATGGATGCAATGAGGCAAGGCTACAAGGGATGAACGGCGAGCATCTCTCTCCCTCCATTTTTTCAATATCCCCTCATCATGAAATTTCATTTGGATTGTAAATGTTCAGTAATTTACCATCATAAATGTGTAATGGGCCCCTGAATCCAATGACATTGTGCTGGCTAATCAACTCATTTGAAAATGAATATAGATCTATTAAAGGGAACGCCACATTTCCCATTCGTTAAGACTGGCATGCTGTCAAACATGGGAACGCTTCCTCCCTAACAGGCTTATTTTTTTTGGCGGGGGGGCGGGGGGGGGGGGGGGAGTCCTCTTTGATAATAATCTACTCATCGTGTGTTTTGATGTTAAATGCAGATGATGAATGAGATTAAGTGCCTGCGCTGCTTTCTGATTTGTTTTGTCATTGGAAAATCTGACAGCGCAATCGACAAGAGAAAAGGAGCTCATTTTAAAAGCTAATTCAGGGAATAAAAGAGGGGGACGGCAAATTAATGACACTTCATTTTCAGCGAGGGAAAATAAAGGCAAAATTAAATTCTTGAATTTTAAACTGTTTCTCATCCCCGCGGCATGAGGACGCAAGAATCTTACGGAAAGAACACAATAATGTACACGCACACACGCACGCCAGGATTACTTCTTATCTATGAGAGACAGGGCCTGAGGCACTACCTACAAACACTTAATCAAAACCCAAGTTCAACTTGTAGCAGTCAGTGACTCTTAGAGGCAGAGAGAGACGCGGAATGCAAATGCAAAAGGTCCATCGAAGTAACGATAGAACGCGTTCCCACTGATAAATTGGTGCTTTGATTAGTGCACTTTTTGAGTTTAAAGCACATTCCACAGTGCCAAAATCTGGATTATACTTGCTCGACAAATAAAATGTATAATTTAGCCTCTAACCGAAGTTAGGCAACTATCTGCTTGTCTAAAACTTGGATTGATGGGATACTGGACAGTGCATTAGGAAGAAAAAAAATAATAATAATATATATATATATATATATATATATATATATATATATATATATATATACACACACACACACACACACACATTCACACACACACAGTGGGTACGGAAAGTATTCAGACCCCTTTACATTTTTCACTCTGTTATACTGCAGCCATTCGCTAAAATCATTTATGTTTTTCTTTTCCTTAATGTACACACGGCACCCCATATTGACAGAAAAAAAAAAACTATCACACAGTCATAAATATTCAGACCCTTTTGCTATGACACTCATATTTAACTCGGGTGCTGTCCTTTTTTTCTGATAATCCTTGAGATGGTTCTACACCTTCATTGGAGTCCAGCTGTGTTTGATTATACTGACTGGACTTGATTAGGAAAGCCACATACCTGTCTATAGAAGACCTTACAGCTCACAGTGCATGTCAGATCAAATGAGAATCATAAAGTCAAAGGAACTGCCCGAAGAGCTCAGAGACAGAATTGTGGCAAGGCAATGATCTGGCCAAGGTTACAAAAATGTTTCTGCTGCACTTAAGGTTCCGAAGAGCACAGTGGCCTCCATAATCCTTAAATGGAAGATGCTTGGGACGACCAGAACCCTTCCTAGACCTGGCCGTCCGGCCAAACTGAGCAATCGGGGGAGAAGAGCCTTGGTGAAAGAGGGAAAGAACAACCCAAAGATCACTGTGGCTGAGCTCCAGAGATGCAGTCGGGAGATGGGAGAAAGTTCTAGAAAGTCAACCATCAATGCAGTCCTCCACCAGTCGGAGCTTTATAGCAGAGTGGCCCAACGGAAGCCTCTCCTCAGTGCAAGATAAATGAGAGCCCACATGGAGTTTGCTAAAAAAGACCTGAAGGACTCCAAGATGGTGAGAAATAAATTATCTGGTTTGATGAGAGCAAGATAGAACTTTTTGCCCTCAATTTTAAGCGGTATGTGTGGAAAAAAAGCAGGCACTGCTCATCACCTGTCCAATACAGTCCCAACAGTGAAGCATGGTGGTGTGGGGGTGTTTTTCAGGTGCAGGAACAGGACGATTAGTTGCAATTGAAGGAAAGATGAAGGCGGCCAAGTACACGGATATCCTGGATGAAAAACCTCTCTAGAATGCTTAGGACCTCAGACTGGGCCGAAGGTTCACCTTCCAACAAGACAATGACCCTATGAACACAGCTAAAATAACAAAGGAGTGGCTTCAGAACAGTGCGTACATTAATGAGGGGGAAAAAATGTAAACATTATTTTAGTCAATGGCTGCTATATAACCAAGTGAAAGATTTAAGGGAATCTGAACACTTTCCATACCCACTGTGAAATGGGTATGGTAAAATGCATGCTCTATTGGGTTAAGGTTCGGTGATTGACTGGGTTAGACCTTCCACTTTTTCCCCCTGATGAAGGCCTTTGTTGTGTTGGCAGTGAGTTTGGGGTCATTGTGTTGTTGCATGATGAAGCTTCTCCCGATTAGCTTGGATGCATTTTTCTGTAAACTGCCAGATAAAATGGTTTTGTAGTCTTCAGAATTCATTCTGCTGCTACCATCATGAGTTGCATCATCAATAAAGACGAGTGAGCCCGTTCCAGAAGCAGCCATGCAAGCCCAAGCCATGACGTTACCTGTACCATGCTTCCCAGATGACCTTGTGTGTTTTGGATCATAAGCAGATCATTTCTTTCGCCATACTTTGGCCTTTCCATCACTTTGGTAGAGGTTAATCTTGGTCTCATCAGTCCATAAACCAACATTTTTGTGGCTCATCTCTGTACTTTGCAAAATCCAATCTGCCCTTCCGATTCTTTTTTCTGATGAATGGTTTGCATCTTGTGGTATGGCCTGTATATTTCTTCTCTCTCCTCTTCTTCAAACAGTGGATTGTAATACCTTCACCTGTGCCCTCTGGAGGTTGGCAGTGATGTCACTGACTGTTGTCTGTGGGTGTTTCTTCACAGCTCTCACAATGTTTCTGTCATCAACTGCTGTTGATACCCTTGGCTGATCTGTTGCCCAGTACACCAGTAGTTCCTTTTTTTTTTTTAGGACATTCCAAATTGTTCTTTTAGCTATGCCCAATGTTTGTGCAATAGCTCTGATCGATTTTCCCTCTTCTCTCAGTTTTTAAAATGGTTTCCTTTTCTCCCATAGACAGCTCTCTGGTCTTCATGTTTGTTTAAAAGCAAATGCAGTTTTCACAGGTGAAACACAAAACCAAAAACAAGCACCATCTAATGTTTTAGCAATCAATATAAAAGGCAACACCTGAGAAACTAGAAACACCCATCAGTCATGTGTTCCAGTTCTTTTGCTCCTTGAAAAGTGGGTGGCTTCAAACAAAAGCTGCTCTGTCCTGAGTTGTTTAACAGATCTAGATGTAAATACCATGAAATAAAAGCTGGAATTCTGAGCTTTTGTCTCATATTCATCTTTTGACCTGAAACCCAAATGTCTTCAGTATACAACAATAACAAAGGAATTGACCCGAATACTTTTGGAGGGGACTGTGTGTGTGTGTGTGTATTTTAAATGTAAATTATTGTACAATTTGTATTTAATTCAGTGATTCTTTCACGTACCACTCGACAGACCTCACGTACCACTAGTGGAACTCATACCACACGGAGAATCACTGATCTATTCAATAAAATGTTGTTTTTTTGCATTGGTTATCGTCCACCTTCAGTCATACTCTTGTTAATGAAATAAACTGACCTAATATAACACCAAAATAGATATTATTTGGAAGCTGCACAAAAGATTTAGCAACATAAGTTGTCAACACAGCAAAAATCTGATGGACAAAATATCATATTACTTACATTTTGGCTGTTTTTGTATAACATTTTCAGCAAATTGTTTATCCTTCATTTTTCAAGAAACTGAAAATAATATCAGTTTTCTTCTAAATTGGGTGCAATTGTTTGAGGGTGGCACAAATCTCACAAATCTTAATGAGAAGAGGCTCGCTATGAGCACAAGGTTGCAGCTGCAGTCAATTAAAGTGGAAGTCTACTTCAGACTTCTTAGACACTGAGGTCATTTGGGTCATGTGACGATGCCTGCAGCATTACCGCAGCAACCTCTAATACTGCTTCATTTTAACACATTACACTTGCTCTGTCTTGGTCACTTTGGCTCCCTCCAACCGCCTGATGTTACAATCAAGGAGTCGAAGCCAGTTGTGTGGCCTGATGGCAGCAGAGAATGTATTACGCTCTGGCAGGGGGTACACGGTTAGCCTGGCCACGTGGCTTTAGGCTATCGCCCTATTGTAAGGTCGTCGTAATTAAGTCTTGGCTCACAGCGGCAGACCGTGCCTTTGAGGTTCAAATGTCTTTCTCCCTTATCCTCATCACCACTTCCTTCACCATTTGCTTAGGAGGTCTCACACAAAAAGTCACTAATGTTAAGCTCATTCGGTGAATATTGATTTGTCTGGGCAGTCAGATTACTTGGAATGAGTTTGATTCCCCAAACTTTCCTGGGTGATTGCTTTGTGGAAATGGAATACTGTCAGAGTTTCTGTGATTGCTGTAGATGGGAAAACTTGATTAAACACTTGGGATGGAGGATGCTAAACTTGCTGTGACCTTAAAGGATGGATCCTGGAGTGAGACAAAAGACTTCTATTTTCTCTTTAGCTCATGAGTAGAGGCCGACCGATATGGATTTTTTTAGGCTGATACTGATTCTGATATTTTTTCAGAACAAAATTCTACTGACCAATGAATCAGCCAATTCATTTAAAATATATATATAATTAATAAAATAACTTATTTTTTTGGTCCTTTGACTGTTTTACAATACTTTGTTCTTTAGTATTTGTTTAACGTTACAATAGAGAGAAAAATCAGCAAAAAATGGCTGCTTTTTTTTGCCACTTTTTGCCCATTGTTTTATGTTTGTTTGACTATCATAATCTTTGTCTCATGTTGCAATGTGTAAAAAAAATAAATCTGCAAAATCAGTGGCTCTTTGCCGATTTGAAAAGGGCTAACATCCCTGATTAATCGGTGAGACACTACTCATTAGGACCTCAAATGGTGCAGGTGTCCCTAATTGGTACATTGAGAGCATTTTCCAATCGCGATCACCATTTGAATATGACTGTCAAATAATGCATTGATCAGTTTTCTTATTGCTATTGGTTAAGTGTCTCATCGTGGAAAAGTAGGCACTAATTTACTGACAGGATGCTACTGGTCTGCTTAAATGAGCAATCAACATTAACTCATCAATATCCGGAGATTTATATGGGGCTCGGTAATGTGACAGTGTGACAATAACCACAAAGCCTCAGATGACTTGAGCACAAATTAACCACAAGACAGGGGATTTCGAGTGAGACAAATCACAAATTGCAGCATAATACCAGAGGTCAGGTTTAAGGGTTAGTGCCAGGTGAGGGTAGATAGACACACAGCACATACGGTATATGCATGTGACACTCATTGATGTTTTTATTCTTACTGTAGTACCACAACCCCAATATGGCTGCAACACGTTCCAAAAAATCTGGGACAGGTGGCAAAAAAGACTGAGAAGGTTGAGGAATGCTCATCAAACACCTGTTTGAAACATCCCACAGGTGAACAGGCTCATTGGGAACAGGTGGGTGCCATGATTGGGTATAAAAGGAGCTTCCCTGAATTGCTCAGTCATTCACAAGCAAAGATGGGGCGAGCTTCACCTCTTTGTGAATAAGTGCGTGAGAAAATAGTCAAACAGTTTAAGGACAATGTTCCTCAACGTACAATTGCAAAGAATTTAGGGATTTCATCTTCTACGGTCCATAACATTATCAAAAGGTTCAGAAAATCTGGAGAAATCATTGTATGTAAGCGGCAAGGCCGAAAACCAACATTGAATGCCCGTGACCTTCGATCCCTCAGGCGGCTTTGCATCAAAAACCGACATCAATGTGGAAAGGATATCACCACATGGGCTCAGGAACACTTCAGAAAACCAATGTCAGTAAATTCAGTTTGGCGCTACATCCGTAAGTGCAACTTGAAACTCTACTGTGCAAAGCAAAACCCATTTATCATCAACACCCAGAAACGCCACCGGCTTCTCTGGGCCCGAGCTCATCTAAGATGGACTGATACAAAGTGGAAAAGTGTTCTGTGATCCAACGAGTCCACATTTCAAATAGTTTTTGGAAATTGTGGATGTTGTGTCCTCCGGGCAAAAGAGGAAAAGAACCATCCGGACTGTTATGGACGCAAAGTTCAAAAGCCAGCATCTGTGATGGTATGGGGCTGTGTTAGTGCCAATGGCATGGGTAACTTATACATCTGTGAAGGCACCAATGCTGAAAGGTACATATAGGTTTTGGAGAAACATATGCTGCCATCCAAGCAACATCTTTTTCATGGATGCCCCTGCTTATTTCACCAAGACAATGCCAAACCACATTCTGCACGTGTTACAACAGCGTGGCTTCGTAGTTAAAGAGTACTAGACTGGCCTGACCATTGAAAATGTGTGGCACATTATGAAGCGTAAAATACGACAACGGAGACCCCGGACTGTTGAACAGCTGAAGCTTTTCATCAAGCAAGAATGGGAAAGAATTCCAGTCCAGAATGATTCGCCCCTTCCCACTATATAAGAACTAAACACCTTTGTTTGCATCAGTAGCTATCCGTTTGCATCAGTAGCTATACTTAGCTATAATTATTTTGCCCATTTATATCACTCTTGCATGCAGTTAGCTAGCAAGCCATACCTACACCCCGAAAAATGCATGTTCTCTGGAAGCCACAATTTACAGAACAACTTTATTATTTCAATTCCCAAGAGTAATGTATTTTGTGTTAGTCAAGTTACCGTAATATGTTGATATGTAAAGCACTGTGGGTATATAACTAGCAGGTAGCATGTGGTCAAATGTCATAGTGTGGGTCACAAACTGAATATGAGTGGAGCCATGTTTAATAACGGTTAATTTCCCTTTAAGCGTCTCAACACCATCAAGCGAGACGGTGACGTATTGGACATGCCTGCTGACGGATGCCGCGGAACGGCCCGCAGGCTAGCTTGCTGCTAGCGCCACTCGTCGCGATCCCCACAGTGACTCGGTGGGGTATATTATAGCCACCGATTTTTCATGATTTTGAAGCCTAATTTTATATAGTTTTATTATATAATTTTTATATTCAAATTTGGCAGGCTAGTTAACACACTTCAGTTGTTATTTTTCACTTTCTCCAAGTCCAGCACACACACACACACACACACGCACACGCACACACACACACTAGTGAGACTATGTTCACCTTGACCTTCACCTTGATCTTGACTTTTTTCTTTTTTCTTCTATCAAAGAGAAGCTTTCACATCATCTGTGTCAGGTTTTATCTTTGTGACAGAATGAACGCAGGCATCCAACATTTTCCCACTTACGTAACATTTGGGGATTATAGTCATTTTTTTGGGGTCCTCCTCCCCTTCCCTTTCCGGCTTCAAAATGCTCCTCACACGTCTGACAGTGAGCCATGCTTGCATTTCAACTAGCAGTGTACTGTGGCGTATCTTTGAACAAGCAAACAAGTCAAGTGAAGTGCCTGCAGTACTCTAAGCACTTTATCCTCAGAGCTTCATTGGGCAACAGACAGGGAAGAGAAAAAGAAACAAGTACAAAAAAAAAATGTAAATCAACCCCACTCAAAAAAAAATAAATACAATGCACAATGTTTTAGAATGCCAGACTCCCTCAACAATATGGGGGGAAAGTGTGGGATGGAGTGGTGGGGGCGTGTGTTCTGTACGGAAGCTCCTTGACATCGCGTTGGGGATTCCATGCGTCTCATCATCTTGTTTAGAGTGCATTAGCAGCCAATGACACAGCCTCTCGTACTCTTCATCGCTCCAGTTTTCTTGTTGTCAGGGAGAGTGTCCTGAGGCAATAAACCCAACCATCCGCCTGCCTCCTCCTCCTCCCCTTCATACAGAAATGCGCCGGGCCCTAATTTTCCATCAGCAAAGCATGAAATCAAGGGAGAATGCCACACAACAAGCGCTCTTAAGGAGGAGGACACTTTGCCAGTTCGCCCGCCCACACACCCACCCAAGGATACAAACACTGAAGCGTGTGGATCCGAAATTTCTGAATAAATTAAGAAGTGGAGAGGATGCTGAGCTAAAGTGACAATCAGAAGGTTGTTGATGAGCGTTCAAATGTGACTTTGAGAGATGATTTGCACATTTAATGTAGCCAATTTCATGTATTCCCTTCTTTGTGTGCTCTTTAGCACGAAGAATTAGGCAGAGTAATTTGATTACATTATCCGCTTACGCTGTTTTCTCTTATAACAAAGGGCTACAAAAAAAAGAACACTGCATATCTATGACTAATGAATGGAATTATAGTGGCATCAGTAACAGAATAGGTAATCAATGAATGTGTCTCATATGGATGATTTACATATAATTGTGTCATCAGCTGTGCTGTGATCACAACATACATCCTCACACTACACCGCCAAGCCTCATCTGCATATGAATACGAAGATCTTCACTTTCTCATCTTACCGGATGGCAAAAACATCAGCTGTACTTGACTGGCAAATGACAAGAATACAGGACTACACAAAATAGAACCATTTCTTTCCATCTCAAAAAGTTCATTTTTGAGGTCGTGTAACCAAACAGCCGCTGCCAGAGAGGCGGAAGTGGAGTAGTGCATTGCTGAAAAACAAGGCAGCCAAGTTATTAGGACAGCAACGCTGACAAACACTGGAGAGAGAGGAGAACTCGTTCCACTGCTTCACAGACACACATACACAAACACAAAAGAGAAGAAAAAAGATCTCTCAGTGCTGACTGACAAAGATGCCCTGCAATATATATGACGAGAACAAAGCTCCCCATAACAAACTCCAGTCATAGAGACGATTTCCTTTTCAATAATGAATCGCCATCAGCATCAGACGTCAATACTGCCTTACATGTATCTGTGTGTGTGTGTGTGGCGGGGGGGATAAAAACATCTATCCTCAACAAGAACAAAACTTCGAGAACAAGCAGGCCTGCGAAGTCAAAAACAAAACTGGGATGGCAAGCGGAGGCTTTTTTGTAGCATGCAAATCACATGCGGACCAACCATCTTGCACGGAGCTTATCCCCCTAACGTCTGTGTTGATTGGCAGGATTTTTAAAATGTGTAGATTATAAATATTTATAATTGACTTAATATTGACTGTATTCTCTCTTTTTGGTTGAAAAATAAGGGGAAGAGGCAAAAAAAAAAATACTTTTTTCACAAACGCAAAACAGCACAATCCAGTTCATCTTGGGCTCCCTCTTCACATAAATAATCCTGCTCCCAGTGCGCCCGCATTGTGTCTGCGTGTGAACATAATGCTCAGTATTCCATCTTCACTGAGGAATGTTTGATTGGAATTTTTAGCAGTTGTCATGAAGGGATTTGCGGATACATCAGAGCCAGAAGACCTCGGAGCCCCAACCTACAACTCTTACATGGTCAGCCGAGTGAGGGACAGGAACTGTTCTCATCAACTAAGATATTTTTTGCCATTAAAATAATGCCTTTTAAGACATTTACTCAGCATTGTGTACCGCTTTTGTACCAGATTTAAGGGATCATTTGAGTGATTGGACATGAGCCTTCATTTCCCCTCGAAGTACTGCCTGCTATGCTTCTCCTGCAGCTGAGGCAAACCTTGGCCTCCATTGAGCTTCTGTAACACAGGAAGTGTACAGGTGCTTGGACAAATGGACCCACTGACCTCCAAACTACCCCACTGAGCATTTCAACATCAATTTGGCGTTCCCGACATGAGTCACCTTCCAGCCTGGTTTATCCAGAAAGAGCGGAGGAACGTGAAGCTGGAGCCAATCACGACGCCTTAGTATCTAAATAATTTTAAACTTAAATCATAATACAACAGGTTATTTATATACATTATACTGTGACATAGATTTATCCAAATAACTGGCCCTTAATAATTGTGTACAATGATTCTATTATAAAGCCAAATCTATAAACCCTTTTATGCATCCTTACATACTGTATAAACTAGTGGTACGAACTAATCAGTGGCGATTCAGATTGACGAGTGAATCGCAATGAAAAAAACAAATCCCGAATCATAATTTTTTCATTCGAATGAAAACGAATCAAAGTATGCATTTCATTCTGACAAGAGCGGCAATGCAAGGTCCGCGGCCATTTTACACTAATGTGCATGTGCATATGCGCAGTTGTAGCCACGGTTCACATAGAGCGGTACTCGCCCACGAGACAATCTCGACGGAATGACGTGTCCTCTTGCCGTAAGGAGCTGCACGGATGTTCATGAAGACTGTGACCAAGGCAGATAATTGGATAAGGGTACGCAAGATTCATTCAACACGTGGAATATGATTGATGAGAGCGAGCCAGCTATCGCTAACAAGTTGGCTAAGTAGAAGCAGATGTTGCCCGCACGTGTGGATTGACGCATTTTACGGCACTGAGGATGGCACAAAACAGACTATGGCCATGATGCGTTGTAGGATCCTGGTTAAAGTAAGAGACTTTAAATGAAAAAGAAACATTTTGGGAACAGCTTTTTTCAGAGGGAAACCCATCACTAAAGTGCTCCAGCCAAAATTAATAAAGTACTCCACTTATTTTACTCTCAATGCGTGCAGCACACTGCCCCTTAGAGGTCCAGGTTCGCAGAGCAGGAACAGCAGGTATTTATTTGACTCTATCCATCCATCCATTTTCTGAGCCGCTTCTCCTCACTAGGGTCGCGGGCGTGCTGGAGTCTATCCCAGCTGTCATCGGGCAGTAGGCGGGGTACACCCTGAACTGGTTGCCAGCCAATCGCAGGGCACATAGAAACAAACAACCATTCGCACTCACAATCATGCCTACGGGCAATTTAGAGTCTCCAATTGATGCATGTTTTTGGGATGTGGGAGGAAACCGGAGTGCCCGGAGAAAACCCACGCAGGCACAGGGAGAACATGCAAACTCCACACAGGCGGGGACGGGGATTGAACTCGGGTCCTCAAAACTGTGAGGCTGACGCTCTAACCAGTCGGCCACCGTGCCGCCTATTTGACTCTATTTTTTTGTTTAATTTGTATTATTTTAACATTATTTTACTTGTTACTAATTTTTTTTATGGTTGTTCTTATAAGTTATATTTAAAGTTGAGTTTTTGTAGTTGAATAGATAATACATTTTTAAGTCAACAAATGATCGTGTTTATTAACTGTGATTTTAATATATGTAAAAATAATTGTGATTATTTTTTCCATAATCGCCGAGCCCTAACGCCGACCCGACTTTTAGCAGTGTCGACCATTCGACGTGAACAAAGTTGTGCAAGCCCTATCCACAATGCATTGCACATAGTACCACCCCCCCCCCCCACATCATAAGCACAACTTTATTTCGAATCTTCTTCTTTAAAACTATAATTCGAAAAACCGTGGCGATCCCTGTAAGAGTCCAAAAGGTCATGGCTAGGAAAAAGAAGGCGACCAAGATGTACTAGGATCCAGTTCTATGGGAGAAGCTACAGCTCGGTGGAGGAAACACTCTCCAGTGTAGAACAGGGTGGGGCTAACCTCTAAGAAATTTAAATTGGCCTTTGATTTAGTATGGCCATGTGAACTCCACTCCACTGCATCTGTCTTCCTCTTTCAGGTCCACATCAAAAAGGTCATCTGCAGTCAAGAGGCCGTCCAATGCTCACCTCAACCACCGTTTCCTCGCTCTCATCAATGTTCCTCTTTGATTTCACACAAAATAGCAAAGTTTTTTTTCTGCACTGAAGCTCAACTTTCCTGCTATTAAAAAAATAATAATAACAAAACACACATGAATTTATTTTAGTCTCAATAATACGAACTGCCTTCAATCCCACAGAGCATTAGGATTTAAAGTGAGCATGAAACACAACCCCTTCAAGCAGATTAAATTTCAAATCAAGCAGGCCATGTAAATGATGTGGTGACAGGGGGCCTCGTGCAATTAGCATGCCGGGCTAGTGTTAAAGCAATTAGGCAAAACAGACAGCTCGAGCGCCGGGTCTGAGCGTGGCAAGGGAAGGAAGGACAAATATTTCCATATTGTTCGCATGTATGCATGTGTGTGAGCGTGTGGTTGGAGGTTGTTGTGTGCTGTTTGTGTATTTCTCAGAGGGAATCAGAGGTTAATGGGAACAGGACTTTGTTTACTGACAGCCAGTGGTGCCTTTTTAGAGCACAGACAGAAAACTAAATAATTGTGGTGTTCTCTGTTGGAGAATTATATAAAAAAATAAAAAATAAGAGAGTCAGTGGGTCTCAAATTGCTTAAGGGAAATCACAAAAAAACACTGAGTGGTAAACAAGCCCAGAGCAGAATCTCTGGGAACCACTTTGGGGGAAAAGCAGACGCATTTGGGCAAATCTCTCAGGTGGAGCCATCAAAAAGCAGCAGTAGCGCCTTTTACACAGAGATGTAATCACCTGGAGACGAGGACTGACATTCGTTTGCGCGAAAATTACTCAAACAAGCATGCAGGGGGAAATGGCATTTAATACTTGATGTTTCCCAGCGGGAACACCAGCACGCGCCTCTAATTCAAACAAAGAGTTATGATTTACAAATGCGACTAGAAACAAACACGGGGCGCCGTGAGTTTAGCGTGCGAGACACAGGCCAACAGGGACGCAAAGTAGGACAGTGACTTGGCTGTCTCCAATAGAAGTCTTTAAAACTAAACATGTTGTTATTACTCCTGATGAATGATGGTGTCTTCCAACTTACCTTCTGAATGAAAGCTAAATTGGAAGTTGTTTGTTTTCTTTCATACACAAAAAACTTAGTTTTACACACATTTCTAACAATGTACTTGAAGCATCCTTGGTTTCATCAGTAAAATGCCTTGAAAGTTTGATGGATCGATGATCTCGGACAGATTGTGTCAGGTTTCATTGAAAACTATCAGGATTTCTTTCTTTAGGGTTCCTTCTATGATACAAAGAATAATCCAGAAGTTTGTTAAAAGTCCAAAACAAGTTATACTCACTTTTTACAAAAACAACTTCTGCGGCCATCAAATTAAACAGGAAATGGAAGGGCTATCACTTGCTGACTCTTTTGAGTTTTGCCCTGCATCTGTTGGCAGTTTTATGAAAAAATTCAAATTAAAAAAAAAATAAAAATAAATAAAGCCCTGGTGTTTTGCATGTGTTTGTGTTTCCCGTCACATTTTCCTGCGTTTAAACAGCATGAGCTGTTTGTGTGAACACCGAGGGTTGCTCGGAGACTGCATCCCCATTGCGGATTGATGTGACACCTAATTACTGAACTAAAAGTCCATTACGTGAAGGTAAATAATAAACATCAACTCAGGGAACAAGCATGGTGAAGCAAAAGTAAAACAATAAGACACTGTTATATACTGCCTCCTGCTATATTATATTCACACTCTACTCAATAATTATTGCACTCCAAAGTGAGTGAGTTCGTAACAGGGAACATTTCCTTCAAACAGTCCTAATTTACACAAGTCAATTAACTGCAATTTAAATGAAGCTGACTTACCAGGAACTGTACTAATTAGTTCCTGTTCAAGTCACCGACATGAATGTACGCTATGTTGTACAAGCTATCGAGACTACGCAGCGCCATATGGTCGACATGGCCTTTGGGCTTTGTGCGAATTGCTTCTTTGAGACAGTCCAAGGCAAGCAGGTGAAGCAATGTTTTGCTTGTGGTGCACGAATGGGCGTTTATAGACAGAGAGGGACACACAAAGTTCAATTGACCAGATGGGGGAGAAAGAATTCATTTCACAAAAGAGACATTGTACCAAGGAATGACTGGAAAAACACTAAATGCTGAGCATTCTTACGAAAACCGCCTCTCAATGAAAACTGATATAGTTGACTATAGTCTCCAAGTGACTTTAAAGCCAAAACAAAACAATGGATGAAAACAAATAATTTGCCGCAGTGCTAAAACCAAAAAAGCAGACAAAAGTGGGGATCAGCAAGACCATCACAAAGTTGGGCGAAATTATGATCCTGTCAGTCACCTGTCACTCACTGGTGAGCGGGGGTGTCTGCTTTTACCTGCCAATTACATACCTCTCCTAATTTCCAGGCTATCATGAACAAGGCGGAGGGCTTAGAAACAAAGGGCTCTCTAACAAAGCTTCCCATAGAGAATTGACTGCGGCCTTGCTTGCTATTTACATACAGATGCACTGGCAGGCATTTGCATAATGTTTTTTTTTTTTTTTGTAGCTGGGTGCTCAGGGGAGCAGCATTGTAACATATTGGTGCCTAATGAACTCTGAAAAAAATTGATTTTCCAGCAAGTAAATTAAGAAATACATTATAGCTGTTAAAGCAATCTTAGGGGAAATCGGAGACTTTCTTTGCTAAACTACGCTTGATAAGTAATAAATTACATGATACACGAATTAGCTTTAATTCATGCTAATTTTATCAAATTAATGTATCACTGCAGTTGTGAGGGCAGCCACTGGAGATTAAATTATTTATTAGGTTTTGCTGTGTATATGTGATGCACGCATAAATAAGATGGAGTGTTTGGATTGTGTCACTGGGCTTGTGCGATAATCGGTGAATGTCTGAAAGTGTTTGCGAGTGTCCATCAGCACCAATGTCCAATCAGCTCAATGTGTGCCAGGACTTCCTGACACAGGCCTGATTGTCAACAGAAGCGGACCCGTCAAGGCTCCTTTTTGGCAACCTTCCTCCCTTTCCTTCCTTCCCTTCCCCGTCACCACTGTGTGCAGGATGACTCAGTGTTTATAAGCCTTTCACTCAGCCGTCCTATCACCCAGGTACTGACGCTACGTTTCCATTTAATCACGGCCCCGGCAGCCATGGTCATATGACACCAGCTCTGGTGTTTTTGTTCCTTCATAGCCACTGCATTTGTCATCAGTGTGATCAGTTTTGCAACTGACTGCAACCTTTTCTGATTCCAAAAGGTTTTTTACATATCACAGCACAATCGGTATTATCACGATTCTGTGGCCCCTGCTGTTATGATTAACAACTCCGAGTAAATTTGGGATGCAGCTTCGGTACGACCAAAAGAAGACTCTACCAACCATTTAACCAATATTTACAACCCCAATTCCAATGAAGTTGGGACGTTGTGTTAAACATAAATAAAAACAGAATACAATGATTTGCAGATCATGCTCAACCTATATCTAATTGAATACACTACAAAGACAAGATATTTTATGTTCAAACTGATAAACTTTCTTAAATTTATGGCTGCAACACATTCCAAAAAAGCTGGGACAGGGTCATTTTTACCACTGTGTTACATCACCTTATCTTTTAACAATATTCAATAAACGTTTTGGAACTGAGGACATTAATTGTTGAAGCTTTGTAGGTGGAATTCTTTCCTATTCTTGGTGTACAGCTTCAACTGTTCAACAGTCCGGGTTCTCCGTTGTCGTATTGTACGCTTCATAACGCGCCACACATTTTCAATGGGAGACAGGTCTGGACTGCAGGCAGGCCAGTCAAGTACCCGCACTCTTTTACTACGAAGCCACGCTGTTGTAGCACATGCCGAATGTGGTTTGGCATTGTCTCGCTGAAATAAGCTGGGGCGTCCATGAAAATGACGTTGCTTGGATGGCAGCATATGTTTCTCCAAAACCTGTATGTACCTTTCAGCATTAATCACAGATGTGTAACCCATGCCATTGGCACTAACACAGCCCCATACCATCACAGATGCTGGCTTTTGAACTTTGCGTCCATTTGCGATGATTCAGGGAAGCTCCATTTATACCTAATCATGGCACCCACCTGTTCCCAATTTGCCTGACCACCTGTGGTGTCGTGTTTGCCACATGTCCCATCTTTTTTGGAACGTGTTGCAGTCATAAAATTCTAAGTTAATGATTATTTACTAAAAACAATAAAGTTTATCAGTTTGAACATTAAATATCTTGTCTTCGTAGTGTATTCAATTAAATATAGGTTGAACATGGTTTGCAAATCATTGTATTCTGTTTTTATCTATGTTTAACACAACGAACAGAATTGGGGTTGTAGATCTGGAATCTGGATGCAGATAATTTCGTAACAGAGAAAACTCAGACAGTTGACAACCGTTTTCAAACCACACTCTTTGTGGTACTTCAAGATCATACCCACATTTTAATACCAATCCAATCCAGTTTGTGCACTTGACACCAAAACTTCATTCCCCTCTCTCCCATTGGTGTCAACAGCAGGAAACAATTAAGGAATATCTAAAACAAGATCGACTGACTATTTGGTGAGCAGCTGATGTGCTTCTGTTTCCCTCCTTGAGCCAAAAGCTGGAGGCATTTCGCTCATAACTTGAGGAATCCACGCAGCTACATTTACAACACAGAACTATGCAATCATAAAATCACTAAAACTGCTCATTAGATCCGCAAGTATACCTGGAAAAACATTTCAACAAGAGTGACATGAAGGCCTAGTTAGCCATTAGCGTCTTCTGTCACGCTGAGTAGGAATTAGTGGGAGTTAGCAGTACTTTGAAGCATCCACCGTGTCTCTTTCACTATCACAGCAATATTAAAAAGCTCAGCCGCCGATGGTTTTTCCAAGTAAATTAGAGAAAACAAAATCTTTCAGATTAGTCAATTAAGTGGCACATTAGCCCGGGACTTAATTAAAAGATAGCGGCGGCCAAGCAGTCTTTAAGGATACAAAGAGGCGATGGGAGTGTTTAAACAGCAGATTGAACAAATGGCACTTATTAAAAACTTTACAGCGAGTCACTTGACACCTCTCACATCCCCCTGCACCTTGAACTACATAAACAGACTGTCACCTCCCTGGGTTCCTGCTATGCAAATCTTAGGGAGGAACGTTCCCTGCTTGGAACGCCAAGAAGCTCTGCCAGAGTTAGGTGGCTTAGAAATCTAATGTTTCTTCCCAAATGTTACTTCTTAATAGCGATACCTAGTAGGGGTGTAACGACTAGTTTTAACAACAATTCAATTAGTATCACGGTTTCCGGTTGGCGATTCGATTCCTGGACGGAAAACCCTATGCTGGTACTTGTGAGCGTGAAGTGACAGTACCCCCGCTGCAGCTGTTGTTCTAAAAGTCAAACACGATGCCGTTGAAATCTTTAAGGCAATCTGCTGTGAAACGCGAACGCTGCAAGGTGTGGTAACGCTGCAAGAGGTGCCTGGACGGTTGGAATGGCGGCGAGAAATGTGAAAATCCCATGGCAGCTTTGTAGGTGGTTGAACAAACGGCGAGCGACTTATTTAGAACATCTCCGTCTTTGCAAAAAGCAAAGCGTTTCCACACACTGGACCACCATGGTGGCTTGATAATTTCTTGCCCGCCAGCTTCTGCCATCCACCATGTTTTGTTTTCTGCTGGCAGGCCGACTGAGTCGAGTAACATTTAACATCTTTATCAATAATAGCGTGAAAAAAATAACACCCTCACGCATCCAGATAAAGTCTGCCTTGCTTAAATCCAACGTGTTATTTACTAGTGTCGATACTATCTATTATTGATTACCTTTTAAAACGATCATCGATCGATAAATGTCATGCGGCAGGTCAACTTGAGAGCACGGATCGATATAGTTAGATCGTAGGAATCTAAATCGATACACATAGTAGATAAATCATTACAGCCTTCAGTACATAGTGTTATTTAAGAGCAAAGGATTTTCCCAAAAAGAATGGTATAGTGTTAGAGCTGGATCTTCGGCTTTAGACAGTTTTCACGGCTGCCTACCATGTACGTCTAGTTCCACAACACTCAACAAAATGTGTGTGCAAGAATAATATTAAAGCAATCATGGGAGTGTGGCCTTAATTAAACCTTTTGTTCTTCCAAAATGAGACAAAATCAGAGGCAGGCGAACAGAGGGCTGTTATTGTGTCAGCGTGGCGAGAATTGAAGAGCAAGGAACACTAAAACATCACAGTTCACTGCCCGTGTTGCCATCTCAGCGTCACATTCGATCCAGAACAATGCGACAGCTGACAGCTCGCACCCAAGAATTATCACGCTAAACTGAATTATTCCTGGCACGTGTTAATTTATTAACAACCTGTGCATGCTCTAATGTAGCCCGCATTTGCATACACATTTTTAACCTGCAATCGTATTGAATATTCTTTCAGGGTGGTGGTGTTGGAAGGGGTAGGCAGAGAATATTTCAAACTCCCTTCTGCTGCACTGCATGTATGAATTTTGAAGAATGTAGTTGGCGGAGTGGGGGGAATAAATCTCTCAGATAACCGCAGGACATCTTTTTTAAGGGCAGCCCTTCATCACCTTGCTACATACAGGCGGTGGCATCTCCAATTTGAAACCTCCTCCTCCTCCTCACTAGACTAGCTCCTCCTCGAAGAAAGACCTAGAGTACGACTGCGTTCAAAAACGGGCTTCTTGTTTAGATGGCACCCAAGGACTTTCGTGTTGAAGAAGAGCAAACATACAGTATTCATAAGTGCCAATGAACTATTCATATTTGGCTTCTTTGACGGAAGACGGAATACAACAATAAACGCTTCAAGATGTGTTTAGAATGTTATGCAGTCTTGCTTTTGTGTTTGAAAATGTTGAAAAATAATCAATTAACAAACAATATCCATCCATCCAATCACAAATCCAATTGACATTCATCACCCGGCAGACAATGTAGATAAGGAAAACAGGTATATTGGGAAAGAGGCGTGAAAAAGAAGTCACAGCTTCAACTCCCACCTTGGCATCAAATGTCAAGGACTGCACTTCTGGAGACACCTGCAGCCTGCAGAAAGACTTAAAAAAAAAAACTTAAAAAGGTGAAAAAACAGAATAAATGAGATGACGAGAGTAGAGCTGTGAACCTGTCTCCCAATTCACCCTCAGATGACTGATTGGCTGAATGAGTACATTAAAAGACATGAACCCTCACTGGTCGACTTCATGAAGGACACCAACAAAAATATCAAAATAGTTGATACATTGTGCAGGTGTACCCAATGTGTGACACTCACATTTCCACATTTGGACAATTCAGTCTTCAGTTCAACTGAGAAGCATGTTTTTGAAATGTAGGAGAAAGGACGGAGCCTGGATGAGAACCATCAACCACAGAATTCTGTGAGTTTGATCTGCTAAACACTCAGCCATCATAACTACAGTATATGTACAGTACTACAAAATATATTAAAATGTATACAGTCATCCGTCGCTAAATCACAGTTTACCTATTACGGATTCAGTGAACCACAGATTTTTTTTATCATATTTTTATTGTTGATAATTTGTCATATCACGGGATTTATGGATATTTTTTAATTGGCTCTGTTGTCCAGAGCAGAGATTTCCGAGTGTCTTTGAAAGCATGGCTTCGTGCGGGTTAGGGAGAGTTGGCTGCTTTTTTTGGCATCAGTTGTGAAAGTCTTGTTACTTTATCTACAAATGTGAGCTAAATAGACAAACATCTTGTCTCGTATCATAGGAATAGTTTATTTGGAATCCTGCGATGCCGCCCAAACGTGCTATGCCTTCTAACGGTACGCAGTTAGCTGTCGGTAGCCATTAAAGTATAAATTAATGTTCGATCCGGTACATAAAGAAGGGCAAAAAAAATATCAGGGTGAGAGCTGTAATCCTTTTCCTGGCTGTACGGTACATTCCAAATCGGCGTCACCTTGAATGGTGAGTGCTCAAGAGATTTTTTGTGTGAATATTGTAGATGTTTAAGAGTACAAAAACAGTGTTTAAGAGTACAGGAAATATTTATAAGACAATGGTAGAGTGTGGCACTGGGGAGACTTACACAGCTTTAAAATATGGATTAGAAAAATGACCGCCACTTCATGGATTTCACCTATTGCTGGGCTGGTCCGGAACCTGATAAACGAGGGTTTACTGTATTTTGAAGATAAAATAATGACTTACAAGTACAAATTATGGCACTGAATGTTAATTTATACTTGAAATTATTTTCCAAAAGACAAGTCTAACAGGTGTTGCCGAATGCTTAGCTGACTTCCTTTAACACGGTCTGCGCAATGCGCAAACAAAGATGCAACAGGCGATGTTTATTTGCAACAGATTACGCTGTTCGCGACAGGCAAACAAACACATTGAGGGATCATCTGATGCTTGATTGATTGATGATGCTCTGATTGCTTCTAAGAAAAAGCTCACAAAAGGAGACTGCTGAAGTATTTAAGAAAAAAAATGGATGCTTGTGTTTGTGCATGCGTTGTTTGTGTGCGCGTGTAGTGTGTGCGTGCGTAATTGTGCGCGCGTTTGTGCGTGAGGCTGAGCCTGTCACTCATGTTAACTCAATGTGAAGAGGCTGTTTCAAGCGGAAGGTTGAGTCCTATATATTTGCCCCAATGGCTGGTGTTATTAAGACCTTGTTCTTGTGTTGTCTTTCTGCATGAAAGGAGACAAAAGTGACTCGAGGAGTCCGGGCGGGGTGGTTTAAGAAGGGGATTGGGCACAAACACGCAACCCAGCCCAGTAAACAGGAATTTACAAACCACTTCAAGGGAGGTTTTCCATTAAGGGGCATGCCTTTATGCTCAGGCGTTTGTGGTTCCATGTGCACAAAAAAAAGCTCACAGTTGGTTACCACTAAATATTTAAAATGAAGGGCAACGTGCAAAACAGACTTTTTGGCGTCTGAATAATAAACACCGCAATCTACGAAACTGAGCAAATTTAATGTCATTTACTGTAGCTGTCTTCGTTTCTCAAGACAGTTATAGTTTAAGATGCTTTAGGTACAAATTGTCTTTTGGGGACTCATCTATCACGAGTATGATCCACGCATAGTTTTCGCTTACATCGTTCGGCCTTAAACAATCGCTAATCAAGTTAGTTGAGTCATATATATCTTCCTGTATTTTGTTTTTTCCAAACTTTTCCATGCCAACTTTATGTGACTGCACTGCACCTCATTCCCTAATTAACATCCATCCCCACTCTGCGTGCGACAGTAAACGCTCAAGTAAACAATGATGAAGCACGCCCGCCCTGCTAAACAACCTGCCAATCACTCCTGAGATGCAGATGACTGGAGGCCATTGGGAGGCCCGCTTCATTTAAGTGATGTTAAGAACAAACAATCAAAAGCGCTGCTTGGGAGACCGCAACGCGTCCAAATCAGCCCATGACATGTAACAATGCTGACATCTAATTTATAGCTCACGGAGCGTGTACAAGCAAATAAACAGCCATCCCTGGTCGGCACGTCCACCTCAATTTGCCTCTCCCACGGTACACTGCTTTTCAGACGGCGGGGTTAGGAGGAAAGTGGGAAAAGTTGAAAGAGATGATGACTTATTTAAGAAAGCCAAGGCTTCTGTTTTTCCCTTTCAAAGCTGGCGCAGGCATCTGTGGGCGCCAAGGCTCAACAAAAATACTCCGCTTGGAAGCTGAACATGCAACGGCATCCAAACGACACGTGGGAGGAAGTGAACTGTTTTCTGCAAAGTTGGGCAAGAAAAGTGGGGAAATGATTTTCCCTCCTTTTATTTCCATCTCTTCCTCTTAGGCAGATGTTTGTCCGCCTTGCCCCCCACCGTGCCCCTCATCCCATTTTTTTTCCCTCCCCCATTCTGGGTTGCCTCATGCTATCTTTGCATTGCCGTGGCGACGCCTCCAGGTATCAAGGAGATTAGAAGCAGTCAGAGGCCCTTGTACTGCAGCAAAGCTTTAGCAAAAGGGGGTCTTTAAATATTTAAGGTGTGAGCACCATCACACAGTTACTCTAAGAAGAGAGGAACAAAGAATACAAGGCTTTCACTCGGAAAATCATTTACATTTCACTCTGCGCTGACACCCATATGACGCCTGTGCCGCCACATTTTGTAACATAAAAAAAAATAAACAACATGAATATCAACAGAAATGCCAGATGCTAAATGAAAATAAACATATCACGTCTCATCATCTGTCACGACTAATGATAGTCTACATTCTACTTTCATAGCAGGGTTCGTGCCAGGTAAAAATAATCATACAAGCAAAACAAATAAGAAGCAGAGTTGGACGCTTCCGCTGCCTCATGTCAAAATCAATCAGATGCGTCAGGTAATGACCCTATTTGCATGGTAAACTGTGCCAGACAGCTGATATCAGATGAGCGTAATTGAAAGAGACACGACTTCAACTCCTTTTCATCTCATTTAAGATACTCTTTTTTTTTTTTTTTTTTTTTTTTTTTTTCCCCCCCGAAAATCCGAAACCCAGGTTCAGTATTTCTAAAGCAGCAAAGAGTCGGTGGAAAGTTTGCTTGAGTACCTTTTTTTGATGATTACCGTATTGTCACGGCCATAAGGGCCACTTAAAAGTCTTAAATTTTCTCCAAAATGGACAGGGCGCCTTATAATGCGGCGTGCCTTATGTGTGCACCGAGTTCCAAAATCTGTAAATGTTGTGTGACTTCAATGAGCGCTCCGCTTGACTGACTGGGAGTATTTCCTGCCGACAGGCTGCTTATATAGAGGAAGGCGGACGTGACTGAGGACAGCATGCGGACGTAAAGGTGGAAGGGTGCGCGAGACAGAGGATGCTAAAGAAACGCCTCCACTAGGTATATAGTCCCGGTATGTGCATCGGTTTGGCTAAGGACCCCCGAAAATGGCACCTATGAAGAGAAACGCTTTTACGAAGCACAGTTTAAACTGCTAGCTATCAGTTACGCTGAGGAACATGGGAATCGAGCAGCCGCGAGAGAATTCAAGATCAACGAATCCATGGTTCGCAAGTGGAGGAAGCAGGAAAATGAGCTTCGCCAAGTCAAGAAGACGAAGCTGAGTTTCCGCGGAAACAAGGCAAGGTGGCCCGAGTTTGAAGACCAACTCGAGCAATGGCTTAATGAGCAAAGAACAGCCGGGAGAAGCGTCTCTCCAGTCACCATTCGACTGAGTGCAATAACTCGGGACTTGCCATCATTCCGGGGGGCTTGACGAAGGAACTCCAACCGCTGGACATCGGTGTAAACAGGGCGTTCAAAGTGAAGTTGCGAGCAGCGTGGGAGCGATGGATGACAGATGGCGAACACAGCTTTACTAATCTAGGAGGCAGCGCTGGGCGAGTTACGCCACAATCTGTGAATGGATTGTGGATGCTTGGGCTAACGTGTCTGCTTGCACTGTTGTTCGAGCTTTCGTAAAAGCCGGCATCATTTCTGAGGAGCAGAATAATAAGGAAAATAACGTGAGTACATTGTTAAATACGTCAATAAAGTACAACCGAACTCAGTTTTGCTCCCGCTGCCTTTTTAAAAACATTGTTTTGGCGTGCATGCATGCTACCGTATGTTTTAAGCTAGCGTATGTTTTACCATGCCTGCGCCCAATAATCCGGTGCGCCTTATGTATGTGTTAAATACAGAAATAGACCCCTTAACTGAGACTGCGCCTTTTAACACGCCGTGCCTTATGGTCGGGAAAAGACGGTACGTGATTCAAAGAACATTCATCATGAATGCCAGGCTTTCATATTTACTTTTCGCACGTGTGCTGAGATGCGTTGCGATGATTACCTTTAATGGCAAACGGGTAACGATGGCTATTATGCATTCACGGACAACTGCTGGGGATGGAAAAAATTATTTTGCTTGTATTTATATCAAAAAGAATGTTCCATTAGGAAATAATGCACATACAAAAAAAGCCTCACTGCCACCTCTTCTTGTCCCAATTAGTCTTGTTATGTGTAATTATAAGTAAAAAGCAACAGCTATTTGTTTTCACGGCCAAAAGCAGGAGAATCATTTCTTTATTGAAAATGAGAAGGAAAGAATGGCTGGAAAGTCATTTATTTCATATTGTAGAATGAGAAATTACTTTGGCATCAGACAGGTGATTATTTTTGTCACCCCTTGACAGCAAACGGAAACAAAGGAGCCCGTTCTAATTGTCGCATTACAACCAGGGCGGACGATCAGAGAAGGATTGATTGCAAGGAGTGAAAAGGTGGGCGACTTTGTGAAAAGGTCAACACACACCCACATGACCTGAAGCAATTTTTTTATCCCCCCCCCCCCTTTTTTTTTCACTGATTGTGGAATAAAGTGGAAGAACTGATTGCAGAACTTCTGTTAGTTTTTTATGATAAGAAATTCCAGCCGCCTGAATGAATCCAGACAGAAAATGAAAAAGGAGTCCATGTTAAATGAAGGGTCAACGGGGTGGTGTCGGCTGAAGGTCACTGAGGGTACTATTTCCTAAAGTATTGTTTAAATGAACAGAACTGGATGTTCCTTTCCAACAAGCGAGAGCAAAGCCAGTGATTTGTTGTCATTCCAACACCCATTAACCAACAATTCGCAAAATTTTCTAATTTACATTCTGAAATGGTGTACAACACCAAACACATGAGCAACTTACAGGAATAAAAAAATGCATTAACACAAAATTGCAAAGCTTGAAAATTGGAGTATTAAAATAAAGTATTTCTTTAGCTACTGGCTTATTTCTTATCAATACAAGATCTTCACATTGTTGTTTTCCCAACACTTCAAGTTGAGCAAAATGAACTAAATGATTGAAGAAAAAGTAAATTCAAGGGAATTTTGTAGAAAAGTTACATCTATACTTGAGTCTCTCCACATTGCAGTGATGACCTGCACACGATGGCACAATATCTTTGTTGACATTAGCAAGTGACAATTTGCTACCGGTTAGCAAGTGGTGCTAATGAGGGCCAGTAACGAGCAAGCGTCCCTGAAAGAGCATCAAAGCAAGCGCTCGAAAATTCACCACAAAGTATCTCTAGCCTCATTAGTTTACCAAAGCAATGCAACAGTTAACGATTGCCTTGTTGCGGGTCAAGACCGAGCAACGGCGCTGACATGGCAACTAGGGTTTCGGATTTTCTAATTCCTGATCAACGCCTTCCTAAAATTCCTGTGCAGCACGACAGTAGATTTGTGTGCATAAAACTGAGAGGTCATATTTTATTGTGTTTTCGTACGGAGGGAGCAATAGACGGAACATAAGAGGGTCAAGAAAAGTTGACTTTGATGAAAATAAGTTGAAATTCTACAGTAAAAAATGTTTTGGTAAAGAATTGTTTTTTCTTTCAAGAATTGAAGTAGCAATCTTATGAGAATAAAGTATTTTTCCAAGATATATTTGTATTGGAATATTAAAGTCAAAGTTTAAAGAGGTAAGAAAGTCATAGTTTAACAAGTACATGTATTAAAAAAAAAAAAAATACAAACTTTATTCTCATAGTGTTTGGACTTATTCTTTAAGAAAATAAACAGGACTATATTCTCAAAAAAGTATGCCTTTTGCTTTCATAATGTGACTTTTGATTTTACCTCTAATAAGCCCTTTTATCTTAAAAAAAAAATATTGATTCATGCAGGAATGTCAGAATTGTGCAGCTAACTCACAATCACCAAGCCTATCTGAGCTTTAATTGGCCCAATGCTGAGCTAGGGAGGACTAATTGGTTTAGTACGTTTTTATTGGCACGCCCATCCACAGATCACTGGTGTCAGGCCGAAACCCATGTCCAAATTTGGTCAATTACATATTTTTTCACAAATCGATACTATTGACCTATCTTAAGTGTTGAAAATAACTTGCTCTCTTTGACGACGCAAATTTAATGGCTCAACGAACGTATAGTTTATTTTTATTTTTTGGGTCGGTACCTGAGAAAGTGATGGTTTTGGAGATGTGGTTTCCACCAGACACCAGCGATGTGTAAGTATATATATTTTTGTTTTCTTTTAATGATACTACACAATTTAATGCTAATTATTTTGCAGACCCCTAAGCTATCGCTTGCTGAAACCGGGGGTCTGGGAACCAGTTTCAGAATCACTGAGCTAAAGAGTCTTAATTTAATGGAAATATATTCATATGACATACAGACTGTTTACATGAAAAATCGCCAAAATCTATAACAAGTTAATCTGGAGTTACTTCTACTTTTGTTGAAGGAACCCAGTGTCAGTAAGCATTTTCAAAAGTACACAATCAAACTACAAACCGTCAGGAGGTATCGCACATTAAAAATAAAAGTCCCCCCCCTCCCCCCTCAATTGCTGAACCAGTTATCCATGCAGGCTCCAGTTATCCAAAAAGGTGAGGCCAAAGCATCCCTACGAGGGGAAGCAGATGCCGCAGCACTCCATGCAGATTTCCAAACAGTCCGATGACTCGCAGCAGGCGTCCATGATGCCGCAGTCCATGTCGCAGGGGCAGTTGCAGTCGTCGCCCATGTCCTCAATGCAGCAGCAGCAGCAGCACGACTCGGACGCACAAGGGCCGCACGACGCCGGCGCCACCACCAGGTTGCAAAGCGTCAGGAACTCGCAGAACAGGCACGCCAGGATGCAGTGCACGCAGCAGTCTGGGTCCAGCCGATCGGGAGGACAATTTTGTGAAGTGAAATCTACATTTTTGAGAAGTAACATTCAAGCATGGCTACGGCTTAATTGGAACATTAGCATGCCAGTGAGTTTTTGCATGCAGAAAGACACCAACGAATTCCTCACCGTCTGTTTTGATTAACAGACTTAAATAATTGCAGCATCATCATGCACACTGCCAGCTTTATCACTCAAAAGATTATTAGTGACGTCTTAGGAGTCGGTCGTTCCCTGGCAAACAGACCGATTAGCGTTAGCCATGCCGTACACCTCCGATTAACATTTAACCTCTCTAGATCTTTTTGATGAGGGCACCTGCAAGTTTTGCTGAATTTACCATTACAAATGTGCTCATTAGCCAACCCAAATGTGTTTACAGATCCGGCCGAATTAGTCACACTGCATTAAAATGGCATGAAGGGCTTTGAATTATTAATGACAAAAATGTCACTTGGGCAACTTTGTAAAGCAGAGTGCGCTGCGTAAGAGCTTTTAAAATGTGGTTACAGCCAACAATAAAGCAGCAACAAGTGGTTAGTACTGCCTTTGTTAATGGGTCAGTCAAATACAAGACAACCACAGACGGGTAAATTATTTCTCAATGCCATTCACTATTCATTAAACACTAACACACAAATAAATCTAGCTAAATATACTTTCAAGTATCCTGGAGAATTATCACGCACAGAGTCACTAAGTCCTCTGTGAAGGTGTCTACACTGTACTTTTGAAGCAAAAATCCAGCACAGCACCACTGCTTTGGAGTGCTAAAAAGTCATGCGGATGTATGCGCCCAAAAAAGAGAGAGAAAAAAAATAATATATATATATATATATATATATATATATATAGTATTACAAACAGACCTTATTTGCATAACTTTCATCAGCCCATCTTGAGCTGTCGGAGAGAGCTGTTGCTGATTGGGTTAGAGGCGAAGGGGAAAGCAGGAGAGTATGGAGGACGGCATGGGAAGGGAAGCAGAGGACTGCTGGATGCTCATGTTTGATTAATCAAAGTCAATTTTTTTTCCCCCCTTTTATTTTTTTTATGCTCAGAGGGTGAGCAGAGCTGACCAGGAGCACAGGCTTGCTGTGATATAAGCAAGTTGCGTGAAGTGTGTACTGAACTTTTAATGCATCTTATTATGCTGATCTGAAGACATAAGACTTGCTCCTTTACAGTTACACACATGACCGTGCCGCAAGGTGCCGATGAGCGTGCCAAACTCCTGCCCGGGCGACAAGTACTTCAAAAAAGAACAAAAAAATAAAAATAAAACCTCAAAGCTCAGCCTAACATACTTTGAAGGACCCAGAGGGCAGAGCCATGAGCCACGCAAGTGTTCAGAATCTAAAGCACCAACTGTAAAAATGATAAATATAAAAAAAAAAAAACACTGTACACAATGATTAAGCGGCGGGCCGACCCTCTCAGCTATTCACTTGGATGTATAATTGAGGAGCAGCGATTACTGTGGATCCAGTGAGGAGGAGGAAGGCGGTCATACGCTGCACACAAGAGAACTGGACACCGACAACAGATACATTGAAATAAACTTGTAGACAGGCTGCACAGAATTCCCAAAAGGGGACAAAGAAGGCATCCGGCGCCTGAAAGGAAAAAGTTGGAGACATCTGAAAACCGAGCCGGATGACGCCTTAAGACAAAAACAAAATGTAAAACAGCAGTCACCAAAATAGAGCGAGTGAGAAGCAGTACCCCAACACAGTCAGCAAATGCAAGTTTGTGTCTGCAGGAGCATTTCCTGCAGACACGCTGCTTATATAGAGGAAAGGCGGACGTGACTGAGGACAGCATGCGGACGTTAAAGGGGGAAGGGTGCGCGTGACAGACGACACTAAAGGCACGCCCCCAGTAGGTATATAGCACCAGTATGTGCATTGTGCAAAACAACATCGGTTTGGCTAAGGACCCCCGAAAATGGCACCTATGAAGAGACACGCTGACAAAGGACAGTTTAAACTGCAAGTTATCAGTTACGCGGAGGAACATGGGAATCGAGCAGCCGCGAGAGAAGTCAAGGTCAACGAAATCCATGGTTCGCAAGTGGAGGAAGCAGGAAAACGAGCTTCGCCAAGTCAAGACGACGAAGCTGAGTTTCCGCGGAAACAAGGCGAGGTGGTCCGAGTTGGAAGACCAACTCGAGCAATGGATTAATGAGCAAAGAACAGAAGTTGAGAAGCGTCTCTACAGTCACCATTCGACTGAGGGCAATAACGCTTGCAGAAGAAATGAAAATTTAACATTTTCAAGGAGGTCCGTCTTGGTGCTTTCTCTTTATGAAACGGCGCCATCTATCCATCCGGGCAAGGACTACCGTGGCGCAGCAACCTCCGGCGGATTACAAGGAAAAGCTGGCCATTTTCCGCTCCTACTGCAGTCAAAAGATTGCCGACAAACCCATGCAGCCCAACCACATCAACATGGATGAGGTGCCGCTCACTTTCAACATCCCGGTGAACCACACTGTAAAGAAGGGGACCAGCACGGTACCGATACGCACAACGGGGCACGAGAAGTCAGCTTTTACTGTTGTGCTTGGTTGCCATGGTAATGGACAGAAACTGCCACCTATGGTGATTTTTAAGAGGAAGACGCTACCTAAAGAAAGTTTTGCAGCCGAGGTCATCATTAAGGCCAATCAAAAGGGCTGGATGGACGAGGAGAAAATGAGAGAGTGGCTGAGTGAGGTGTACGTAAAGAGACCGGATGTTTTTTTCTCACGAGTCACCGTCCCTGTTGATCTGTAACTCCATCCGCGCCCATCTCATAGCCACTGTGAAAAACCAAGTGCAGCAAATGAACTCTGAGCTTGCAATCATTCTGGGAGGCTTGACGAAGGAACTCTGTGTCAACAGGGTCCTCAAAGTGAAGTTGCGAGCGGCGTGGGAGCGACTGATGACAGATGGCAAACACAGCTTTACTAAGACTAGGAGGCAACCCCGGGCGAGTTGCGCCACCATATGTGAATGGATTGTGGATGTGGACCGTTGTCCGAGCTTTCGCGAAAGCCGGCATCATCGCTGAACAGCCCCCCGGCAACGAGACTGACTGAGACAATGACGAGCGGTAACCCGGCATGTTTGATGGAGAACTGGCCCAACTGTTGATTTCGGACACAGAAGATGAGGACTTCGATTGATTTGTGGATGAGGATTGATTAAAAAAATAACGTGAGTACATTGTTAAATACTTCAATAAAAGTACAACCGAACTCAGTTTTGCTCTTGCTGCCTTTTTAAAAACATACGTTAGCATGCATGCGCCCAATAATACGGTGTGCCTTGTGCCAGTGTTAAATACAGAAATAGACCCCGTAACTGAGACTGCGCCTTTTAATTTGGTGCGCCTTATGGTCATGAAAATACGGTATTACACTTAATACAGAGTAGAATGAACAGCTAAAGGGGAGAGAATGAGTAAATGGCAGGGAAAGTCACTGGATCCTGAGCTTTCACAACCAAGTAAGCACTCTGAGCTAAAGCAGCTTGAGAACCGTAGCTTATTACACGCAATTAAGCAAAACACCAGGTGGATGGCAGGCTGAACAAAAGGGGAAGAACCCCTTAGAACCTTAATGTCTTACATCGCAGATTGCCAAACAACACAGGGAATCCCTCGGAGCTTATGCTTTTTACTTGTTGTGTTCAGGGGGCCTTTTTAGGAGGCTAATTTCACAGGCAAACAGATTATGTTAATCCATGTAAACACAACAGTTTGTCTTTTCTGTTCTTTTTTTCCGCGGGGAAATAAACACTCGAGAGCTCGCATACTGATGCCAATAGCTCGCATTTGCAAAACAGTCAACACAAAAGCCATAATGAGACAGACTTGTTGAGCCGCTGTTTTTTTTTTTCCATTTCATTTCCACCTTCGTCGCCCTCTCTTGTTCACTCTTAACCAATTAAGACGAGCGCAACATCTCTGCAGATGCTTTACTGTGTGTGGTGCTCTATGTTGTTCGCCCGCTACGCCACGTGATGCATAATTCAAGTTCAGCAAATCATCAAATAAAGCTTAGACTGCCTACTTTTCTCCTTCATGTAAACACACATTTCAACCGGACTGTTATAAATCAATGTTCTTAGGATGGATGTCCGCGTTAATGCTTCAAGAAAGTATGTGACCAGCACGGGATGCTGACGAGGGCAGCGACGTCCGTCCTGTTAATGAGGGTGGTCCCGTTTGTCGCGATGCAGGGCGGGCGAAGAGAGAAGGCCCAGAGAGGTGTGAGGGGCCCGGCGACGGCTGGTCATGACTTTTAATGGGCACCCCGCGCTCTCGGCCCTTGTTAGGCGGTCACACCTACTCTGTATCTGCGCCGACGGGAACAGGAACGGTCATTACTGGACCCACCTCGGCCCCGCACCTGACAAAGTGACGGCCGCACCGCACGGCGAACCGGCGCAGTGGTGCGGAACGGAAAAGCACGTGCCTGACACGAGTGATAAACAGGAGCAGCCATGCACGCCGCAATCTCAAGATGAGTGAGGGTACAAATATATTATCAATACCATACTTTTAAATTCTTCATACTGTATTGTACATCCACTTACCAATATATTATTAACATTTTGTTTCTTTGACAAAGGGTCCACAAAGCATTTCAAAATCAATGTCAATAGTTTTCATTCAATTTTTAAAGGATAGTTATTAAAATGATGAGTTAACTGTTCTTTGTGCTTTCAATAATCTAAATGACAACTTCAGTGAAAATATTCAATAGAAAAACCAGTGCACTGATAAAAAATATAATGTTTTGAATGATTTAACTTTTGAAGTAAAACGGTATCGTGCTTGTTGAACATGCAATCACATTTGTAAAGTTGCAATAAGTAAAATTAAAAGAAATTGGACTAACTGCTGTGAATGTAATTTCGTTGGTATTTTGCTTATGTTACCAGTAATAATCTGTTCTGAATTAATTTAGCCTGGATTTATCTGTAGAATAAGACAGTGCGCATGTATTTTATATCAACTTGACAGTAAAGTCAAAACAAGCAAATTAATAAATTGACTTGATTTATGATTAGTAAAAAGCAGGATGCATTAAGTTCGGTTTAGCTGTTAGTGGTTAGCAAGTTTTAGTCCTGAATCAGTTTCTGCTTGGTGGACGATGACTCACCTTCTGGTAAAGGCAGTCTTGGCGACCCGGTAGAGCTTCCTTTGCTGCGTCGGCTGCTTTCGCTATTGACCGACAGGCTGGACCTCAACTTCCGCTGCATCCTCTGAGAAACCGGCGTGGACGGCTCCTTGGTGGTCAGCGGCTCCGCCGTCGCCGCTCTCGTGCCGCGGGCGGAGCTTCCCGTGGCGCCGGAGCCGATGGCGTTTGGGCATGAACATTTGCACGTTGTTCTCGCACTACTAGCACCAGGTTGGATGGCATTGAGGTCGACGGGTGTGCCGGGGTTGGTAAGCCGGACGCCATTTCGTCCTTTGTCAATCTGAGGTTGACCTGAAAGCAAACACAAAGACATTCATCACTCATAATCATTCAAATATGATCAACTTAGAGTAGCAGCAAGGAGAAACTTAAACTTGAAGAGCAAAAGCTGTGAAGGTGAGCCAAGGTAACCGCTGCAACGAGGAGGATGCTGTTCTCCATATTCCACTGTTTCGAAGCATTTATTTCAGGGCAGAATTGTCACATACAATTGCTTTCAATTATTCCTAATAGCACTTTGAATGTAATACCTCAGATCTTTTGAGAATGCAGAAATTGCCGAATAATATTCCGATAACCGATTAATCTGTCAATTAATTTAAAATATAAAATTAATAATACACTTTTTTGTCCCTTAACACTTCCAAAAATAAAAGTTATGAATTACAGGCAGATCATTTGACTTTTACAATACTTTGTCATTTAGTCTTTGTTTTTACCTTGAAAAAGAGAGAAAAATCGGCAACTATCAGATTTTTGGGACAATTTTTGCTGTTTTTTTTTTAATGTTTGTTTGAATGTCTTCTGCTTCAAAGTGTTAATGTGTCAGCAGATTTTTGCAGACTTGTCAAGGGCCAGTATCGGCCAGTTAATCAGTCGGGGCCCAACATAAGGTTTTTTGTTTTTTTTTAGACCGGGCCATCACGAGCCACAAGATGTTTTTGTCTTGTGTTGAGAGCCAAAATGTGAGTTGCAAGCCAAGGTTCAGATCCTTCACCACTCAAGTGAAATGAAAAAATAATAATAAATGGAAGAATTATGGTACTGTAATGCCCACAAATGAGCAAGGAGAGACACAATCACAAATGCCCTTTACGGAATGGGACAAACTGTCAAACACACAAATGCAAAATGAGAACACTCGCAGGCAGTTGCTGTAAGCCGCCAACTCACTCATATGCAGACTAAGCAGCTCCAACCCCTGATGTCCCTCACTAGGCCACACCCCTAAAAGGCACACAACACACAAATACTACAGTACGTACAGTAATTACACAGTTTAGAAAAAGTGTTTCTGTACATTCTCCTACGTTTTATACAATCATTAAAAACTGTTAAATAAAAAAACTTTTTTGCCAAACAATTTCAAACAAAAGAACTTTAACTCCGTCGGCGGTAAATGCTTGACAATAGCATAACTCTATTTCAACAAGAGTGAGAACTTTGTCAGCACTCTGCCGTCAAGCTTCATGAAAAACTTTATCCGCCCCGTCGGTTCTCAGCAAATCTTCCGAGTACACCGCATTGCGATATTGATCACATGGGCAAACATTTCCACGGCAGGATGACAGGAGAGGCGGAAAGATGTAGGGACCTCACATGTGACAGGATCACAAAAGCCGCCGCTGTAGGCAGACGGGAGCAGCACCCAGGTGAGTTATGCGAGGGAACGTGAGATTGATATGAGTGAAAATAAAAGAGCTTATGATAGAGTGCTTATACAAAACAGCTGCTGTCTGCAACAGTAATGATCTCCTTTACGCGAACGCTCAGGTGGCCTCAGCAAGTCTGCAAGTCAGAACACGGCGACCTGTCTGATAAGAAAGGCGGCGAAGGATGAGAGCGAGCGAAGGATGTGGCATCTCGCCGAGAGGAGTACCTGCACATTCAGCTCTACTGGGAGTTCCTCCTGCGTTACCAACTCCCGTACACATCAGAGCCCGCCAGTGCAGTTAACTTCGAATTTTGGTGAAGTATTCACTCCCGTTTGCCATTCTATACTTTCTTTACCTCCAGTCTTTCTCAACTGTCCTAATTGAGCTGCTTTATAGCGCATCCCTGACAGGTTAGTGCTGTTTCACAAAAGAAAAAGACAAATCTGTAGAGTTTAATATGATTCCAGGCCTTTATTTCCATCCCTGTGTCAGCTCACAACAATTACAGTTAAACAGGAGTGAGTGTGGGAATCGGGCCATGGCGCTTTTTAACAGGACATTACCCCAGGAGAGGCCGGATGTGAACGTGGACTTAAAACAAAGCAATTAAGTGCGTTCCTTGAGCTGCTTCAAATCAACAAATCGGGGCGATGAGGATTCCTCGCAGTCAGACTTAGACAACTGGCGGGAGAGCTTTGTATGCAGTGATTTACGACCGACTTGATGGAT
The DNA here is from genome assembly GCF_024500275.1 of Phycodurus eques. NCBI lineage: Eukaryota > Metazoa > Chordata > Actinopteri > Syngnathiformes > Syngnathidae > Phycodurus > Phycodurus eques. The sequence goes on along the minus strand of NC_084546.1, from coordinate 9,616,320 downwards.
TTTTTTCTGTCTTTTCCGCAGCACAAAGATCGTCCATGACAATGTGGCGGCGGTGTATTAATGAGAGGATGGTGAGGGGGCAACAGCTGTTGTGGTTTCACACTTTGGCGGAGCAAATGCAGCTTCGTCTTTGACAACGCATTCTTTTCCCATCGCTCATACGCTCAGCAACCCTCCACCATATACACGCGCACACACACACTCTCTCAGAAATTCCCCTACCGTGTGGGTTTGTTTGGGGGCGACCGCAACAGCTTAACTAGATAGGAAATAGTTCAACTCCACAAGGATGCATACACGGCAAACTCAAAGTATCCTGCGACTTCATTCAAGCACCGACTTCTAGTAACATGTAATAACGTAGTCGCTTTTCCCGTTGAGGTTGACCACACGGGCTGCCACGCTCATAAACGCCAGAGTGGCAGGTATAATTATCTCCCTAGCGCAGGAAGTCAAACTTTTCAATTTACCAAAGTAGAACTAGTTGGTGGACGCCAATGTAAAAAAAAAAAAAAAAAAAAAAAAAAGATCTTCGCGAAGAACCGCAAAGCCATAAAAATTAGTTCAACTCAATTTGGGGAACCTGCCGCAACGTCTCCTCGCAACTTTTTTTTTTCTATTTTCATCCCAATGAAGATGAATGGGCACGATGCATAATATAATATCCATAACCATTGATCACACTAATGATGATACTGTCAGAGATGGCAATGACAGACGTGTACAGTCGCCACTCGACAAATGAAAAAATAATGAGACGAAAAAATTATAATGTGTGGGAAGTCGTGTTAAAGTTGCGCTACGCTAAGTTAGTTGGGTGAATTTTTTTGTGTATAATCAGTGAGAAGTGAAATTGGAAATTTGGGGATAATAACTGTAGCATTATTGGAATGTCATATGATCGCAGACCGTCACCAAGGCTACAAAATTACTGATGGACTATTAGATGAATGGATTGTTTCCTAGTTATATTTAATTAATTTTAATACTATTGAGCCTGTGTTGCTGCATTTCTTACCATTGGCAGTAAAAAAAAATAAAAATAAACAAACCCAAATTTGTCTATTCTTAAGAGAAACATGGAGTCATTGGTGCAAAACAGCAGAAAGCTGAATGTTCAGGATTTCACAAGAATTGTCTTGTTCCTACAACATTGCAGCAATAACTGAATGTACCAAAACCTGACAGGATGCATTAAAACCACATGTATCCTGCAAGCACACTCGAACACGCACATTCACAGCGCACCAAATTGGACTTGTAACCGCCCTATTTCTAGCACATCAACAACTGTTGAGACTGTACATTTGTAGTTGAATAAAACATGGTATTCCCCTGCACACGCTGTCACACACATCACAGGGGAAACTGCGGGGTGAGTACTTCTTGACTGTCTAAGCAGCATCCCAATTTGGTCGCCGCTACCAGTGGCTGACAGGCCGGGATATCTGGGGAGCATTTTTAAAAGGCCAGTGTTTGATGGATTCATGAACAACACACAAATATAATTGCCATTTGTCACAGAGTCTTCAGCAGCGCCGCCACACAGGCATCGAGCGCCGGAACGGGGCGCACGTGGAGCGCTCTATGTAAAAGCAAGCGTATAAACGCCCCAGTTTTTTCACACAAAAAAAAAATAAAAACATAGGTCCTACAGGAGAAAGTGAAAATTGCACCCAAAAGACAAGAGGAGACGTGTATATCTAGTATACACACACGTATGTCACAAACCGTGCACTAGCAAGGGGGAATATGCACGCATATGGCCAGGAACACAACTGTATAAACACCAATTTCGGAAAAGGCAAGAACATGAAAGTCTAAAAAAAGGTCACACGGGCCAATGTGAAGGTTGTCATTTGCGCAGCCCTATGGCGAGTGGCCTGGAGCCCAATTACAAGCGCAGAGCATTTATTAATATTAATGCCCTGCAAGGAGCAGGTGATGAAAGGTGTATGCCCAGACTTATTAGCGCGCCCATCATGGAGCATACAGTTATTCAAATGTCACATCATGTCAACCAAATAAACAATCCAATGCGGACCTCGTATTCATCTGCTAATAGCCTTTATAACACAACGCAAAGACTTTGCAGCTGAATGGAAAAAGCGGCGTCATTTCAAGCCACGTTCCGAAAGGAACAAACGCCAAGTAGCTCGGAAACGCTAATTCACTGCACCAGTGTTTTGTTTATCTTTTGTGCGGCGGCATCAGGAAAGCGTGCATATTTTCCGCTCGGCTGCACATGTACCTGCATGATTGAAATGCTAATTTGTAAAATGTGCAATGACCTAGCCAGAGTCCTCCCTACCACCATCACCGCCAAAACAGCCCGAGGTATCATCTCTCCTCCTAACAAATAGCAGTGTGTGGAACAGCCCCTACCTTTCAATCCAAAGGGATATATTTTCTCATTAGAAATTATATATCTTCCCTGTCCATATTTATAGACACAAAACCAGGGGAATTATACGACAGAGAGAGCGAAGGGGGAACGAGCGACGAAATATAGTACAATGAATGTTATTACAAAAGGGCTCTGATTCAAATGTTCCTTGGGCGTATCAAAGCCATGTTTACCATTTGACCTTCCGAACTTGAAGACAAGGACTTTCTTTGAAATGTGCAAAAGATGCGCTGGCTGGCAAACAAGCCGTTCAAAAGCGCCTTCACAATAAATGCATCTTAGCATGCGAGGACGTTGACATGATACGAAGCTGGCAGCATAACTATGTTGACGTTATCGTGTCAACGCAAAATCCCGAAATGGCCTAATCTAGAAGTTCCTAATCAACTATTCAGTCGATTAGGAGATGGACTTTCTTTTTACATTAAGTCAATATTTTAAAACTGGGTACTAATACAACACTGTTGAGGAGCCAGATGGTTTCTACTAGAATCGTCCACTACTGAAAACTGTGGCAGCCAAAATCTATAAATCTTTACTCTTGTCAGAAGTGGAATTTGATCTGACGTGCTAACAGAAATGTGACCTGTTCCAGCAGATCGGGAGAGGGGGAGGGGTTTAGTTTGGCCCCGACAGTTAACAAACACTGTTCTGAATTTGTCCAAGATGAAATAATGATGATCGTGGCAATGGGAGCGCCAAGATGATGATGAGAATGGCTGAATTACCTGCTTGGATATTGGATACTCATCAGCGACAGTGACACTCTGGGCATGTGTAGCCTCGATTAGCTGTCAAGACCCGTCACACCGTGCAGCATCTCATTTAATCGCGGAAATGTAGTATTATTTTGCTGTTCTTTTTTTGGCTGACTGAGTTCTATTCGCAACACGACAGGGAGCGCGTTGGGTATATTTGCCTCTGATTGAAATTTAAGTAAAATATACACCTATCCCCTGGACCTTAGTCTGCTGAGCTACATTTTACTGTTGCAAAGGCAGCTTGAGTGATCAGAGCTTCAATTGACGGTGCATGTAGGCCTCTATGCAGCGCACAATACTGGTTGTGTGTTCCCAAGCTCAAACGCCAGACTTCGATCTTTGACATCAAAACTCCCTTTTAAGGGAATCCAGTTGAGGAGGCGCCATTGGCACTCGACGGAGCCCCGGCTCCTCCCATCACCTGATGTTTCAACACCGTTATGTGGAATTTGGCAGTCTGCTAATCCAAGCACTCGTCCTGTAGCAGAAACGCTTGCCTCACTTGTGATGTATTTGCACAAGTATATGTCACTCTTTGATGTAATTTCCTGTTTCCCGCCGTTTAAAGTGAGTGTGCACACTTACAAATGGTGACCACTGAATGTTTCGAAAAGCTGCATGAATCGAGGCTCACGTTGCGATAAATGCTCGAGAAGACGTGACTCAGAGCACAACTGTGGGAGCTGCCAGGCTCTTAAAAACACACGGCACCCTCCTCAACTACAAAGAAAATCTGAGCAGCAAGAGCAAAGGAGTGACCGAGAGCAGGAGGAGAAGTTGCTGAGGGAGAGCATTCAGGGCGTCAGAGTTGGTGCAATGACTCAGATATTCCCCCGGCTTCGATATCCCCGCACCGAAGCACATGTTCCACAGGAAGTCCACCGGTTTGCGCGGTAGAAGTTTGTACCACAACAGGGATGGCACTACACAGCAGTGCATCTACTGTATGTGGCCCACTAACCGATTCAAGCTCCCTAAGAGGCCAAACATATCTGAGGTTTGACTGCGGGTCACAGAGAGGATTGGCAGTCTATCAAAACAGCCCCACGCCGAGTTCCTTTATTTGCTCAGTAGCAATCTCAGCATTAACCCTCCGCTAATGAGACAGCTGTGGGTCAGCGCCTCACATCTCGGGGATGCCAATCAAAGCCCTAAGCTGAGAGAATCAGCCTTCGGGACGGAGGTGCTCGTCCGCCTCTGAGTGGCTTCTTAAACGCAGAGAAACCCGTATCGATTTTAGCTCCAGTTTGAACGAGAGAAAGGGAGGAGGGGGCTGGGTGGAGTGCTTTTGCCTGAGACTTGAGTCTGGGCGGCAGCCATCTTCCTTGGTCCCTCGTCACCCTCTGCTGCTCAGGAGGGGCCTGACAGAATGAATGAATTGAACCTACAAACACGAGGGGGCCAGGGAGCTGCAAGCTCAGGGGCTAGCGGGGGCAACACCAGCACAGATCTTAGTAATAGAAAAGGGTTTTAACCTTAATGTTGGAGCCAAAACCCTGTTAGAGGCCAAGTAATCCCCCCTGTGCCGCTCTCATTTAAAATGGTTGGAGTCCACCCACCCACACAACCACCCCACCCACCCACACCACCCTTCCCTCACTGTGAGCAGCTCTGGAAAAGATGCCATCTTGTGTGGCACAGTTGTTTAACATGAGCCTGCCGTAAACAGCTGAGGTAAATAAAACTATTTATTTTAGTGCTTCACCTAAACTTGTTTAGTTTTACAAGTCCGGTGCAAGGAGCCATAAACAAAAAGGTGGGGAGAGGTCGCTGGCTATCAAAAGTAAAGCGCGCACACACGCCAGAAAATGGCAGGTCACTCTGCAACAAACATGGCAAACATAAGCATTCATATTATTGTCATGTAACAATTACACTACAAAACATTTTGAATATATTGTAATTTCACCCTTGAGTACTTTGTTCACCACAACAAAGTACCCGAGCACCAAAGTGTTTCACAAATCAAATTTAGGTAGAAAGGGTCAATTATTGTTAAAATAACTGGAAAAATAACTCTTGCACCCTCTTAATCCACAATCAAAATCCATATACTTTAGTGACAATCGAGGTATGCATAACTTATCATGTGGCTCGAGTATGTTGAATATTTAACAAAAAAAAAAAAAAACATTTTGAAATGAATGGGCTCAGGCACTTTGGGTAAAATATGCTAATTAACACACTTGAAATTTCCCATATGAAATCTATCTGCGGCAAGACAATGAGAAAATAATTACAACAGAGGTAGAATTACAATGGCCATTTTAATCAACCCCTGCACTAGCATTTCACCCTATTTATACCATTTTGGATTCCATGACCCACCGCTAAGTAATCACTTGAAAATAACGGTGGAGTTCATAATGGCTCTGTACTTTAGACATTGTTTCTGCGCAGACACGGCTCAGAGGACTACAAAGAAGATATGGATCTTGCATAACAACAATCACGCAGTTCCTATAGCTGAAAAGAAAAACTAACAGGAGGTTAAAAAGTCAAAATACTTTGGCAACTTTGGGGCAGCTTAAGAATGTTGATTGAGTTTCACGCAACCACGGTTCCTTTGATTCTACTCCTTTTTTAGTAGTTTTGTATGTAAATGACAACCCCAGAGTGAATCTTCCATTAGGAAATCGTTTTTACTACAGTTATTAGGTCACAAATTCACTTCCAAAGAGGTCAATCAAGCACACACCTTGAAGGTGTGCTTCTAAAGCCCAATCAGAGAGTCACACAAAAAGCGATCTCTCTCTAAAACAGTCATCTTATTTGACAGGCCTTTGGCGCGACAGATAAAAGAAGCAAGTAAGGTCATCTTTATCGGGCATTAAAAAGTATTTGACAATCCGGTGAATAATGTGACAATTAAACTCCTCCAACCAGTTGCAATTTATTCAGGGGCAAAGCCAAGGGAGTAAGGGTCCTGTGTGCAGGAGATATGGGCTGCTGGAAAACTCAGAAACGTCTCTTGAGGACTGTATGTCACCAACTCCAAACCCCTCCAGGATGGAGAAGCCACTGAGGAAGCGTTCACTGGTGACAGCTTCACTGGAGAATTGTACTTGACAATCCCTATGACAGCTGCACTGTGTCACTTTCCAAGTGTGTCAGTTTTGGTAAAACCTTCAGAAATGATCAAGTCAGCTATTCCGCTTCAAACAAATGAATTGGAATACTTTACCAGACCTTCTGTAGGAGGTGAGTGATTAGATATCCTTGTGGTTAGACGTACAGTACAATATTAATCCCATAGGTTTTAAATTTCTTTCAGACAAGACCAATGGTAAGAATTTGAAGTCAATAGTTCTAACATTGAATAGCAATTGCAAAAGTTTGAAAAAAATTTGAAAACCTGCACCTGGCAGACCTTTGACATCAGTTGTCACTACCAACTTGGATCTTTAGATTTAGGGGCTTCCCCGACCCCCACCCCCCCGTTTTGTGGATCATTTTTATCAATGAATTTGGATGTCTGACCAATCAAAATTTGATAAAGTGTTTTAAAATTCCTTGGTAGAGCGCTAAGAAAGAACCTCTTTTGGGTTCACTGCCACCAGTCTGTCTATTATCATTCAAAATCTGCAGGCTTTGCGAGGATAAAGACATTGCGACAAATATTGTACATGCTTTCCTCTCAGAAGGGCATGTTTATCTTTCTGTTGTACGGAAAGCCCACTTATATGCTGAAAAACGATATGTGCCGTCAGTGCAACAATATCGTTAGTTGACTTCCTCGTGTTGTGAGAAGGCACCGCCGATGTAGCGTACACAAGCCCTAAATCAGACGGCGAGGGAGCGCTCAGGGGCAGGATGCAGCCAAGCAGATGATCTCTTATTGATTTCCTGTTCCTGCAGCCGATGGGGGCTCTCAATTAGCACATGGAGAAAGGATCTGATTGGCCCAACTCCACACGGGAAAACCTCAGACAAAAATGAAATGTCCAACCTTTGATTTTCAAACTAAAATATAGTTTGAGTTGTTGAGTCACACTTCTCTCTTGTACGCCTAACAGACTCATTGATTATGTGTGCAATGTTGCAAGATCAATTACAACGCAAAACTGTTGTCACATGGGCTTATTTTCCGATAAAAGAGAAGTGCACCTCCCTTCAGGAGCACAACGCTCACACCTGTCAAGCTTTGAAGACCTCTTGACAGAAGAGATTTTATTGTTTCTCTTTTTTTGCAACCAAACCGTTCCCTCGCCACTGTGGTAAACAAGCCCCTGGCAAGTCATTAAATCTAATCCCGAAAAAAAGAGACCTGGAAAAGTTAACAAGATCGAAACAAAAGAACTGTTATGTCAAATTCAAACACGGTTCTTATTATAGCTCACACACCGTCATGGAAGCAATCAGCTGCTATTAGCCTGCCCTGACACATTTTTCCTTCTCCTTTGTAAACATGCTCTTTTGGGGAAAAATGTCCGCAAAAATGACACTGATTCTCACTTGAAGTGTCGTCAAGTCAGAATAACAAACGACTACTAAATTTCATCGAGGCAAGCACATTTTTCAAAATGGAATATACCAAGCTGCATCTGGCTGGATTGACACCAATGGTCTAAATACTCTATTCCAATTTTGTACCGATATAGCCTGACGGTGCCAAATGGGAGCAAAATAATTGCAATGGTGTCTTACCAGTTGTTTGCTGTGGACTACAACGATGATGCAATAAACCCCAAGCAGGATTTCCTCCTCGATAGGAAGCAGAAGGACAATAGATATGCTAGGCCAAGGTAAGATGGAATGAGACAGCAAACATGTGGGCCACTGTCTTGCCAAAAGGGGGGAAAAAAGGGGGTTGGGGGGGCCACAAGTTGCCATCTTGGTTTTATTGCCACTGGAAACACTGAAGCGAGTATTTCAGTTGGCCAGTAAATTAGAGGCCTCATGCGTACGCAGAGTCAAACTGTCAAAACATCTATTCTTGACAGCTTATTTTGCTGTTCGGTAAGATATTACTCAATCACCACTGTGCCGTGCTCGTGACAGGCAAGAAATTGTGGGCTTATGACACAGCACAGAAAATAAAGTTTTTGGGTTTCGCCTGCGCATTGCAACGAAATGCTAACTATTGTGGCATTTTGATTTTTTTTCACAGGTTACATTTACCAATAAAATATTTCCCAACATGGCATACTCCTGCTGGTTCGAACATACTTTTTATTGGCTCGCAGTGGTCCTCCTGGGTCACATGACTGGAAGATGGTCCTGACGCTTCAGAGTCACAGGCATCTACAGTCAAAAACATTTAGTGTTAGCTCAGGAGAGAAAAACAAATTAGTGTCTTTTACAAAAAAAAAAAAAAACACCAGAATCCAGACTGTTTGTTTTGTTCAGCTGTCCCAAGGGGTTATACTCCAAAACAGATGTAAAAGTTTTCAGCAAGGTCAGACGACACCATAGGACAGGTAGTGGGAAGAGCCAGAGTGAAAAAAAAAAATATATATATATATTTTTTTTTTCCCCAGATAAATATTCTTTAAGCATATGGTTGCACAACCAAATTCAGGTGAAGGCCTTTCCAGAGTTCTGGATCTCATTTGCAGTGTTTGGGCTCCCGGCTGGGCTCTCCCTGCCGTGAAAGCAGCATTCACGTTAAAGTGGAAAAAAGTATGCAAGCGTCAACGGCTTCACACGTCCACTCCTTTAACCACTCATCTTGGGAGGAGGGGAGACAAAAACAATCCAATTTACTGGCTTGGGTTGGTGCCAGTTTTGAGCCATGTTTGCCATTCTTGTTGCAACGATGCTCACAAGCGTGTTTGGCAAAGCTGAAGAGTGATATTCGGGTGATGGATCGAGACTGGAGGGCAGGGGGGGTGGGGGGGGTAGCAGTCCTGGATAGATGCAGCACAGTTGGGAGATGATGTATAGCAGTGACGTTGGCATTAGCAGCGCAACTGCGTGATGCATCGCAGTATTTAGTGATCACGGTTAGAAACGAATTGGCCTACTCCTGCTACATCCCCGCTCCCCTGGGAGGGAAAATCCAGTCTTAAGCGCAAGCGCCTTTGAGGGGGCCGACGAAAATCCATTCGCAATCCAGCAGCCTGACTGATTGCTTACTTTGTCCTACTTTGCTATTTTTTGACAGTGCCATAATGATGCTTGGTATAAATAGGATGGTTAACGCTTCATTGCTTGTTTGAAGAAAAATGGGGGGGGGGAAAAAAAAAAAAAAAAAAAAAAAAAAAAAGAGGTTGTGGAGAGGGGCGGCTGGATTATTTTACATGTGATAATCTAACTAGAAAGTTAATTAAAAACTATAATTGGTCTCTGGGTTTCTGTTCATAGACACCAGGGCGTTTCTTTGGACTTTACGAGAAGGGGACACCAAAAAGAAAGAAAAAAAAAAAAAAAAAAAAAAAAAAAAAAAATGACCATGGCGCATCTTAACAACACAAGACAAGGGAAAGTGGTGAACCATTTACATCATTCCGAGGAGTTTCTACTATTTTAGCTGTAAATGAGGGACAAAAAAAAATTGTGTTGATGAAAACTGATCGATATATTTGTGAAAGCAACCTTTCACAAATAGAGGTGAGTAGTCAAATATTGTACTCAAGTAAGAGTATTGTTACTTTTGAATAATATGCCTCAAGTCAAAGGTAGCCCTCCAAATACTTACTTGACTAAGAAAGTACTCAGTGATGAAACTATAAGTACTGAGTAACTAGTGGGTAACATTTATTTATTTTTTTTAAATCACCCTATGAACGTAAAATAACATTTAAAAAATAACTACAAATGTGAATGTCCAAATTCAGATAATGCTGAACAATATCACTTAATCTAAAACAAAATTTTATAAAATAAAATCTTTGTAAAATAAATAAAGGCAAATTCAGCTACAAGTAATTGTCTTATATTATATTGTTTATACTTGTAATACAGCACAATAGAGTGTAGGCTCACCAGGCAGATTACAAAAACAGGAACAAGGCTGGAGTGGATATAAAAAGTCTGCACACCCCTGTTCAAATGCCAGGTTTTTGCATCGTAAAGATAAATAAATCATTTTCAAACTTTTTCCATTAATGTGACCTACAATTTGTACAACTCAACTAATGTATTTTTAAGAGGGGCGGTGAAAATAAACAACTGAAATAAACTTGAATGTGATTGACTTGGACTTTATGTTTAACTTGCTGCCTTCTTGGCCAGGTCACCATTGTTTTTTTACTGGTCTTTTACCTGGTAAATAGTTTAGTTTTTTGTTTTTTTTAAATCTGGTTGCTCAAGGATGTACTCCCTCTCATACAAGTAACTGGTATGTGGCTGTCTGTGTTCAGAAGTAACAAATCATATTCAAACTCATGTTCAATGGGAGTCCACACACACCAGCCACCATTTCAATTTTTAAGTGGAAAAAAAAAAAGCATGCATCGGGCCTTACAGAACATTATTTGCTTTATCCACTAAAATGACTGAATGAAGAAGCCGTTTCCTGACCAGACGTATTGATCGTGTAAGTGAGTGAGAGAGAACCTCCACCAAGAGATGCATGTTTAACAGGTACTTGTGACCATAAAATAGTGCTAATGTTGCCATACTTACCGCAATGGGTTTTTCTCAAGTTAGAAGTGGGCCGAAACATCTAAGTTCGGGCAGTGACAAAACTACGCTGCGTGTTAAAGCTGTCGTTTTTCGTAGTCTGTAATGTAAGCACGAGTTGCGCGCGGCTGTCGCGACTCACTTTGATTGGCCCGCGAATCCCAATAGAAGAATCTGTGTGAGGACATGTGACTCTCGTGTTGTTTGATTGGTGAACTTGAATCAAACATCACTGTGGATCAGTGGGCAACTTGGAAGTTGAAAACGAAAGTCTAAAATTAGATTGCGCACGAAATTATTCATAAATGAAAATAGTGAGCGTCATGTAGATTATTGTAACGGAGTCAAAGTACCGTTTCTTTTTAAGATTAAAAACTAGATTAAAGTAAAAAGTATGTTTCATTAAAACTACTCTGACAACTATAATTGATCCAAAATGTTACTTGAGTAAATGTAACAGTTCTCACATTCGATATCATTAGTTGTAATAATAATGCTAATGCTAATTAAGCATCTGGGTTCTGTTTATGGGTGTGTAATTTCTATTTCTACATCCATGTGTGACTCATTAAGAGTCGGTAAAATGTACTAGTGTAATGGAGGACTGTGATGGCCAAAGAACCACTATTATTGTGAACACAAAGCACAAAGGTGAAGGTTCTAGAAGTGCGTGGACTTCAAGTTGACTTCACGGCTGTTTCCTGTCACGCCGGACCGGACAGGCGACATGAATTCTTGATGAATGATGTCAATGTCACACCTCAGCTTCAAGGCACTAAGAACATGCACCCAAACCACATCAAGTGTGCTTCTACGTATTTGGGCTTCATTCATTTATTTATTTGTTTCCCGCCTGATTAGTGCTGCCACAATAATAAACATTTTTCAGTTAATACCTCAGTGAGGGGTCATTAAAAACTGGGCATATTATTGCACAGCGATTCCCAACGACTGTGCCGCGGTTTGTGTTAAAATTATTTATTTACTACCACAATTTTTTTTATTTGTGTTCATCTATATGCCAGCGATGTACACTAACATGCAGAGCAATTAAAGGCTCTTCCACTACATGCAGAAGACACAATTAACCTGTTGCCATTCGGACAACCGGAGCTGGCCTGAGGCATATGCGAGCAAAGTGACTGATGATCTTCTTTTTTTCTCTCCACGCTTACATATTAAAGAAATGAAACGGGTGACACAAATATTCAAATCTTATCTCCTATATAGAAGTGTAACACTTGCGTTGGTAGTATTCCATTAGAGGTAAAGCAGGGGTGAATACTAGCTCTGTGTTCAAATAAATGCTCCCATATATCACAGCGAGTAAGTAAAATTGTGAGTACATTGAGACAAATTAACCATTATTTAGGTATACATCATTTTTAACGATTTTATACGTGATCTTAGCATACAAATAGTGCAGGTCCCTGTGGAACTGGGATGCATTAGAAGAAGAAAACTGCAGAACTATAGACTTATAAACACGCAAAACTGCATTCACATGATGGTGATCATGATGACACATGACAGTTGTCCCTTTTAATAACATATAAGTCAATGACACATCAGTATTGTCACGAATGTGCCTTTTTGACAATCTATCATCCTTACCGTGAGCGAGGGGCAGCAAAGGGGAGCTCGTCCCCGGCTGGGGGCTCCTGTCTGGCCCCGCTGGCCAGAGGGGAGGCTCGCTGGTCTCCGTGGACATGTGGAGCCGCTGTGTTGTTGTTCTTTAGCGGTGGGAGGAAAGCCACTTCATCTGGCTTGGGGACACAAAGCAACGCGGTGACTTGGTTGGTTAGTTAGTTAGTAGTAGTAGTAGTAGTAGTGGTGGTGGTGGTGGTAAGTTGTGGGAACATGTCCCATTTTCGCCTCTTCCCCCCCCCCCCCCCCCCCCCCCCCCCCTTCTGACAAACTTGTTAAAAGCAGCGAGCAAACATTGTTTAGGAAGACGCCGCTTACCTTTCACAACATGTCACCTCCTTCGCTTGGAATCTGACGCGGCAAGGAGGCGAAAAATAACGACGACCAATAACCGCAAACTTTTCCAGACAAGTCGTTGCGGCTGCAGTGTCCAAAAAAAGTTTGACTTCGCGCAGATGTGTTTGACGTCTCAAACTTTCTTTTCTTTTTTCTTTTTTTCTCCCCCTTGAGAGGAGAGCCGAGAAGTTTTCATCATATCCGGATTCTTTCAAAGCTTCTTTCCTGCCTGTTGCCCCCACGCAATATGTCACATTTCCTAAAAAACGCAAACGCCTATCAAATAAGTAAGTAAATATAAAATAAACACGAGTAAAAGAATTAAAAAAAAAAAAAAAAAACAACACCACCAACAACCGAAAACGTTCATCACAAAGCCTGTCATCAGGTGTGCTTTCAAGACGTACAGAAACAATCACGACTGATGAACTTCTGGTGTGTCATAACAGATAACCGTTCACCAGATATGTGCTTTTTTTTTTTTTTTTTGCATTTATTTATTTTTTCTTCAACATCCCGTTTACACTTTGATTATGGTTGGCTCTTTTATGATAGGCAGATGATCATATTCATATATGACAGCATTTAATAAAAAAAAAAAAAAATACACTGATAATAAATAGTTTTTCAGTGCTTAATTAACTACTGGCCTGGCACACACACTGCATGCTTACAGTGTCTGAGCGTCGCAATTGCCAGTTACTTACTTATAAATACTTGAACCATTTCTATCACGACTGTGTGCAATTAGCTATGCTTATACTCCTCAAATGCATCGTCCCTGGATGCCACGATCTACAGACAGCTCGGTGTTGTAATTTAAATGCCCAAGTGTTATTCAGACTACCGTAACATGTTGGGACGCAGAGCATTGTGGGTATGGAAATAGCAGGAAGTATATCCTCAAATATCTGTCAGGTCGTGTGAGCCAAAAGTGCAAAGTAAATGTAAATCGTCGAGAGTTTATGGACGGGTGCGGTCCGAGAAGCAAGACGGCGGACCTGACTTGGGAGTATATCAGGGAACATTGACTCTCAATAATATCAAAATGGCTACAGCGAGTACACGTAGACCTTCTGTGAGAGGTCAACTTGAAAAGTTGGCCGACTCAATTTCAAACTTTCCCCTGCAAACCGCAATCCAAACATCCAATATGAGCGCTTCATTCTGTCCAATTCATTTCCCGTATAATTCACTCGAAATAAATGTCCTCTGCGGAGTCAGTAGGGTATTGTTAGTGCAGTCAGTGTCTTGCTGATTGTCATCATGGCCATTGAACTCTACTGGTAACAGTGCAAGTGAGATTTAAGCCTCGGTAACATTAGAGGCTGGAGGTGATTGATGTGAAATATGCCCTCCCTCATTGACTGGCTGAACTCCATTTTCTGCTCCTAATGCAGAAATCACTCCGGGTCCCCGGCATAATGATTTACGATGAATCTGTGTCAATGTTGAACTCGGCACACCCCACGTAATCCATCTTGCAGATGTACCTACCAACCCCGCCCCGCCTTGCCCGCTCCCGTGTAGCCGCCGTCCCTCGCCTCGGCCGTGGGAAGCCAAGGCACGCCGCGCTATATCCCTCCGTTCTAAAAGTGTTGAATCCATTACGGGGCTGATGTGTAATCACGGAGGACCCCCTGTACCCTCTCAGACTGTAATTACCTGGATACAGATACTCCCTCGCTCCATTCCCTGGAGCTGCTCAAAGCCAAGAACTCAGTTAACCAGCATGCAGTGCTGCCTACGTGGGTGGCCGCGGATTTGAGAGATGTGGCCTATGAGACGGAAATCACGGGTCCAATTCAATTTAACTAAGAGGATTTTGACTTTGCATGTGCAGTTCACTTCAGTTTGGAATCTACTCCCTGCATGTGCGCCGATCTACTGAGCATGACGACGGCGTGAAATCAACCCCACTTGTCTGTTTTGCGCCTCCGGTTCACAGTGACAGCGCTGTCGCTGCTGACAAACATTATCTTGCGCGTGATCATGCGCTTACTACGGTGGCCCCCCAAAACACACGCACACACACACACACACTCCTCGCTGTCACACTTTGTCAAGCGTCCGCGTCACCGTTGCATCTCTTGGCAGTCACATCTGGGAAGACACGACAGAGAAGCGTCTCTCGTCGCTCACTTCATCTGTTTGTTTGGCACAACGCCTGATTGCTGGAGTGTGTACGCGTAGACGTCGAGATGACAAGTATACCCCGCCTTCGCGAGCCGTAACAAACAGACATGGCTGGGCAGAAACTGTCCCTTGGAGAGCACTGACATAAAATGTGCCAGCGGCAACCATTGACCTTTAGCTATAGCAGGGGTTTTGACTGGAAATGATTAAAAATGCTTGTCAAACAAATTGTCGCTGAAAGTTAAGAAATCATATACAGTGTTCCCCTGCTATATAGTGGATTTTTAAAGACGCTGTGAAATTCATTCAGATTCGTTTCTACTCTAAATACGAGGGCCAGTGAAAAAGTAAATGGGCCTAATTTTCCTCAAGCTTTATTTATTGCAATAGAAAAGCAATATACACATAGAAAAAACAGGGAATTTTATCCCTACTTTTCAATATAATCGACTGTCCATCGATAAACAAGGGCATGTATGCCAGCCTCATAAAAGTTAGTAGCCTGTGCTTTGATCCTGGACACGCACTTTTTGACTGTGCTGGAGCCTACTGCAGCTTCTCCATATCCATTTTGCAAACTTCAAACAAGTCAAACGCATCAGTGGTTTACCGGTGCAATTGCGAGTTACTTAGGCCCGCCGCACGCCGAGCAACGGGCCGAAAGCCACTGAAGTGGAATCTCGCAAAAAAAAAAATTCAAGTCTGCAACTCTTTGCAACGCACGAAGAGATTAAGTCCCGACGCGCTGCTACAGAAAAACGGCGAACCTGTATTCGGTTTTGAGGCTCCACATACAACATACAGTACTGTATTATTTTTCACTGAACCAAAAACATGCCACGATTGTCATGGAAGAAGCGGATGGGCATAAGAAGTGGTAACATGCAGAATAAGGAGAGGGTGTGGATAATTTTGAGAGGCTGTTGACAATGATCAGCGCCCCATTCACTAACTGCAAGTTTGTTTTTTACCGGTATACGGTTTCTCATGGGTGGGTCTTGAATAAAACCCCAGGCATACACAGAGGTTCACTGTATATGAGACTATATTAACTTGATGATACCACTGGTTACCGGTCAGATAAAGTAGATCTTTAACCTGGAAATAATTCAAGTCAAAAGGGTTCTTGCAGTATAAGAAGTTGTAGGAAAGGTTGCAAAAGCATGTCCCTATTTTAACTTTTGACTGTAACTTAGGCTACAGTCAATGCTACAGCACTTGGTCAGCATATTCTTTCAAATGAACAGCGTTCTCGCTCTCCTAAAAATTATCCCTTTGGAAATGGGCTGAAAAATGGCACCTGATGAAGAATAATTCCTCATTGTTTTCTGGGAAAATCAATATACAGAATATATGTCTATTAATCAATTTCCTAATAACCGCCTCATCGTCGTTTCCAAGAGAAAACCTGCTGAAATAAGCTACAAACGTCTGCAGGGTCCTTCAATCAGTCCTCCCTTAATGATCTTATTTTCCGTTCCACGGACAGAAATGTCATTCCTTGTGTCAAGTGGAGGTGATGCTTTGAACGGTAGGAAGCCACACTTGTCCCCGATCACATCTTCAAAGTTCTTTCTAAGTCGGTGCGGAATGAGCAGAACCTAATGAGTGAGTATTTTTGAAGCCGACCGCGACACCGGCTGAACCGTGGCACCCTTGCATGATTAATGGTCCTTGTTGTTGCAAGTAAGATGTTGTTTGAGGCTGCCAGATCAAAATCTGGGACCTTGTGTTACGGCATTTGCGGTTGCAAAAGGAATAAACTGTATAAATTGATTGATTCAATGAAAGACAACCGCAAATAAATAGTCTTATTTCCACCAGGCCTGTATAATGACTTCGGACTTGCACATCTGGAGCGTGAACGCACGTAATCGGTAGCAAATGGTTGCACAAAAGCATCACACTTCATGAATATGTATCCCGAAGGGAAACAATAGCGGCGGTTGATGATTAATAGTGACATTAAAAAAACAAAAGAGCTCACTGGGAAGGTTATCGCTATAACTCGGGCCAGGCGGTGCTACAGTTACAGGCGGGGGGAGGACGGTAGAGTCCAACTGGTTTCCATGAGGGTGTCAGATTGAAGTTGACACCCATCTGTTAGCCATCCAACATTACTTATGCTGACCACGGGGAGAGGGGGCAAGGTGGGGTGGAGGTGGGGTTCCAGACGCCCAGCCACACGATGACAACATTAATTTCAGGGAAGAACGCTTAGGCTGAGACAAACATGGAGGCCGCTTGTATCGCCGGCATCGCAACACGTCACAAAGTATGATATTTCGCACAGTGCGAGAGACGACGCGCTACTTTATATTCCAAACATGTCAGTCGGGCTCACCAATAAAACAATTTATTATGCCCCATTGCGACAATATGTAAACTGTGAGAAGCTTTGACAGGAGTGATGCTAGAAGGCGTTGAAGGCAACCACAAATTGGGAGTTTGACACTTAAGATTTTACATGAAAACTATAAAATAAGTAAATACATCACTATAGACTGGTTCTGATTCATCATTCGCAGATTTTTTTTTTGTGTGACCTCTTTTATGAGTTTTTACAGTATACAGGCAAGTCCGAATTTAGAATCGCATTCCTTCATGTTGTCCCGTGTTGCCAGGTGGCACTGAGATCTACTGGAAGAAAGGCAGTGTTTGCATTGGTCTCAACTACCATATTGCTATAGGGATGGAAATCCCCCTTAAACAGAGAGGAAATATTCAATCACTGCGTTTTGCAGTTGTTGTTGGGTTTACTTTTCCATTTGTGGTGCTGCCTACGGGTTTTATGATTAGTTGGCATTAAACTTGCTTTCTTTTACAACCATCTTCCAGCGTTTTAAAGTTGCCATTTCAGAATCTGAATGTTCTCGTCAATACTAAATCAACCTAGAAATGTGACGATGTCATTCCAGAGAAAACTTTAACGTCTCCTTTGTCCTTTGTTGTCCAACGCGGAATGCTAATCAAAAAACGCCAGGATGTTTGGATTTCGATGATCCTCAGCAGATTTGTGATTAGCATAAACCATAAGCCAAGCTAAAGCGACACTGGCTAAAGTCACAGTGGGATCCTTATTTGTTAAGGTGGGACGCCTCATCACGTGTGTCTTTTATCCCGGTGGCACCAGTATGTACCCCGGAGTCTTGTTCGACACCCCCCTGGGTTGCGGAAGATCAAATTCTAAATTCTTCGAAAATCAACATCTAAAAGCGCTAATTCTACATAAACAAGTCTGCAAGCCCTGTATATCTTGCACACATGCACTTGCACACACAAAAAAACCCACCTTGATTAATTGGATGCCCGGCCTGTAAGATTCCCAGATTAGGCTACGACACGGCTAATAATGAAATAAGACAAATTCAGAAAGTGTTTGAAATCTCTCATTTCCCCAGCAGAAATGAGAGTTTTAATTTACCTCATGCAGAGGCGAGCGGCGGTCACCTGCAGAGAGCCAATTCACGGTGCATCGCTCGGTGCATGACGTCTGGATCGGACAAGGTGCATCGTTAAAATAGTCACACTCCCCCTCAATGACAAATGATAGAACAGCGGCCAAATATTTATCCAGTTGATGAGCTGACCTGCACGTTCTTCACCGAGAATAATTAAAGACAAACCCGAAGCTAGAGGCGAGGAGCGGCTATGACATCACATGACAGTGGTGCCCTGATGGCCGCGTTTGAACAGGTTGGAAGCGGACGTCGTCGTGGATGTTCATGGCATGCAAAGTTAAGTGTGGGCATGTTTTATGCGGAAATGATTGCAATCCGTGTGACTATACTGTATGCGCTGACATGACTCACTGTACTGAGCTCCGTAGAGCTCCGTTTTGGGATTGATTGTAAAACTTCACACAACTTCTCACAGCAACAGAATTGGTCAGTTTATGTAGTGAGGCTAAGTGGTACAGAAAATTGATAGATGTTTCTGACCGCTTGTTACCAGGCAGAATTCACCTGGCTAATCCTGTGGATCCTGCCAGGTTGTTGTTTGTTTTTTTTTCCAGTTGCTGGTTCGTGGATGGGGGTATGAACGAACGATCGTTGGAGGGGATATCGATACATGAGGTCCACTACATATTTTGGTCGCCAGCGGTTTTCGCCAGCTCATTCTCAAGGGTACCGGCTAACGTTTAATGCTCCAATCGCGCACAGATCGGTTAGTCCTCTTCCTCATAAAGCAGAGGTAGGACCAAGTCATTGCTTTGCGAGTCACGAGTCAGGTCCAAAGTCGATACAGCCAAGTCCCGATTAAAGTCCCAAGTCGTGACAGCCAAGTCCCGAGAAAAGTCGCCAGTCCTAGACTTTGAATTTCAAAGTCTATGACTTGCGACTTGACAAAGAACTTGACTGTCTCGACTTGGGACTTGACTCGGGACTGACTTGTAACTTGCAAAGCAGTCACTTGGTCAAGACAGGCATGTCCTAAGTCAAGTCACAAGTCCTCTTTCAAATTCTAGGACTTGCAACTTGAAAAAGAACATTTTGATAATTGGACAGGAATGTAGTCGACCAGCGGAGATGTCCCAATTTTAATTGTGCCGGGATATGCCGATCCATGAAATGACCAAAACCGGGTCTAACCTGCCTTCTCACAGAATTACGCCAGGCGCGGGGCTGGATCTGTGCTAGTCACGAAAATCGAGCTCTATATCTACACATTAGCAGTTGAATCACTCGTCCCTCAGAAAAGAAACAATCTTTTTTCACCACAGCACCACCTGTTGGATCCATCGGGGCACTGTGCCTCATGCCCGCAATGCAACATTTACACTGACAGTGAGAGTCCCTCTCCGATGAGACGTCGGCATGACTTGAAGCACCTGTTGTGAGAGCGAAGCGTTTCCCAGCCATGGATCACAGCCTCAGGTGGCGCTCATGTCCAATGGACGGCGCTCAGCACGCCGGGATAACAATAAGAGCAGTGCAGTCGGGAAAATCAATGCAATCACTGCTGGAGCTCTTGGCGGAGAAATAACAGGCTGCCAGAGTCTATCAGCATCTGGCTTATATCTCTCTCTCTCTCTCTCTCCCTTTGCTAGTTTGGCCTTATATTCAATATATAATGCACATTAGTTATAATCTCACACTAATTAAGAGGGCCTAGAACCAACAAAAACACTTTTAACAGAAAGCTGATGGATTTTAGTGGCTATCCAATCCGAGACGCCAAGGTCATACTGTATATAAGTACAGTACTCTACCGCTCTGCAAGTTGCAATTATGAAATGACCTTATCCAAACTTGTGATGGAAACAGCAATACAATCACAATAACATATCATTTTCGCTGTGCATCTTGTGGTTAAATGCGCCTTTAGAAATGTCATGTGTAATCCTCGCAGTATTGGCACGCGGATGGTGAGAGATGCGGCGCAGAAACAAGAAAAGGAGGCTTTGGCAAATCTCCCATCAAAGTTGTCTAATTATGTTAATCAAAGAATTCTCAAAATGTCAGAGTTGCTGGAGAGAGGATGAGATTTGGAGAGGGAGCACATTAAATGACGATGATGGATTCCCACCCCGCTCCCCGACCCCTGCACAATAGTGATGATATTAATTAATTAAAGTTGGGCATGCACGAGAGAGTGGCTTAAATCACACTCCAAAGGGTAATTATCACGAATCAATTTGTTACTAGATAAATATTTTCAGCCGCTCTGTCTCCATTTTTATTTGTTTTTTTTTTTACTGGAGAGAGTGACAACTTCTGGAATGTGCAGCTTATTAAATAAACAAATAAGCATTTTGGCAATTCTCACTGACGGGTATATGAAGTAATCAATATGGGACATCTTTCTTTAATGCATATTCAGGTGGTCCAAAATCAATGGGCAAGCCATTCTTCCACCTGCAAAAGTTTGGGCTCACCCAGACGGTTTCATGTTTCAATGAAAACACAGTTTGTTTTTTTCAACCACATTAACAATGTCTAGACTGTATTTTGGATTGTTAACTGTGCTTTTCTTTATAAAAAAAAAAAAAAATTAAAAAAAACATTTAAAAAAAAAAAAGACTTTTTTTTTTTTTACTGGTAGTACTGATATGTAGAATTTTAAAGGGAAATGGAAGGAAAATATGAGACATGGGTTTTCATCAACTATATGAAAAATTATTGATTATTATAATCAACAGTAAGATTTGGGGGCACTTTATTCAATATATGCATGAATATTCATTTAAAAAACGCTGACATATGCAGCAGTTGCACAAAAGTAAATTATTTGTTTCAAATTTTTTGAAAACAATTTCATTACAGATTAGAAAAAAAAAACATTTTTAAACAAAACAAAATTAAAATGAAAAGGAGCAGAGGCAAGAATAAATCTTGGGTTTTCTGCCCCTTTTATGGAAATAAAAAAATATAACATTTGAATTTCATGATCAAATTCCCCTTTAGCATCTCTAAATAAATCACCAAGTCTTCTAAATGAGTTTTAGAAGTAGCAGCCGAGATGCATTCGCCAAGTCATTAATGAACATTATAAACAGTTTAGGTCCAAGAACTGATCCTTTTGGTACTCCATAGTTGAAACTGTTAAAACTGTCGAAAAAAAGTCACTTTTGAAGTGATGAGTCTCATTTTAAGTGTGACGAGTCTTATTTTAAGTGTAATCAGATCATTTTAGTGTTGCAATAAGACAAATATTCTTGGTAAGATTTTGAGTTTTTGCAGTAGCACTGTGCAATAACTTAAGGAACAAGTAGGGATGGAGGTGTGGCGCCACAGTGGATGACGACATTAAAAACAATCAAGCTGTTTATTGGGTTTGCAATAATTAGATCTTTAACAGCGGGAGCCTTCGCCGCCTCTGATTCCCTAATTTGATACAGCGACGTCTGCGCTGCCGCGCGCTCAGCCTCATGGGGAGGAAGCGTCGATCTATCTAATCTAATTCTAACACTTAATTCAAAACTCCAGGGGATCTCTCGCTAAGTGTTGATTATTAAATTAATGTTGTTGTTTGTTTCTCGATGAACGCCTGAGCGATTCGGCGCTGCAGAAGTGCGAGCAATTGAAAAGAGTGTGCCTTGATTAACATATTTACACTGCACTATGAGGCAATATGATGTTTGCATTGCATTTTTAGAAGTGCTTTTGCAGGCATTGCCACTTTTCTTTCTTGGTCTCAGCACAAAAAAAAGCTGCTTTTGTTCCAGACATTTCCTAGCTCTATTTATGACATGTGACCTCATCATATCCAGACGTGATTAATTCACAAAACGGAACAGCTAACTCGTTGGGAATGGGCTTGGCGGAGAACAAAACATTACAACGCATTTGCATGTCATCACATAAATGTAAAGTCACACACGCTCCTCCCCTTTCATCCTTAGGGTTTTGGGTCTTATAAATATATTTAAATATATAAATATCATGAATATGTCTAATTGGCATTGCTCTTACAACACACAAGAACTAAAAGCACGTCTCTTGGGATGGCTCAAAGCGTGCACACCTGGATGCCCAAAACTAAAGGCAACTTTGGAGCCAACTTTGGCCTCTTGTAAAAACTCCACCCGCATATAAAACCCACATCCTCGCCGGCAATCCGTTTTCATGGATCAGCGGCGAGCGCAATGACATCAGCGACGGCGACGTGGGGATGGAAAAGTGGCTAAGGTCAAACAGATGGAGACATTTTTCGAGTGCCCTAAACGTGAGCCTTCAACGCCACACTTCCAAAAGTCTAATCGTGAGTTCTCCATGTTGACAGTCACCAACATTTGCATTACAAAAAAAAAAAAAAAAAAAGAAATTTAAATGGGCATGTCATCTCTGCTCAGGTGTCAAAAAAGCTTCAAGCAGCACTAAATAAAAGCACGAAGGATAATAGAATGTAAATCACTTCCAAAGTTGGATGGTGAGTGACATGATGACAGCGAGACAAAACGGGAATTAAAGAACGTGGAATAAATGGAGAGAGGGAAAGGGTGAGGGGGAAGACGGGAGGGTGGGTGCGTGAGGACGGAAGACTCTGCTCTTTGACCTCTGTCTGACCTTTTGGGAGCGCTCAGTCGCACACGCGGTCGCCAGCTGGCTTGGATTTCCATTCCATTAGAACAGCTAACTCATTATGGGAGTTAGTTTAAATCCAATAAATAACAAATGTATCATACTTATGATACATTTATATATTTTTATGTATTCTAAATACTTAAAAAGTCAAACGAAGGTTTTTTCACTTTCCATTTTTCATTGGGTTTTTTTCCTTTTGTTTTGCAACTTTTATTTTTGTATTTTGAATTTTTAATCTTTTTCCATTTTTATTTAGTAAATCAAATTTAAAAACTTATGAATTATTTTTATTATTGATGAAATAAAATATATTATCATAAAATAGTTTTAAGTTATTGCTATCAATTTTTATTGTTATATTTATTGAATTACATTGAATAAATCATGTTATTATTATTATTCTTATTATTATTTATGTTTATGTTAGGTTGTACCCAATTGTCATTATTACTATTGTTGGAATTAAATTGCAGTCTATACATGATTACAGAATAGGTTATTATTACTATTATTATTGATGATGAAATTAAATTATCATAAAAAAGTTTATCATTTTTTCTTGTTTTATTTATTGAATTAATTTTTTTAAAAAGTGTAAAAAAATAAAATAAATCTGAAATGACAACATATGCCAACCAACATGGCTAAAAATCAACATCATATAAACTATCAATGTGACACAAATCCATGTCCCATCTCAGCCGTTTATGCTTCAAACCAACCCAGCGGCTAACTTGTTGCGGCGTCATGCCGAGCTGCGCTGCCCCTTCTAGCCAATTAACAGCCAAATCAACCCAAACAGATTTCCGATGGATAAATCTTTAATGATACGAGGGATTTTACACAACGCGCACGCTTGACAGTGCTAATTTAAAGCAAATAGCGGGACTTGATAAAAAAAATTCCCAAGGCACGGCACGGGAGATTATAAATGTTTGAATAATTTATCATATTTAATTGACCCCACTTGTATGTTGTAAACAGAAATGTTTTGATGTTCATAATGCATCATAATGCATTTTGACATGAGATTTAGTCATTTTTGTCCAATCAGATTTTAGCCTCTATATGTTGCCACGCCCATCTAATCTGCCCATGGCCTGGCCGATGTAACTTCAACAATATTAGCGATGGGACTTTTTATTCAACCAACCCAATTTCAAATTGAGGGACCATCCAAATTAGTGCGTGGGCATCCAATCAGAATGTAGATGAAGATAGTGATTTTGAAATATCCATGCCTGCAACTGCCCTGATCGGAAAAAGTCTGACGGCCCCCCCACCCCGCCCCCGGCCCACCCCACTTTGTCGAGAATTAGTTTCCAATTTGGATAAGTCCGTCAGCAACACCGGCCATTGATGAGAGCGTAGTTGGCCCCGGGCATCAACACACCGTTGCACGCCACTAGAAAGTAATCACCTCGGCTTGAGGCTGCACAACTTTGACCCCCCCCCACACACACACACACACACACACTGAACTGGGGTGTAAATAGTATGAGCAAGGGGCAGGTGGTGTTGGAAGACAGAACCAAGCACAGTGAGAAGGTGAGCACCTATGGGAGCTTAGTAAGGAGGCCGACGGTGGGGGTCTCGGGCCGACCCTCCGATAAGAAAGGGATCTGCATTGTCTGTCCAGCCGACACCTGGTAAACAACACGTCTGTCTGTCAACAAACACAACCTACCCCCACTGACTCGGAATGATTACATTAACTCTAGACGAAACGACCTTGTTGAACCCTTGGTCGCACATATTTTTGTCCGTTTGCATTACAATATATATCCCAATGTATCGCAGGTGATTGTTTGCGCCCAAGATATATTCCTGATTTTTAATGCTTTTTACAATATACAGGCATGTCCGAATTTAGAGTTGCGCAAATGTTCACATTAGGCCAGCAGACAATGGTAAGACGAAATGACATAGTTTAGTTAAACATTTTGGTCTGTTGTTTTATGTGTCAGTTTTACAAATAAACCTCTACTGGGATTAACACACAAACCAGCAAGCACACTTTGCCTCTTATTTTGAAAACTGGACAAGCGAGAGATTGAGGACGCGCCCTCTAGAAGCCCGTTACGTAATGACAACTAATAACGGCCCTTATTGCAAAATCCATCCATCCATTCCCTGAGCCGCTTATCCTCACAAGGGTCATCGGGCAGGAGGCGGGGTACACCCTGAACTGGTTGCCAGCCAATCGCAGGGCACATATAAACAAACAACCATTCACACTCACATTCACACCTACGGGCAATTTAGAGTCTTCAATGAACCTACCATGCATGTTTTTGGGATGTGGGAGGAAAAAAACGGACAAAACCCACGCAGGCACGGGGAGAACACGCAAACTCCACACAGGCGGGGCCGGGGATTGAAACCCAGTCCTCAGAACTGTGAGGCAGACGCCCTAACCAGTCTCCCACCGTGCTGCCCATAATGCAACAACTGGCCAATAACATAATAAAAGTCCTGAACCTGTGACGTAATAATGTTTGGTAGCATATAGCACAATGCATACCATCGGATCTAATAAAGTTTGAATGTTGAACATTCGAAGTTCGAAAGTTGTTCGAACCGGGAAGACAAATAAATATGGTACGTTCCGATTTTCCCTAAAATAATTGTTGCCCTGGCCCAGGTTCAAGAATGGTACAGTCCCGCCATTTTAGGTCATCCTTTTGAGATATTTACTCTAGTTCTTTTGTGACATATAAAGATGGTCTCGAGACTGAAACACCATCTCCACTGTCATAAATATATATAGAACACGTGAGTGAGTGGGGGAGGTGTAAAGTAGTCAGATCCAAGCGTGACAGGCGCGCAGTGACATAAAAGTACAAACATAAAGAAAAGCAGCCGTTGAACACGAAATGTCAGCATAATACGCGGCAACACAAAGTTGCTTAGACAGCCTGCAGGAAAATAATTGTCGCCGTTTGTTTTTTGCTAACACAGTTTCCTTTATCCACAGCCACTACAATAAGTCTCAGAGTGGGAAGAGCAAAATAATAATAGGCCAACGTTGCAACTTAAGCGTCGTCGTTGCCAGACGATGCATCGCGCACATCAAAAGACACCAAATGAATACATTCCGGCATCTCTTGCTCTTTATTAACTCACAATCAATAAGCAAGGGGTAGCAAGGTAATCAGCAAGTGCTGCCATATTGGCCTGACAACATATCAAAGCCCATGCTCCGAGGCAACCGCGCTAACGCTAACAAGCATTTTGTTAGCAGGTTATTGACGTTAGTGGGAGGATAACGCAGATTAAAAAAAAAAAAAAAAAAGAAAAAGATAGCGAAGGCCCTCAGCTAAGCGCCGCCTGCAAATGTTCCTCTTTTGTACAACATATTCTTAAAAACATCAAATAAGCTGCAGTGTTGCATTTTGAAGATAGGGGGCGGCATTGTTTCCAGGTTTTCTTTTGTACTCTATTGGAAAAAAAGATTGATTTAAAGCCAAAAACAAAATACAATAATAAAGAAATAATGACACTATCAAATAAATAAGCTTGGATCTCAAAAATGATGTAAAATGTGCATATGTTTGTCTATGTAAATGTGATTAAAAATTTAGTAATATTAAAATAATATATACAAGAACAAGCACGTTTCAAAATTGTGTACAATGAAAACTCGTTTTTTGAAAACATTTTAAAAATTTGGAAATGTATGCTTTTTATTGGAAGGTTACAAAAAATATATATATATTAAACAAATATATATATATATTTTTTTTTTAAGTATTCTATTTTTGTTGATTTTCTGATAAAAAGACAGCTTTTTGTTTGGCGATATATGCTTTTTATTCACTACTGACAGTATATTTTTTCTAAATATTTTTTAGATTTTCTTGTGAATATATATACATACTCACAAGAAAATCTAAAAATGATCTTTTCCATTGGGGTTTCTCTCAATATTACTATTTATTGGACCCTAACACTGTCCACTGCCAACACATCTTATATTTCTTCGGTTTTGGGACAGGGCTGATATTGAAAGAAGAAAATGGGGGTGAGTTCACCAGGTATCAGGTATGCGGTGAAGATGATGATACAGGAAAGAAAGGAGTGAAGGAGGAAAAGAGGAGGAGAGTTAATAATAAGAATAAAAAAAATCTCATCCACATAATTTCCAGCCTGCAGGCGCAGAAATGCAAATGACAGATCAAAGAGTTGGGAATGGAAAGGATTGAGATTGGGGATGCGTTGGGGGGGGGGGGGGGGGGGGGGGGGGAGATGATCAAACTAGGGTTATATATGTATGTTCAGGGTGTGAGGGGCACATGTTGGAGGCAGGTAATGGAGCTGATCTGTATGCGAACACGATTGACATTTCCTCTTCTCTTGCCACACGAGCATAGACATGACGCACGACGTGGGAAGGTTCGCCATGTTTGTGGAGTGTCATGGCAGCCATGTTTGTGAATTTCCATATCCAACATATTCGTGGGTGTTACAGTATGCTCGCCATGGTTGTGGGGAACGTTAAAGAATGTGCGCCATATTTGTGCATACTTGTCCATCACCTTTGTGAAATGTGTTGCAGGTGGTCTCGCCATATTTGTGGATTACACTGAAAACAAAAGTACTTCATTTTTGGTTGTACATGATTAAAATGTGGTAAATTTACCCTCTTTTCCGAAAAAATAAGCAAATAATATACTGTATGCTTGGTTAACACATTTCATTCGTTTGCAATTTATATACTGTATGTCTTCATTTAAGGAACATCAAAGACTATTTTCAATGTACGTTGCAGCATTTCCACTCGGGCCCGACCAATTAATCGGCCGATATTATCCCTCATATCGGTAAAAATCAGATTTTGTTTTTACACATTAACACATTAAAACAGACACAGATTGTGACATTCAAACAAACAACCCCAAAAAAATCCTCTGCAAAAATCAGCAAGACATCTGCCAATTTCCGGCGATTTTTCCTCTGTTGGAAAGTTAAACAAATACTCAAGGACAAATTATTGTAAAACAGTTAACTGTTCGGCCTGTAATTCATATCATCATGGTTGTTAGCTTTTAAAAAAAATTGTATTCATTATATATATATTTTTAAATTAATCGGTTGATTAATCGGTGACTGGAATTTTTTTCTGCCAAATATTGGAATGGGCTTCAAAAAATCCCTATTGGTGGAGCCCTAATTTCCACCATGTTTGTGGAGTATGGTGCAGCTTGTCAGCCATGTTTGTGGAGTGTTTTGAAGCAATTATTTATTCACGTTGTCAGGGAGGCGGCGTAGGAATTGAAGACTCGGGAGAGGGTTGAGATGCACTTAAAAAGTGAGCATGAAAGGTGAGGCCTCTCATTAATGCCTAATTAATGTCTGTCTGTCTGCCCATTATTGTCTAATTAATCATTCATGTGGCTCTCCTCCACCTGCAGCTGTCACACACCAACTTTGCTCGTCGTTCCACACAAGATACGAGAGTACACGCACCGGCCACTTCATTAGGTACACCTGCAGCTGTACATTCATGATATTATTAGAAGCAGCTCTCCGCATGGTTCATTGCAGTTGTACACTGTTGAAGACCACAGCAATAAACATCAAATGACACTACACAGTCCCATTCCAGGCAGTATTTTCTGTTTCCTGTCACAGATATTTGTATTTTATTTCCTTTTTTTCCCCGTTTGGCACTTCGCACCTGCTTTGTAATCGGAATTTCTTTACGGCAGAATTAGCATGTATATTTAATGTGGCGCCTTTTCTTCTCTTTCGCTCCTCTCTGTCTTGGCTACTTTTTAAATGTTGATGAGTGATGAGGGGAGGAAGACGAGGAGGTGGGCTGCCTTCTCCTTGCATGTCTGGCGGATATGCCACAGCGCCGCTAATAAATGACAGCTGATTTATGCGTCTGTATTCTTTTATTTATTACAAAAAAATAGCAAGCGGGCTGATTTCTGATATTAATAATACAAGTGGATCCACTTTGATTAGGCTTGTGCGGGGAGCTGTGCATATTCAGCATTACAATTAAAGCCTCTGATGTGAAATAGAAATGACACGCTAATGAAGCGAGCTAGCGAGCCTGAACCGCGACTGTCCAACAGCATTACGGCCCATCTCGGATGAAGAGTAATTATATGAGGAACACTGAAACGTCATTAAAAATCTTCAGTAAGTGATTTAACCCACCATTCCTTGCTAACGCTACATTCCTCTTTTCTTCATCGGCAACCCCCTGCCAGGATCAGCTCCCAAGGTTTTGAATTTAAAGAAATAAATCGAAGCAAACTTCTCCTTTAAGAAGTTCCGCAACACTTGACTCCTTGAAAACAAACATGTTGAGATTTGAGACAAAGAGCTAATTTAATTGCAGGACCTGGTCCCGGTGCTGGAAGCAGGTAATTGAAATGTTCCCATTAAGAAATTCCATTATGAATTGGGGATGAAGGCCATGCGTGATTACTGTGGATTAAAGATGATAACTGGACTCTTTTTTTTTTTTTTTTTTTAAATTCCTGCTTCATCTCAGACAAGATGCTCGATTTTTGTGGACACAAAAGTATTGTGCTTGTGTAAACATGACAATTCAGGACAAAACACAATGCAGTGTAATGAGGAGAAAACTGACCATTTGCTTAGGGTTTTTTAAATTGATAAACTGTACGAAAATTATAGAGACATTATATTTCCACAATGTTTGTGTTGCGGCATGTCTGTGATGCTTATGGAATCTCACCTGCACCATATTTGTGAAGAGTCATGTCGAACATGTTTGTAGAGTGTGTTGCAGCATGTCTGACATGTTTGTGGAGTGAGTGGTAGATATACAGTTGAAACCAGATGCTTACATACATACACTATATAAAAAGAAACTTATGCTTTTTTTTCTCTCCCTGTTTTTGGTCAGTTCGATATACCAAAATTAATTTTAATGTGTCAAATTCCAGAATAATGAAAGAAGGATTCTTTTAGACTATTTTGTTTTTGTTTTTTGGTACTTTCTTCAAAGTCAGAAGTTTACATACAGTCAGAGTGCGATACCTTTAAACAATTTTGGAAAGCCCAGATGATGAAGTCTCGTGTTTCGAAGCATCTGACAGGTTTAGTGACAATATTTGAGTAAATTAGAGACACACCTGCGTGTGTATTTGAGGGTCAAAAGAAAATCAGCCAAGATATCAGGAAGTGAATTGTAAACGTACAAACATGGTTCATCCTTGGGTGCAATTTCCAGATGCCTGAAGGTACCACGTTTATTTGTTCAAACAAATATATGCAAGTATAAACACCATGGGAATGCCCAGGAAGGAGACGGGTTCTGTGTCCCATATCTGAACATGCTTTGGTCCAAAATGTGCATATCAACCCAAGAACAAACGCAAAAGACCTTGTGAAGATGCTGGCTGAAGCTGGTGAAAGAGTGTGTCATTATCCACAGTGAAACGAGTACTGCTCTGAAATGGGATCAAAGGTCACTCTGAGGCCATTACTCCAAAAGAAACATCAAAAAGCCAGATTACAGTTTACAAATGCACACAGGGACAAATGCCTTAATTTTGGGAGACATGTCCTGTGGTCTGATTTAACTAAAATTGTCACAGAAGGTCAATTGGGCAGAGTTCCCGATACATTTAAAACACAAGCTACAGTCAGAGTTTTATGAAATAAATTCACAAATACCAAACCAAAATTGCAAGTAAAGAACAATATTTAGCTGGATTTTCGACAACTACGGTACTGTATTTTAAAACATCACCACAGTAAAGTCTGGGTACCCATAATGCTTTTGTTGACTACAGTGCCAGACTGTCAGTGTGAACGGTGCAAATGGTTAAACCTAGCAAATCGCCTGTTCACACCATATCCGCATGAACTGTTATTCACATCACTCAACCAGGGTATGCCCAATAGGCATGTGTGTGAATGGCGACCTCAAGTGGACAAATTAAATACCTGCACCTCTCTAAAGTGCGGTTTCACAAGTTCCCATTGAATTGCATGTATGAAACTTACTGTGGTGGTTTTCTAGAATTTATCCCCTGTGATAAATGAGAGTTTACTGTGCAGTTAAGCTAATGCACTTTCATACTGTGGATAAGTGACATGACTGCCAATTGCTGACTGGCTCAAAAAGAACAACTTGAAATGCAGTTTGACGAAAAGGGCGTCTCTGTCGCGGTGTTGTTAGGGGCTCAAATGACACAAGACTCTCCTTCATCCACCGATTCCGAGCGGCAGCGCCTCGGAGCTATGCAATTATTTTTTTGCACCGTGTTCCAAAATCAACTTGAGAGCAATGAAAATTATTTAAGACGCGCTTCTCAGGCACCGCAATTATAATAATGATGATCTCAATTAGCGTTGCCATTGCCTCCGGACTATTTAGCGGGCAATTTGGCAGCCTGGGGGGGCAGAGGAGCCGCCACGCATCGTCGGGTCAGAATTGGGGAAGAGAGCAAAAAAAGTCTGCACGCTCTAATCAATAAAGTGCGAGATGAGAGGTGTCCTGCCAAGGGACGACTCGCGCGTTGACACAAACGGTCTTCATTAGAGATGAAAAGGATGCACTGACTAATTTCGGGGTGGGAACCAGTTCTTATACTGAGTTCATCTTCAAATTAAAAAAAATAATAATAATAAAACAATCAAGTAGAAAGCTGCTACGGAATGAAGGGGGAAATTAAATGCTACCTGCCAGCAAGATTAATTTGTTGAATCAATACAAAATAATACAAAAAAGATGAAGTCACAATAGGGAGTCCTGCTGTAATTGCGGTCCACAAACATGGCTGACATGAGTCACATGACACTCCACAAACACAAAATAGGTACTGGCAAAAAGTCCACAAACATGACGTACCGTATCGTATACTCCACAAAGATGGCCGACATGACAGTATAATGCTTCATAGTGACAATTTTGATGAATATGTTAATTACATCTTCAGACCTCCAAGGAACTGTTTTTATGAAATAAAAGAATTCTAAAAACACAATTAAAACAATTGGAAAAAAACAGAAAAAAAGAATACAATGTAAAAAATTGCACGTCATAGAACTGTAAAATGTAAAAAAAAAAAAAAAAAAAAAAATGAAAAAGAAAATGTGTTCCATTTAAAAAAAAATTTTTTGCAGTGACATAGCATACATTTTAGCTATGTTTTATAGTATCACAAAGCGTTCCATTACAAAACCAGTTCCCACCACAAATATTTTGTTCTGCTATTAATCTGCACAACATATTAAGTTTCATTACCAGTCTATTTGGTTTATTAGTGGCCATCTGGGAGTTGGCATGCTCACATACAGTGGATATAAAATGTCGACACACCCCATCCCTTTTTGAGAGGGCAAGTAAAAACAAACAACGGAGATCACGTGGTTGCACATGCGTGCACACCCTCTTATAAATAGGAATGGAGCTGTGTCCAGAATCAACCAGTAACATTTAACTCACGTTCAATGGGAGTTAGGACACATCTGCCACCATTCAAAGTGCCTCTGAGTAGACCTAGATAAAAGTTCAGTTGTTCTACAAGTAAAAGAAAAGTGGTTTTGTCAAATTTAGCCAGGCTTTGTTGTTTTTCTTCGTAAAAGAAGGCGTCGGTCTAGCCACCGTAACCCATAGCCAAGATATATGAAGACGGGAGAATGTTGTAACTTTTACGAAACAGCCAGTACTTGCCGCAAATTCCTGCAGCTTCTTCAATGTTGCTGTCGGTCTCCTCACTGGCCAGTTTCCTTCTTGTCTTTATGCCAGTTTTTGTCATCAATGTCACTGTTTTGCCATATTTTCTCCACTTGATGATGACATCGTCACTGCGTTCCATGGTATAGTTAATGCCTTGGAAATTCTTTGGTACCCGTCTTCTGATTGATACTGTTGAACACTGAGATCCCTCTGCGGCTGTGGAATTTGTCTGCGGTACACGTCTTGTGCTGTAAGTTGTGACTACAAAAATGGCAGGAAAAGCCTAGTCGAACAGCTTAACTTTATTTGGGGTTAATCTGAAGCAGTTTCAATGCTCGTAGGTGTGTGCTGACTCCTATTTCACGGGTTTTAACGTGATTGGTTCATTCTGAAGACAGCCGCATCAACAGTTATAAGAGGGTGTGCACACTTGTGCAACCACAGTTGTTTATTTTTCAGTCCCGTCTTGAAATTATTGTTTTTATTCAATTAAGTTTGTATAGGTTATGATTTATCTTTTGTTATATATATATATATATATATATATATATATATATATATATATATAACAAAAGCCTGGCATTGCAATTGTATTGTCTTTCTGTAGTATAACAGCTGATTGGCTTGATTTAATCTTTGTAATGATACAATACATATTGTGCTTTACAAACACATGAAGCACACAAATAGAAAAAAAAATAGCCTCCCTCCTCAGTGCATTTTTTATTCTGTGAAGGGTCTCGCAGTATACTCGACTGCCACAGTACATTACAAGCTCCTTTTTCCACCCGTGTTATTCATGTGGAAAAGGCCTGCCTCACCAACTAGCCTTTCTTTTATTCATCGCACTGTAAATAACTCCACTTTATGAAAAGCAGCCAGTGTGACTCACAGATACCTCTCTAACCACAAGCCATTATTATTTCATGCTCTCTGAGAGGCGGGCTAGGAGCCGCGCGCGCTTTCGTGCCTCTGATGTTGTGTCGTACACAGGCGGCGGCCCTTGTTGCGCTCCGTATGCCATCCCTCACTTGAATTCATAAACACTTGCCGGTGCATAAATAGCACGAGGAGACGGGAGGCGCCGCTAATGCTCCGGAACACCGTTGGTGAGGAGATAACGGGCAGAAAGGAAGGAAATAAAATTTTTTTTTAAATGTGTTGTTTTCTGACCTCTCTTGGGACATCACATTGCCGAGGAGTGGTGGGTGGTGGTTGTGGGGGGGGTTACGATGTTCCTGAGCACCCTTTGGAACGCCTGCTAATGGGCGACCCTATTGGTCATGGTAGGTTCCCGTTTGAATCGCAATGAGGGCCTCGTGACCGACAAGGTGCGGCGGGCTCGCTCCAGTTAGCCTGTTAGCGCCTTTGACCTCTCAACAGCCATCAATCCCAGCAGCCAATTTGATATTAAGCATCAAGAGGATGGAAGGAAATTACAAGATGGTTTTTCTTGAAATGATTAGTAAACCTCTCTTTAGTTTTGACTTAATGAGGATGAAAAACAACAGGCCAGAATCATACAAATGCATTACAGTGAACCCCAGTTTATTGTTGCTGGACATGTTCGAGACCCACCCAAAATTGTTGAAAACCAGCAATTATGAGACCATGTAAAAGAATTCTGTCAGTTTTACCCCTTCCACAGGCTTTAAACACGTTCAAAAACACAAACATAGTAAAACATTTTTAAAAAGTACCTTAGCACCTGTTGTCACTCTGTTGCTCAAAGTTGTCCATATACAAAGCGTGCTTTCTTCAAGCTGTTTATTTGTCACCCGCAGTTGAAGTTAACTGTAAAACTGACACGTAAAACAACAGAGAATTCAGTATTGTGCACTTAAACACAATACTCAACCGAACAATAAACAGTACAGCCATTTCATCGAATGAACGGCAGCTAGCTTAAAGCTAATGGATATTAGCGTAGATGTTACGGTATTTTACACGACTTAACACGCACGGAGCAGCAACACACAAAAACAGAGCGTACAATAACACTCACAGGAATATATTCTTTCTACTCTGGGGAAACAACGACTATTACTGTTATCTATTATCTCCTGTCGTCCTCAATGCGCAAGTTACTGCACTGATAGCATGCTATTCTGATTTCAGACTGCCTTTATACTCCCTTATATTAGAACTTTACACTCATGACATTCATAATACTTGATTCTTGTCAGATCTTGACATGTTTTTCCTTGAAACAAATAAAACCTCCTCCAACTTCACTCACGTAACATTGACTTGGCTTGAAAATAGTTTTTTTTCTCTATTACAAGCTAATTCTCAACTTCCCCCCCCCCCCCCCCGAAAAGTCAGAATCCTATGAAAATGCATATCATACATTTTCATAGGATTCAGATTTTTCTTGAAAAAAATAATGTGTTTTTATTCGCAATTATTCTTTTTCCTGAATAGATTTTTTGAAGTAATTTTTCTACTATATTCGCACAAGGCCATGAGATTTTTCTTGATAATATTACAATTTTATTCATCAACTTAACCACTTTTCTCATTTATTTTTAGCGTCTGGTGGTAATTAAGTAGTTTGTCCCACTCCTCTAAACAAGACTTGGGGTGTTGTAAACCTGAACAAAGCCTTGTAACATGTCCATTAATCTTTAACTGTCCCTGAAGTACAGTACATGTCTCCTGGAACATTGTGCAAATTTGCATTCCTTTGCAGAATAAAAGATAAATGCGTACGAGGTCGGAAGAAGAAAGTCAATAAATGAAACAGTCCGTGATGGTGGAGGTAGTCAAGGTTGCTTTTTAAATTCCCAAGTTTTGGTCCTTTATTTTATTCAGCAGTGAAATGCCATGAAATACAGAAAATAATGACGTTACAATTCTCCACCATGACCTTCTAACGTCAGAGAACCTTTTTATATGGACACAGTACACAGTCATGAAAAGTATCAAAAAAGTAGCTGAATCTCGTCAAGAAAGAAAAAAAAAAAAAAAACTTTTTTTTTTTTTTCCTCACCAATGACAAACATATGTTAGCTACAGTCCCAATTTATCTCATACATAGGCGGATCATACTCCGAATTATTAGAGAAGGATAGCAGTAGAAAGGATACATGACTCAACTGCCGGACATAATGCTTCATAAAATATGCACAGAGGTACAAGCAATAAATACACACATTAGGTTTAAAGCCTTACAGCTATGCAAAGCAGATGCAGAAAAATGCAGGTTTGCTACTCTTTGCGAGCATTGAGAGTGAAACGGTAAAAATTCCGGTAAAAGAAACACAGATTGGGATTTTACGTCTTTAGAAAAAAGTCAGGTCAATGTATGGGTCCACCGACATTATTATTATTTTTCTTTACATAAGTATGCACAATTATCAAAATACAGACAAAATTAACCCCAGAAAATCCAGACAATCCTAAAATCTAGTGGATGAGCAACTTCTGGAGGTCTTTCTGGTATTATGTGCAAGCAACTATTTTAGACTTTTTTAAGATTTTTTTTTAATTTTTATTTATTTTTTTTAACTTAATTTATACAAAACCCATGCAAATCTACAGGTAATATGCATTCTGTGGCTGACCCTCCCCAAACTCTGAGGTAATGCATTCCTATGCATTGTTATATGTATACCTAGGCCATCCTCTCCACGATTCCACTATTTGTCATTATGAACTCTTGTTCTGTCCACCAAATGATACATTTTTTTTTTGTTTTGTTTGACATGCATGTTTAAAACACAATATTCCCTTACAGGTAATCTATACATCAGCACTCTACAAATGTTTGAGGACAACCTATTACAATGCAAATCTTCCATATCTTGACGCGCTGGGGGGGGGGGGGGGGGGGGGAATGTAAACGTGGGGAAAGTGTAACTAAGAGCTCTCGTGCGATCTGTGGTCATTGTTCGGAATGAGTAGAGGTAGAAGCTTTTATTTTTTTCTCCAAAGCCTTTTTTTTTTTTTTTTTTTTTTTTTTTTTAAATTGTTTTTGGGAACAAGTGGGAGAACCTTTTTGTTGTTGTTTTTTAAAGACATAACATCCCTTTTATTTGGTGTGGTAAGATTATTAAGAAAGTCCTGTTGACTCAAGTTACTAGGCCTCTCGCCACGTGGAACTAGCGCGTGCGTTCTGGTTGGTTCTCAAAGCTAAATGCTTGGTTGGTTGGTTTGCAGCTTGTATCCGCTTTGGTTGTGGCAGGCTGACACGTCATTGTGCCGGTTTCTTTGACAGCATGCGTTTATCCCCAGCTTTTTTTTATTTATTTTTTTATTTTATTTATTTTTTTAATCGATATGCTAGCAGATTGCAAACTCTGGTTCTATGTTCACGTACCATCATCTCATGAGAATTCTGTAGAAAATCGCACTAAAACTTGATACAAAAGCAAGATACTATGTTGGACAATCATTAATTGTTAAATCATAATAATAATAATAATAATTCAACGTTTGTAACATGGTGTCGTAAATTTTGTACCAAATCCTACTAAAATTCTCATGAGATCACAAAAAAAAAAAAAAAAAAAAAAAAAATCCCATACACGCGGAGGCAGAATTTTGTGTAACTTTGGTTTCCTGACAACAGAAATGAGTGTTTTAATTAAAGCAACAACAATTTCCGCGGGACAAAATGTAAGGGCATCCATCCATCCAGCTAGATATACTGTAGACGAGATGGATAGCAAACATAACCTAAAAAAGGTTCCCTTTCACCTTTCTGACATGGCTATTATTATTATTATTTTAATATTATTATTAGTAGAAGTGGTAGTATGTTGCTCTTTTTGTGGTAACCATGCCACACCCATTTCCACTTGAATACTATTTGGCTTTGCTAGATATTTTTGTCATGTTTGGTTCGTCGGTGGTTTCAGTCGTGACGTGACAGTGCCATTTAGAACATGACATATTCACCAGCCTGGTTAAATTAAAAACAACAATAAAAAAAAAAAAAAAGAGCACGATGTCAAACAAAATGAATCTGCACTTCTCCACACGTTTCTTGTTTTGGTCATGATCCACTTTGATATTTAGCTCCTCTCTGGCCTGCAGCTTTTGTATTCGTTTTTAATACGTTTGAAACCTGCGGTACACGTGCTAGAAGATCTCCATGGAGCGTTTTTCAGGAGGCCTTAAAAGGAAATAATCCCAGAGGTTAGTCGAAGGTAGTTTTTGCGGAACGAAAGCTTCTTCTTGGTCAAAGTAGCTGAGTTTGGCGTCTTCTGTCAATAAGCTAGCATGGGCTTTGGTTTCTAGCTGTTGCCTTTGACTGCTTGCAGGTAGACAAAGCTTTCAGAAGGTGGAGGTTAAGGATGGACAGGATGTTCAGTTGGTATGGTGCTTTACAGAGTGACATTTCAATTTGTATCCCTTACTTTTGACTGCAACAATTCAGAACTTTGGGAATGGCATTTACAGTTGGTGGTGTCGAAGATGATACGTGGAAAGAGTTTTGAATTCAACAAAAGACAAAAAAGTGGAAAAACAAATTGTAGCGACATACAAGCAGAGAAACAACGGACTTGATTTGAACCAGCAATTGTCTCTAGACATCAACAACTACTGTGGCTCTGCTTATTCACAAACGAAATGGTCCTATTTTCTTCCTTTTTGGCAGATGGAATTTCGCTCATTTATGTCCTCCCTCCTTATATCCATCCATCCATGAGTCCATCATCCTTTGTAGCCACGCCATCTTGGATCAAATACATTTGTTTTTTGTTTTTTTTTCGCAGGCATCTCATGCCTGACATGTAAGTGTTAGCGATCCCAAAGGGCTGCACCAGAGAGTTCCTTTGGAGCGTCCGGATGCATGCTCAATAAATAGTCCCAGTGGTGAGAAGGAGAGAGAGAGAAAGGGAGGGAGAAACAAAAGGAGAGTGGGTGGCAGTTTGCGTGAACTTTGTGAAGTGGTTCTGTTCGAAGTCTGGCCTTGGAGGAAAAGAAATAAAGACTAAGGGATAGAAAAAAGGAAATCACTCTAGGTCTTCCGATAAGTTCCCTTCCTCCAGCTCCCGGTCGTCATCCAGCTCTGGACTGTGATTGGCCGTCGTCACCAGTGACATGGGACAGTCGTCGTCGTCCATGTTAGGAGGCTCCTCCTTGACGTGCACGGGCGGCCTGGAACAACCACATTGGCAATCACGTTTTTTCCGCCCGTCTTTTATCAATTGTGGGACGACTGGTCCTTGGACAACTGGACCTGAAAAGTGTATACCTAGGACAACTGATCCTCGGGTAGGATCTAAAGAAACTTTGTAATTTACATCATGGTTACATAAATCTTTATGAAATGTCAGGTTGTAAATTTAAACGTTGTATTTTTAAGTTATTTTCGCTTTCAAGGTATTCGTATATCATAAGTAAGGTAATTTTCCAATAACGAACTAACCGTAACCCAAATTTCTGTGATTTGTAAAAAAAAATAAAAAATAAATACAAAAAAATACAAAAGTGGGGTAAATTGTTTTGTTATTTTTTTTCATACAGATAGATTTGTTCGCAATTTATGGTCTGTTTTTTTCTTCTAAATGTTAGTTGTTAAAATTGTTAAAAAAAGGTACGTTGTTAAAATTATTGTGAAAACCCGTTGTCCACGTTTCCAAGGACCAGTTGTCTGTCCACCGTCTTTCTCGTAGGCATGCGCTTGATAAACACGGGAAGGC
Source organism: Phycodurus eques (assembly GCF_024500275.1). NCBI lineage: Eukaryota > Metazoa > Chordata > Actinopteri > Syngnathiformes > Syngnathidae > Phycodurus > Phycodurus eques. Next base: position 9,577,114 of record NC_084546.1, on the reverse strand, counting down.
TGTGACATGCATCATCCGGCGTGCAAGCGTGTTATTTCGCCAAACGCTAATTTGACATGATGCCCCGCGTCGACTGTAAGGAAGAACACGGACAGCACGGCCGATGGGCTGGGATGCCTCAGACATGTTTGGCATTTAAAAGTTTACTGATGACACCAGGTTGAAATACATGAAAAGGGAGGGAGGAGTGGAAAGAAGGGGGATGGAAAAAAAAACACAGGCCACATGATAAATAATGGAGAATTTCTCATCTCTAAGCCCCCCGGAGCAAAGGCAGAGGAGAGGCTTTTTTATCTAGTTAATAGAAAACGCAGCCGCTTCTTAATATGCAGGGGCTGCGCGTGTCGCTCCTCAAGAGGGGAAAAAAAAAAAAGAAGCGGCGGCGAGGTTCTGCCATTAATCAACTTCAGCCCTGGCAGTTGGCTCGGACGCCATGATACATGTTTTTAACTCCAAATGGATAAACATCTCGGCTCGATAAGCGGCGGCGGCGGCGGCGCGGGCTCGAGGAGCGCGCGACAAACAGCTGAGTGTTGGTCGCCTAACAAAAATAATAATGCTGTCACGCACAAACAAGGCAGAACATGATCTGAGGCCTGAGTCGGGGAGAGGGTTTTATGCCACCATGATAAATCTGACAAAACCTAATTATTTCTGACACATCGGATGCGTCAGAAAATCCCCCAGACTCGAACAGAGGAGGTGAGGAGGGAAAGTGGGGAGGGGGGGAGGGCTCATCAAGCAGGAGTACATTAGGACTCGTCTCATAGCCTCTCTCCTGGGCTGCCCTCGTCGCTGCTAAGGAGGGGCTGAAGGACGGGTGGATTGCCATTTTGAATTTGAAAAGAACTGTAAAAGGTACAGATGACTTGAAATATTCAAAGGCAAACACTGGAAATTAATATTCCGATGCCGGAGCAGGCTGATGTTGCGAGAGCTAATGAAAGAAGCACACATGTATCTGTAATCTACATTCAACATTTTGTTGTTTCAAACTGTTAAGGATTCTATTTTAGGGCCCTACCGAACGGCTGATTTATTTATTTATTTTTTATACATGAACACATTACAGCAAAAGACAAATATACGTACATTCAAACAAACGCACACACAAAAATCAGCTGATTTTCACCAATTCTTTCTCTCTGTTGTAAAGTTCAACAAGCACTAAAGGACAAAGAACTTTACAACAATCAAATGTTCTGCCTGTAATTCCTATCTTTATTGTGGTAAGCATTAGGGGACCAAAAAAATAAGTTATTTCGTTCATGATATATTTCTTAATTTAATCGGACGCTTAATCGGTTATTATATCAAAAAAAATATCAAAAAATCCATATCGGTCGGGCCATGTATATGTAATGTCATAGCAGGGTTGCCAATCAAAAACAAGAAGGACAAAAAAAAATGTCTATTATAAATATAAATATTGTCTATTTTTGTGTAAAAATGGATGATCCAACTGCTCTTAAAGGCATCATCTGGATCACCAGTGCAGAACGGTGCCACAAACGCTCTTTAACATGCGCTTGCCAGAGATACACCGATTTATTCAGGGCCGATACCGATTATTAGTCGTCAAGGAGGCCAATAACTGACATTTGGAGCTGATATTCATTTACAGTAAAAAGGAAAATGTTGGCGTGAAAATTTTGCACTTCATTTAAATGCCTTTAAGCATTGCGTATGCGTATTAAACAGCTGTTCAGATTGGCAACATTTAATTTTTTTTTTTTTTTTAATGTTACATTTTAAAAACATTTTTGTTTTTAAAATTATAACAAAAAGTGCAGGGAGGTCCGAAGGCTCAGCGGCATGTCTTACAAAGGTAAATGAAAAAATAAATAAAATAAATAAATAGCTCCCTAAAGTCCTCCAGAGTAAATAAAGTTTTCCAAAATATCAATAGAACTGAAATGTTACCATTAAATGCCGCATTTATACACAGGCCAAATATAGAGAAGAGGCGTGGTGAAGAGAACTTTGATTTAAAGTTAGCATTTTGAGAGCTCAAGTTGCTGAATGTTAAGCGGCGCTGCTGGTTTAAGCAAATCCCTTAGGGTGTACATGATGAGTGTATTGCTCACACACACAGCAGGCATGTCCCGGGGCCATCTGGTTAGCGGTATAGTAGATCGCGTGAACCTTTACGCGCTAAAGGGAAAGCAGAGGTTCGTCTCATTGTCAGACCAGGGTGTCCTCTCCTGAGAAAGGCCTTTAAGAGGTGATGTACTATTTAGTTTAGCGCTAGAGGCCACTCTATTATTTAAAAGAAATCCTGGAAGAGACGGCGGCGAAAACACATTTCTTCCATTTTGAGGTTCTCGTGGTAGTATATAACGGAGGGACGTGGCATCTCATGTCGGTGTCGAGGCAGTCGGTGCGGGAGAAAAGTATGAAAAAATACATCAATTCCATGCTGTTATTAAAAGTTAAATGACCTCGGGGAGTGGGGAACGGCAGTAGATTTGGCCCACTTAACACCCCATTTCAGAGTGGAGGGAGTAAACATGTCCGGACAGATTCATGTATGGACGTCTGGTGGGACGAAACAAGCGCTCCCTTCTTAGACATACTCGGAAAGTGCATCTTTTGTCCATTACATGCTTAGAGAGTGCCATGTGTCTTTGCCAGTGAGCACTGATGGACATTGCATGAGCATTATGTGTGTGTCCATGTGTGTATCCAAGCGCATTTTCTGTCATGTGAATTGGAAAACAAAAGTTTCTTTTCTCCCTCTCAGCTCCATTAAAGAGGAGGGGCGAGACTTGTTTTCAAATAACGATTTTCCCTGTTGCCGAATATGAATAGGCAGCAAAACTGCAACAATGCACACAGTGGCGGAGTCAAACATTTATCGACGATACCCAAGTGTGGGGCTCGCATGCGAAAGATGATGGCGGGGGCAAAAAATGATAAATGTAACCTTGCCCCAGGGTCTTGACATCATAAAAAAAAGCAGTGGTACCGTGGGTTAAATATCAGGCAATTAAACTAACAAAGGGCACAAGGACACAAGGTGGGTGGTTAAACACGTCTTACATTCCCAGACAGCCTTTTAAACTCATAAAAATGTGCCAAGTGTGAGTGTACGCCGTGCAAATTCTACAATAATTGGACCATTAAAAGCAGGAGCTCTCCTTGATGGCTGTCAGTCTACACGGCGGCTGTTATGGATCGTGGAAAATGGGGAGTTTAGGAACCGATTTGCACTTTTTATCATGTGTAAAAATGGCCGGCGTGAATGAAAAGGGTGAAGACGAAGGGGTGGGGCGAGTGTGCACAACCTACATGTGACCCAGTGGGGAGTACCCGGGGCTGCCGTGTCCGTTGGTGTCCAGGTGGTCCAGCGAGCCGTTGAGGTCGTCGAGGGCGGACTGCAACAGGGTGGGGGGGCTACAGCTCAGGGTGCCAGGGGGACTGATGCCGAGGAGGCCCGGCGGGCTGCCGCCCAGCAGCCCGGGCGGACTTCCGCCCATCAGTCCGGACGGGTCGCCGCCCAGGAGGCCGTGGCAGCCGCCCAGCGAACCGCTGTTCAATAGGCCCGGGGTCCCCAACAGAGGCAGGGTGGTCTCTGCCAGGGCAGCCTACGGACCACCAGAGAATAGTTAGACCAGGGATGTCCAAAACGTTTTAAACTGATGCATACAATAAAATGGAAGGAAGAGGGCAGTCCACTTCACCTTCTCAGTTAGCTGTGACAAAGCAAAAGGGAATTAGTATTAAGGCCCGACCAATAATCGATTTTTTTTAGACTGATGCCGATTCCGATATTTGGCAAAATAAAAATTCGATAGTATGAATAACAAAATATGTTTTGGTCCCTTGACGCTTACAACAATAAAGATGTATTACACGCAGAACATTTTGACTATTTTACAATAAAAGAGAAAACTCAACAGATTGTTTTTGACAATCTTTTTTTAATGTTATTATCTGTGTCGTATGTTGTGTTCATTTGAAAAAAAATGTTCGGCAAAAATTGGCAAAAAAATTAATAAATTGGACGAATTTTGACGTTTTGAAAAGGGCTAATAGGCCAGCCGATTAATTGGTCGGACTCCAATTAGGATTTGTGTGATATCTAGTTTTACAATGCGTGATGTCTGTTAACAGTCAACTTAAAATCATTTTTTAAAAATAGTGTTATATTTTTTAACATTCAAATTTATTTACAATTTTAAATAAAAAAGTGAACATTTTTCATGACTTTATTCAAAATGAAAATAAAAAGTTTCATGTCTTGTAACATTTAACTATAGTTACGCTTTATTTTCAATTTTGAAAAGTCGTGTGCAGTCTTTTAAACATTTTGACCTTTTCTCATAACCTTCGAATGAGGGTGGTGAGAGCCAATAAAAAATGTGAAACTGATTGTAACTGACTTTGGACACCAGAAGGTAGACAATGAGCTGGTTTGATCAGATTGAAGGTTAAAAACGGTGATAGGAAGCAAGATGAATAAATGATACACAGATTGTAGCAGGAAGTGACAAGTGTACTTCCAGTTGCCACCCAGACGCCCTCGTACCCTTGAAAACTTTACCTCCAAATAATAAAAACTCGCTGACACTTTCGCCTGCCGAGCATTAAAGTTATATGCTGCGATTAAATTTTTAAAGTTTTTTTTTTTTTTTTGCAATGAGAACCTACCTGACGTACACAATGCAGCCAAATCATTTATGACAGCCTGGATAAATATTAATGCGCATGCCCTTGCATTTGCACACGGAGCCTATCAATCTCAAGTGGCTGCATGCAAGAGGGCTGCCCGCTCCGTTTCTCAGGTGGTCATCTGGTTCGGTCCCTACCTGTAGGCTGGCGTTTAGTGCCGATCCATATCCCAGATTGGAGGGCAGGTTCTTGACGAGTGATGGGCTTCTGGAGAGGTAGGCGGGAAATAGTGGTCAAATAACAAGATGACACACTTGACAGTTTGCAGATAGACTTAAAGCACCCATGTGATATACTGTATATATATGCTTATGTTGAATGAGGCTATGCTTAGGAGCTCTTTTTTTTTTGGAAAACTTTCTCCAAGATTCAGGAGTAGGTTCGTGGTATTTTCTCTTCATTTATCCTATGTTCTAGTTCAACTCAAAGGTTTTGGTGGCATGATGAAACAGTAAAAACTGGTAAACTGAATAATTAAGCTTCAATGGAGAAGCCCAAGATGTGTGTCCTCATACTTTTGTCCATCTAGGGTCTAAAACAGGCGTCATCAACATGGTGGTAGCCCCCGCAGGACCACATAAGTAGCGTGGGGCCTATTCTAAAAACAGCTCACTAATGATGAGACATTGTGATTACCTACGAATGTTGCCCAAGTGACGATTTGATATTGTAAACACACAGCTCTATAAAAATAAAGTGTTACCTATTGATATATACTGTATGATTCCCACCTTCTGAAGTGATTTTGGATAATTATTATGAGAAATTATTAACATAGTGGACCCCCGCATACTCGGCACCCGCGAAGTCACCTATCGCGTTTTTTTCTTCTTCTATTTTTTTCCCTTTTTTGGGGCGAAATTAACCCCCAAAACGGTTATTGGCGCTTTATCCCTGCTTATTCATGAATTTTTGGGGGTTTAAAATGTTTGTTTTTTTTCCCCAATGTAATTTTAAAGAGTGTCAATTATCCGCAGATTTTCGTAATTCCTTTTCAAAAATGTTGGTGAGCCCTGGTCTAAAAGCTCTTGAGAATTGAATCCCTCCTCTTGTGTTCGGTCATCGCTCGTACCCTGTGATCTTCTGCGATCGGCGTTTCTGGTACTCCACCTCGTCCACCGTCCAAACGGCGCCTTTCACGTTCTCCACGCGTACAAAGCACTTGTGCAGGCTCAGGTTGTGGCGCACGGCATTCTGCAGGTCAGAAGAAGACAGCAGAAGACAGCGTTCACTCATTAGCCCCACAATGATTTTTTTCCCCCCCCCCCCCCCCCCCCCGTGTGCGTTTTTGAAGGAATTCTGAACATTCACGCTCCATTGATTTAATTAGCAATAAAAGAAGCGAAACGAGTGAAAGCGAATGCTCTTACAAGTCCGGCACACAGTACATATCAATCAGAGTAAGTAGGCTAAAAGGAGGTAATCAGCATAGCGAATGGCTTATGGTGCTGACAGAAGTGGTAATGCCGGTCTTGATAATGGTGATGTCAGTAACCCTCTCTTGCTCTTAATGGACAGGCTGTTTGAAATATGACAGCATAAGATGGTCATCAGGAGATGTCACCGTATGTGTGTGTGTGTGTGTGTGTCTTCATCTGTTTATCTTTTCACTATCAAAGCCATATTGTAAATGACTACACAAGTCCGATGAGATGATTTCATTAACTATAAAGCACATGAAAATATTATGACCATAATTAAAACATGCATCAGACTCAAACAATAAGCTTTAATATCCCTGCCTCTAATATTTATCATCTCCCTCAGCTTGGTGTTGTATGCTTTCTCCAAGAAAAAAAAAAGGATTCAGGAGAAAAAAAAAAAAAAAAAAAAAAAAAAAAAAAAAAAAAAAAAAAAAAAAAAAAAAAAAAAAAAAAAAAACTCATAAGCAGATCTCGTATCTGACCTGAAAATCCCTGGATTTGATTGATCTTAATGCCCATGGCTCTGAATATGATAATTTTAATATTAATGAGCAAATGAGCAGTTTTATTATGCATGCTATATAGTTAGAACTAATAAGCTTCTGGATGAGAGGAGACGAAGAGTGGGATGTGTGTGTGGGGGGCAGGAGAAAGGCAGATATTAAACTACCTTTCATTCCTTTCTTTTTTCCTAAACAAATTCTCTCCATTAATCAAAGGAAAGGCCATCAAGCTAATGCTTACAAAAAGGGGAAACTGCACACGTAAATGGATGACCTTGGTTATAGTGCGGGAAATAGTTGGAATTAGGCCGCTTTTGTCCATCCGGAAACACAGTAAAATGTGCGTCACACACTCACGCCGACGACGTTATTACGCGGCGCCGTCCCTCCCTCACACGCGCTAATTTGCATCCCAAATCCCAATTAATTCACTTTATCTCACGCGACGTTACGTCCTGCATGCTGATGCAGGAAGACATATGTATATATATATATATATATATATATATATATATAGAATTAAAATGTTTGTACACGGAGACAGTACAAAAAAGTTGCAGCGACACATATACAAATGGGTCCTATTGTGTCGGTAAATAAAGAGTTCCCCCTCCATGACAGGCCATTTCTTCACCCGCACGATGCTCGTGCATGTTTGACCTCCACGCCGCCCAACCCTCCTGCTTGACGGCCATCTTTCTTCCTAATTAATCAATGATATGCAGAGGGAAGGCGGCTTGAGGAGTAGGTGGGAGGGGAAGAAGGGGGTGGAGTGGGTGTCTCGCTCAACAAAAGGTGCTGATGATGGAGTGGCTGCTGTATAATTAGTGCGTCGAAGCCCTCTCCACGCCAAGCCTTCCGCTATTAATTGTGCCCAATAGGAAAAAAAAAAAAAAAAAAAAAAAGATATTGAGAGATGTTGTCATTGGGATGGAAGAGGAGAAAGTATGTTTGCTATATAAGTGGGGGGGTCCAAACCTACCTTCCAAGTCGCAGCATTGCGTCTGAAATAGGCAAACGTGCGCGTGAACCAGCTGTAGATTTCATTAAGCGTTAACTGCATGTCGGACGAGTCCATAATAGCCTGGAATGAGATGACATCAAATAATACTTTACTAACGAGATGCCACGCCACACACACGCACAGATTGAGAGTGGGGAGAAAGAGAGCTGCCGTGATTCATGCCGCAATTAATTTGAATCTAATCAGCTAAAGTTAATTTATTTCCCACTCACCTGTCTTATGAGGGTTGCATAAGTAAACGGCGGTCTGACATCTGCGTTCTTATAAAACTCGTAGTTTGGGGCAATCTCTGGAAAAATAAATACTGTGTCACCACCTGAAATAATTGGTAAATTTTTATTCCTCCAGGTATTGCATTGGCTCACGCTTTCATCAAATTAAAAGGAGGGGCTGAGGGGAGGGGGTGGAAATAAGAGGGAGAGAAAGGGAGGGGGGGGGGGGGGGGGGGGGGGGGGGGGGGGGGGGGGCACATCAAATCAGCATTTTCCATGTCTAACAAAATGCATTTTTAATTAATGTCTCTCGTGAGAGATCTTAAACACTAATAAATCCATAAAATGAGATCCGTGCAGTTCGTTAGCCCGACGCTGAATAATTGATGTGACTTCACACTAAACACATTGAGTAAATACAAACATCAAAGGCAGAGCATTTAAAATGCAAAAGTGGGAAACGTCCTAATGCAATAAATATTGTATTTACTTGGCCATTATTTGAACTTAATTAACACTCGTGTAATATTTATGTGCAGTGAAGGTTTCCTGTCTATTTACATATCATGTGATTAAACATGGGCTTGCTTTTTATCAAGCCAGCAGACGTCTCACTCTGCGCGGCCGTGTGTGTGTTATTCCTCTGCACCATCATGATATGGGCCATTTTCATTGAATTTGATCAATAACGGTCAAGACATGACCCACTGAATTTCCTTTTGAAAAATCAATTAATTATACTGATATGAGTAGTTGGCCATTATCATTCAAATGGAAATAATTGTTTCGAAGAAAAAAAAAAAAAAAATAATTCTCCAAACAAAATCTTCTAATGCCAAAATGTATTTACCGTTATGTGTTCCTCATGAAGTTTCATGATTCACAACATGTTTTCTGAAGATGCTATTGACATTTTTGGATATATAGGATTTTTCTCCTATTGCTTAATAAGCCGTAGCCATGAAAACTAACAAATGCATCTTAGTGTCTTCAGAGCTCAAATTCAGACAGCAAAATAAATGGTGCTATTTCTGAGATATGAATGAATATGTCTGAATTTGTGAAAGCGTCGGAACTATTGCATGTCTTTACCGTTATTACGATTGTATAAAGACAAGTTTGTAATGGGTTTGATGAGTAGTTAGGATCATTTATGCGCTTGTAGCCGCAGAGTTTGAAGGTCAACATGTAAATCGGGCAACTCACATGATTTTTATGAAGCCGTTTATGTCTTTACCGTTATGTACTTTTGTCTTTACCGTTATAAAAACAAGCGTATTTCAATTGGCCACCACCATTTGCTCTGTCAATAAGGATTGCCTTTACGATGCCTAAAACTTTATATCATCAATAACTTCTTGAAAATAGGATTAAGTGAGGTTGTTTCAACGTGGGAGACATTTACCCATTTGAAACCAAGTGCCATAAGAAAACTGTCATTTGTTGTTGTTATACTGTTATTGATCAAATTCTATGAAAATGACCCATATAGCAGCTTCTTATCGAAGACTATTCATATAAATGTAGGGGGAAAAGTATAATACCACAATGAGTATGCTGTGTAGTTGGACCTACCCGACGACAGAGGCATTGAGTATTTGTCCGAGTGGCGTCGCCGCATGGCTCCCATGCTGGGCACGTTGGCGCCGCCTAGCACCGAGGGTACCTGGGGCATGGCCGCCATAGGGGTGATGGGTGCCGTGGGCGTGGTGGGCGTCTGCGGTAAGTTAGGGGGCGACGCCGAGGGCAGGTTTTTTGACATGGTAGCGCTGGACACCAAGTTGAGCTGGAATGAAGACAGTGTCGTTACTGAGGCCAATGCAAGAATATAATAGGATTCCGTACAAAATAAAATAAAAATTAAGATTAGCATAATGTTACTCTTCCACATAGAATCGGCAGCGGCCTCAGGATATACCGTAAACTGCACCTCCACTTCAAAGGTATGGAAAAAAGTCATTATGAATCAATTTTAAATTTTAGCCAATTTCTGACTACAAAAAGAACTAAATAAAACAAAACAACAACAGTGGAAGTGATATAAAAGGAGTGATGTAATCCAAGGCTTTAACATTTTGACGTTTTCTACTACACTCAACATGCAGAGTCATTCCGCGGCGGTCTCGGAGAACCTCGTGTATGCGCTACCTCCGCCCTCCCTGACACAGCTGTGTGTTTCCTCTAACAAGGCTCGTGGAAAGGAGCCAGCCCATCGCGGCTAATTACAACCGCCAAATTGTATCATGTGATTTCTAATTAGAGCACGCTGTTCGAGATTAGCCAACGATCAGCCTCCGTGTTATCGGGCCCCATCTTGCTTTATCTCTCTATTCAGCAGATAGAAAGATCCCCCTGCACATTTGCGATGTAAGAGGATGTTTATTCAAAAGCCCGTCTGGTTGTTCAGGGCATCTCGGGGGGACGAAAAAGGGCTACTTCCTTGAAGTTGACTAAATCTGAGTGGCGATCTCCTCCCTAAACTTGGTTACATTAACAAAGTGTGACTTAGTTACCTCATATGTCACTCACCGAAAAGCATGAGGCCACTCCAGACACAGCTCCACTCGTTGCGTCTTCACTAATTGTCCATCTCTGCCCCCCCCCGCTCCAAATCTCATGTGAGAGGCTCCAGCAGAGTGGAAAAACGCCGAACTGACCTTTCAGTCGTGTTGCTAATTTCAGCTCGTGAATGGTAATGACATTGTTACATATTCAAACCAAATTGCCTTAATTGTGAGTCGACAAGTACGGATGCATTCGCGGCTGGGAGTTTGGCACTGACTTAAAAGATGGGAGGGAGGAGGGGACGATGGTGTGAGAAGGTATCGGTGGGCCCATTTGTGTTGATAAATAGGATAAAATGTCAACTTGGAAATACTCTGGGTCGCTGTTGGGCCTCTTGATACGTTGCTAATTAAATGTCCACTTGACTGTAATGAGCACAGAAGGAAAGAAGTTAAGGGATTTTTATTGATTCAAACTGACACTTATCTGCAAAGTCCAGCCAATGAGCTCAAACCTTTGCAGTGCCAATAATTTACATTTGAAGATGCATAATATAACCACTTGATGTGCTTTAAAAACATTTAGAGGGTGTAAGGTCTTGTGATGAGGAGAATATCATCATCTCCCTCAAACCTCGACAAACTACTTTGGCAATCTAAAAATATTAGCAGACCAAGCTGGACACATCAAGTTGTGTTAGTATTAGCCTAGGTACTAGCATGACTGTCTACAGCTGTGTCAAGTGTTTCTCCACTTTATCTTAACCAAAACAGTTGAAAAATGAAGTGGGAAAACACCAATATCTCCTTACTGCGATTTTGATGATGATACTTACCCTCAAAGATGAGGGAAGCCTTCAAATGAGGGCGCTCCTAAATGTTCATTTACGAATTCTGTCGGAATGCACTTACACCCCCCACTCCCACCCCTTTCTTCAACACAATCAAATGCAATTAGCTGCTCTTTCATGTGCGCTTTATGTAACGCAATACTTCATTAACATCATTCATTCGTATTCAAGCGCGGATTAGAAGCACCAGAGTCGTCATTGGATGACATGGAACCGTTCTGCTGCAGTTCTGAAGACAAGTGTGAGAGCGATGGAATAATAAAAGGAGAGTTTGATTCCTGATGGAATTATGGGATGATTATGCTATCGCGTGGTTATCTTCATTCAATTCCATTGAAAGTAGGCGGTTACTAAGCAGCCTGCATGCACGCCAACATTTCAATAGGTATAAAATTGGAGGCTGACGATATTTGGGAAATAAATACACTATGTTAAATGGCTATGTAGAGTCAGTCCCTGTGGGATCAATTTTAGCCACAATTGTGTGTTTATATCAGCATTCAATACCAATCCTCAGCTATAATTTTCAGCTGTTTGTTGCTAAAATGACAGCGTCTGAGTGCGAGTGGCTCAATCATCCAGCCAACAGATTGTTTTGGCTATTATATCTATCAAGGAAAAATGACCCCCCCCCAACGTTTTAGCCGAGCTCTCCGCGATCCTTTGGCCATCTAATACACTTCCAAACTTGTCGCCCTCCCATGAGAAGCAGGTGATACAAATCCCATTATGTCTTCATCTGTGCCTGTCACTCAAAAGAGTTGTTCATCGCCGGTGTGTTTACAAAGCAATATGCACTCACTGGTTTGGGAGATGACTTGGGTTCGGAGGGCCGCATGTGCAAGTGGGTCATCATGGCCTGAAGACGCTCGCGTTCTTTCGAAAGCTGTTAAAGACAGAGAAGAAAAGGGAATTTAATCCAAAAGTAAAGAAACATGCAAAGGGGGGAGGGGGGGGGGGCGCTGCTGTCGACAGGTTAGGGAAAAGCAAACGGAGTTTCATCTTTTTGTCAATAGCAGAATTTAGGTCAGCGAAGCCCTGACGGTAATGAGGCGGCCGGGCGAGTAATGGTGGTCTTGAGTGTGAGCTCAAAGTCCCGCGGACACTGCTAAGGGGATGGAGGCACAGCCCGCAGCTTGCAAGAGGTAAAGGGTGTCCTTCTAAACATGGCTTGAGATGGACCCGCCTCTCCGGGTCCAGTTAGTGGCCCCGAGCCTTCACGGACTATCATCAATTTAATGCACGCGCAGGAGTGACAGGGACCCGAGGAAACCCACACACATATAATAGAGAGCTGGTCCTCATTAGCAGCGAAGGCTCTTGAGGGGGAGAGAGAAAAAAAAAAGAAAGAAAAAAAGAAAAGAAAAGAGTGTTATGCAGGGCAATGGAATAGAGACAACAAGTAATTGGTCACACAGCTCTGTTTCATACAGGACAACAAAACAGAAAAGTCAATATTAGACAACTAATAGCATAATTCCTTATCTCTGTTGGCTATACTGGTCTACCATGTCAACAAATTTCCTCCCACAGATGCTCAATAGGGTTTCGATTAGAGGACGGAACAGAATGCCACTTCAGAATAGTATATAATGTTTAGTTCTTAGACATTCTTGATTGTTTTTAGCAAAGTGGTTTTGGTCTTTATCCTGTTGGAGGACCCACGACCAAATTTACTGACATTGGGAAGCACTCAAGAATGCCTCGACAGTCTTGAGATAGTCTGGACCCTGCACGGATTCAAGACATCCTCTGCTGGATGCAGCAAAACATCCCCAGAATGATTGTAGGAATGCATGGTCCTCGGACAACTGGTCCTCAAAAGTGGATACCCTGGGTGGTAAACTGGTCCTTAATCCTAACCCTGGTTCTAAAAAAAATAAGCTAGTAGGGACATTTATTGCGAGGACCAGTTGTCCAACTTTCCAAGGACCAGTTGTCTGAGCTATGCACTTTTGAGGACCAGTTCTCCGAGGACCAGTTCTCCGACACACACCCAAAGTAGCTCTTCTTTTCTTTGTGTGCTTCAATTTTGCCTCTGTAAACACAGACCCGATATGACTCGCTAAAAAAGGAAGCGTAGCGACAATTATGCCGACGTGTCTATTTGAATATACCCACTTGTTTCAAAATAGGAAGACGAGCAGATGTCAGCGGTGCTGAGCAATAATGTCGCTCAATCAGCGCTCTCATTATCTAGCCAGCATGACTTCTTAATAAGGTCACACTCCACCTACTGAAAATAGTTCCCTCCTTTTGAGCGTTCTTCAGGTGCAAAGTGCAGTTAATTAACACGGCAGACTGGGAGAGACGCGCTCGCTATTAATTGGAAAGAAAAAAGCAAAGCGGGGAAAATAAAGCACACGCTTAATTCAATTAAAAGAGCCATAATGGCTTTCGCTGCAAGGCCTGAGGATCCCATTGTTTGGTGGCTTTGTTTAATTCAGCAGGTCCTGCTTTTGCGGGAGACCTCGCCGTGGCCTCGTTTGACAAATCGCGAGTCGTGACGGCGTAATTAGTCCACAAAAACTGACAATGCAGAGTTTCTTGAGAGAACTTACTTGGATTTCCAGCTGCTGTACAACCTGCATCTGCACCCGACACTGGGCTGTGCTCCGATCATCCAGGGCGTGCTCGTTGTTTAGGTGCCTGCAGGTGAACAGATTCACTTTTTAAGCACCACATCAGTATCACCATCAATGTGATTTTGTGTAAATTTCTATAGTGGGAGAATTATCTATAGGATTCCATTAGGGCGCCATTGTTCCACACTGAACCGAGGTAATTAGAAGCAACATGACGGCGTGTGGCGCCATGTTTAACATGACAATGGAACCGCACCAGTTGAGATGGCTAACTTCGGTCGGCCTTTCAACTGCGCCGGAAAAGGAGCTGGCTCAGCGCGTCGCCTTTGTCTCCTCGTTTATGCAAAACAATACACACAATTTAACACCGGCAACATTTTGACGCACAAAAGCATCTCCTCCAAATGGCATTAAACCTATCTGCTGTGTTCGCCTCATTAGAAGAAAGAGACAGCCAGACAGCTAGAACAGTCAATGAGGGTTTTTGTCTCGATGTAGACTACAAAAGCTTCATCGAGACAGACTCTTAATCCCCCCCAAAAGCGCAAATGCAAAGCGCACGAATATAGAGAAAAACAAAAAAACAACAAAAACAAAAAACGATTTTAGGGGTTGTGATTTGCGGCTAATGAGCCTCTATCCAAATGATCATTGGTGACAAACCCACAAAGCAAGCTTTGAGGAGGGATGCGTCGCAAATGCCAAAGCTGCCACTTTATCTGCAGTAATGATAGGTTCACTTGCGGAGCGTTCGATGGTCATTTACAGTACAGTTCGTCCTGAACTTGCACACACAAACGGTCCCCACCGAGCCATCCTGTTCAGAAATGTTTCAGTAGCAAGCGAGAATAAGGTAGCATTTGGGAGAAAAAAAAGGAGGTGTACGCTATGGGATGAAGGAGTGAGGGGTGGGAAGAAGCGCCGTGTTTCTGCAGCCCCGCGCCTAATTGCTGTTTCGGGATGTGCATGCAGAAGAGGGGGCATTTCATTAATCATTTAATCACGTCCCTCGCAGGATGAGGGAACTAATGTTGCAAATACCCTTTTCATTTCACTGCCCATAATGCTATCTTATGCACTTGATGTATGGCGCGTGTCATGAATTACAGCTGCTTCAAAAGCACCGAGCACGCTGCTAGCCGTCCCCAAAGATTCCTCATTACAAAAAGAAAAGGGGCGCGGGCGGGAGGGGATCTCTATTAAGTTTTGTTTTGTTTTTTTTTACATTCAGCCTGTACACATCTTTGCCAATGATTCAAAACACACACCTTCTGCTACTGGCCAGTTAGTGAGTCGATTACTACTTTTATGAAATATACAAATGACAGCTTGTCATACTGTGCATTAATAATTCCACAAGACGGAGAGAATAATGGCGGGGAGGGGCAGGGGGGACACAGACAGAAACTGTGGTCACGGCCACAAAATTGGAAATGGTAACAAAAATATGTGATGGACTTTGTTTTTGGTTTTAAGAGAGCAAAACCAACATGGGAATCGAGCACTTTAGCAAATAGTAAATGAGGATTAAAAAAACGAGGAGGTATGAGGGTTATTTTCCCACCTCATTTTTTAATGGCATCCTCTCTCATCTCCAAAACATCTCATAGCCCCCCCTCCCCACAACTATATACCGTAATTTCTCGTGTATAATGCACACCCCCAAAGTTGACCTCAAAATTCGGGAAAACCCTTCTACCTATGTATAATGCATTTTTACAATGCATGATTTTGCTTCTACCCATATGATCAAAACATTAAGTATTCTCTGTATTTTGTTAGTTTTTTCAAATACTTTCGTCTTATTTTGAAATTCACAGCCCTACTTTTACTTAGTAAATGAGAAACACACAGCTCATATGCTCATGTTTGATTACCCAGGCAGGATTTAGTACAATTCTTTTGGGAAAACATGAAGGACCAGGCAAAACACATTTAATTTTATTTTAATGGGATTCAAATTAAACCGTTAAGCATTTCAGAAAAGCATTATCATTAAACAAAACATAACCATAAAGAAATTAATTATGGTTGTTGTTCAGTCATCAGTCGTATTAAAAAAATATGTATAAATAAAAAAATAGTTCACAAATTCTCCCTGGGTATGTAAACTTCTGAGCACAATTGTACATATATGCAGTCATATGTACCCGTCATATTGGAATGAAAGTATAGTCTACACCTTTTTCATAACCTCTAGGGGGCGGTGGCATAGTGGAATGAAAGTGTACAGCATTTTCATAACCACTAGATGGCGGCATACATTGATAAAATGTGAAAGTCTTTGTCAAAAGTCAGTAGTGTGTATTATACAAAGGTATAGGAGAAAATGACAATTTTGGGGGGTGAAAATATGCACATTATACACGAGAAATTACGGTATTCAGTATGTATACGTATGGGGCCATCAGTGTCCACTCCGGGCCCAGTAATAAATTTACAAAAGGCGGCATGTATGGATGATGCTTCTAGGCTAATTGTCTGTTTCACACCGAAACTACACACAAACATCCACATCCTGTGCGGTGCGCAGACGCCCGAGAACGAGCAAAACACCCGCGTAGCATATGTACACATGCATGCATGCGCACATACGGCACACAGACACTCTCCCCGTGGTGGTGATGCATAAGTAATGCCCTCCGTTTTAAAGGTCTTGTCACAGTGCAGCAGACATGTGGAAGGGTAGAGGGGAAGCTCAACTATCAAGGGGGTACGGGGGAGGGAGGGAGGGCAGCCTCACTGCCTACACTATGTGTATGTGTGTGTGTATTATATAGAGACACTTGGCTGCAGCCTTGTGGGTTTAATTAGCAGCGGGTTAGAGACACCAGGTTAGCGGGCCGAGCTTGCCATTTCAACGTCAGTCCCAGTAATAAGGGCATTGAGTGGTGACAGAGTGGACGAGTCAAGTGTGTGTATGTGTGCGCATTTCATCAGCAAAACTTGCATGCGGGTAACACGTCAACTAGGGCAGGGCGATGATATGATTGCGGTAAATTTCATGTCGATCACGGTGATCAGCTGCGAGCCTATTTACTCAGCGGGAATGTGTGACAACAGCCAATCAGTCATCCTTTTCCTGCTCCACTTTCGAAACTAGTTTGACAAGAGAAGTCCCTCAACGTCAGTTGTTTGGCGGTGTCTCCAAAGCGATGTGGAGCAATGCAATTAATGTGCAAGGTACAGTATGTATATTCTGGTGTTTTATTTTAACATGACAGAACTAACTAATCTATAGTGTTGCTAAAGATGATGCACATTTGAAAGTAGCAATAATGCTAACAGGGTATGTACTGTAGCATCGTAAGTGGAGAATGGTAATGTTCCAAGATGTCTTTCATTATCCATGAAGGGGCAATTTGTTTATCTTTTGACTGTTTGACTGTATTCAGGACTGTAAACTAGTACACTGTTGTGTTATATTTTTTTGCATTTGTTGCACGGTTGGGTGGAAATTGTTCCCTCGCAATATCGCGGTTCGCCTATTTAGTTGTGATGTAAGTGTGTACTGTATTTTCTTTGTGGTAAAATAAATACTTAAATGTACATAGTGTACAGTACTACAGTGCCTGACTGAATGTTTGAGTTTAAAAGGTGTTTAAAAGTATAGAAAGTGTTTCGAAGAGTATGGTAGAGGTCAAAAAGAGGAGTGTGGGGATGATTAAGAAGACGCTGGGGACGTTTATACAGTTTTAAAGTATAAGTATAAATAATAAAAAAAAGTCTGTGGTCGCGACTTCGCGGATTTCACCTAATGTGGATATGGTCCAGAACCTAACCCACACGATACACGAGGGATTACTGTATATGCATTTTTTTTTTATTTGCCTTGTTGGCTTAGTATGCTAATATAACGTTAAGGTTATTGTTTGAAATATTGACTATGAGGAGTGTTGTTACCAAAAGGTGTAAATAAAATGTTGAACTACTCTCCAGCTTCTTAAGTTTTCAGTGGACATGTTTTAAAACTGGCAGTTTCAAAAAGTTAAAAAAAAAAAAAAAATTGTGATACTAATGGAGATCAGACCATATGAAAATAAATTGTGATAATTTTTTTTTTTTTTTTTTGCCATGTCGCCCAGCCCTAACGTCGACACAACACAAATCCAAGGATATTATCTCATTTTGCACTTCAAAGAGCCAATTCAGCACGCTAGCCACCTCGCAGCTACCTTTTCCAGGTGAGAGCGCTTAAAAGAACACAGAGGAGCTATTAAATGCTGATGGCGACAAGTTTCCCCAGCGCAACACAACAAAAGATGACTAAACGTGTCACAGCCACTGAGCGGAACGCCAACAGCGAGCGATTACAACCCACCCCCACACCCCCGCCCACTCCCCGCCTCATAGTTCCTCCTCCTCACACCCGTAACCCACACCCAGCTCGCAACATAGAAACTGTCATCTAAATCTGACACCCGCTTTATGTAACCCTGTTTAAACGCTGCTTGTGTGTAGTCAACTGGCATCTCCGGCAACATGAAAGGCCTCCCAGTGACACCGACAATCACCGCTCCGAGGCACGCCGCCGAGCAGCCATCTTTGTTCCAGTGACGAGCCCGCTTTCTTTGTTGGCGTCTGTTTTCATGTGTCGGCTGGGTTACAGTAAAAGAGCCAGCCTCTGACTCGCAGGGGTGCTTAAGTGTGTGTGCTGGGTGGAGAAGTGAAGCGAGACGCTGTTCTGTTTTGTTGGAGGCGATGTTGTGGAAAGCATTTGTAACAAAACAAAAAAAAACCTCTCAGCCAACCTTTCTACTTCCTGCCTTGCTTCCCCTCCCGCATCACTTTGCAAGCTTATTCCAGTCTCTGACCTGATGTTTTTTTCCCCACACAGTGTCTACTAAATAACCCGCTAAGCTACCTCCACAATATCTTTAGAGCATACAGACCATCTTTATGTGAGCGTACCGAGGTGATGCAAAGATATTGGGGGGGGGGGACGTGATAATCCGACACAAGCTTGCCTCGTCATGTGTGCATCAGTTCCCAAGCTGTAACGCAAACTCCTCTACCTGCACAGGACCGCACAAACGGGCTCAAGTGATACATGATGCCTATGGATGTCAGGAAAATGGATATTGTCTGTTATATGTGGCGCATAGTCCACAGGGGATAAGCAAACACACTTGTCAGGCTGCTGTTGTCATTTACATTCACCTCTGATTCATTCCCATGCAACGGTGTCAATTAAGGTTCACAAGATGAGCTGATAGCGCGTGAAAATGCGGCTTAATATTCTGTCTGGCTGTTTCGCTCACTAAACGCTGGGTTGATTACGGTTAATTCACAAGATGGATGAGTTATTTAGCTTTCTGCAACTCGGGGAAAAAAAACAAAACAAAAACAAGTCACAACAATCTCAGGACTCTATCCACGTGGACGATTATAGCC
The DNA here is from genome assembly GCF_024500275.1 of Phycodurus eques. Classification (NCBI taxonomy): domain Eukaryota; kingdom Metazoa; phylum Chordata; class Actinopteri; order Syngnathiformes; family Syngnathidae; genus Phycodurus; species Phycodurus eques. The sequence continues at coordinate 9,557,943 of NC_084546.1, read as the reverse complement.
CGTCGGAAAATACAAGCCAGATCGTTATTTCACAGTTAATTACAAATCTAATTAGAATATTCAAATGAAAGCCTTCCCCGGCTTTTCTTCTCTGAGTGAGAGAGAGCGGGTGAGTGGCGGCGTGATAACCTGTAATCGTTGGCGCCGCAAACACCTTCACTCCTTTGATGTCCCCTCACTGACATCCTGGCAACAAAGCCGACCAATTACAAATGAGCTAATTAACTAAATTGTTGATGGAGCATGAAGAGTTCATTCGCTCCGCTGCCGTGCACCGTGACAACAACTGAATGGCGGGCCTTTGTTGTGGAGGCGAGTGTGCGGCCGTGCGAGTTGCCATTAGCCTTTTGACGACTTCCTCCACAAGCCTATCAGGCGCTTCCACGCCGCGTAGGAGATTTGTTATGGATCACGAATGGCTGAGTCCAGAGTTGCTCGAGCTAAACCCTGTCAACGAGCTGTCGGCAAGGTCAAAGTGGCGACGGTGAAATCCCCGCTATATCCCTGTTCATCGTTTGCGCCGCCGCTTTACCACATATTTTTAAGCAACTGTGTTTTTTTATGTGTTTGTACTCTAATTAGGCAAGTCTGAATTTAGAGACGTACGCCTTCAGCGTAGTACCAGGTTGTGCCGCATCCGGATGGATGGATGAAATTATATGGTTTGGTTGAAAATGTTCGTGTTCAATTTTTACAGTAACTGTCGACTTGGACTGAGAAACAGCTTGAAGTGAGCACACCTTGCCTCCTATTTGGAGAACTGAGCAAGTCAGAGAGGGAGAACAGGTATTTAAGAATACTGTACAGTGGCACCTTGTGTGTAAGACAGACAGATAGATAATCTATTTACTGAGACCTGTCGCTTAAAGGGTTATAGCATCACAACATTTAGAATAAGCATTAAGCTAGCGGACTGAAAGATGTGTTTAAATAAGACCATTCCAAAAAAATGATTGAATGGTCTCTTTATATCGCTGATTTTCACCTATCACGGACGGGTGAGTCTGGAACATATCCTCTCGAGAAAAGCTGGGGTGCGCAGTATTTTGAAAGGCTCTTTTGCTATCTTTTACATAAAAATAGTTATGTCAGCTTTCACAGACACATATAGTTGTCCTAATCTTACTTCAAAAACTGTCCAAAGTCCTCACAGATGCTCTCGCAGCCGGGCCACTTGCACACGCCGTGGCCGTACAAGGGATGCGAGCCTCCGTTTTCTTCATGCTGTGAACTGCATGACAAAATAAGCAGGTAAATGTGAGGGACATTCAATAAGAGACAAAAGAGCAACAAAAGGCAACAATGAGATTGTAGAGAGAAGACACCGTGACATACTATCAACAAACTTTATGCATAAAAGCCATTTTCGAGGGGAGGAATCAATTATATTTCGGTGCAGATTTCCCAATTTTTACTATTCTATAAGTTACAATGGCATACAGTACATTGTAGTCCACCCTATAAGCAAAATGGCACAGTCAGTTTATTTGTAGCATTTTATGTCATCCTGAAACAGGATGTAGCACGCTAACTAATATACACATGGAGAGATGTAGTGCTCTCCAATTCTCATGTACTTTTGTCCACAGTTTGGGCTTGGTGGAGGTCTACATTCTACTCAGAGCTAGTCTAATTTGGGTTATTGGCTAAATAAGGTAATAGACACTGTAGGATGGCGTGTGGTTCTACTACCACAATAATGTTACATTACTGAGCAATATTATTTTTGTCAAGGCAGAATAACTTCTCATTGGATTGTGCAGATATCCCCAATGTTGCGGCCACAACATGCGACCAGGCAGGAATGAAACATTCTGCTTACATTGCTAAATTCAGCCGCCGTCCAGACATTGTGAAAATATTATGTGAAGGGGCGCTTGAAAGCCTTTCATGTAAAAAAAAAAAAATATGTAAAAAAATTGTGAGAGCCATATAATGTCTTCAGAAAAATAAGCCTGTGTGTAACTTATGTTCTCTGAGCGCTTTTTTTCCCCTTCCAAATGGCACCAAAATAAGTTACAACCCTGCCTAGAAAGCACATCCTATTAAAGATGACAGTTTAACCTTTAGGCTGTGTGCGTGTGCTCTGCACGTATGTGGCTGTGTGCGGCCTGTTAGGCTCACGCTGGGTTTTTCAGAGGGGCTTATCCCGCATCGATCCTCGTTCGATCATTATGAGACACCCCACGCACACGGCCCCCGGGACACGGGCAGATAAAGTGGTTTTTCCCCCTCTCTCTTCCTTCCCAGATTTCCTTTTTCCCGCCTTCTAGTGGCACTGGAGCGATAAAATCTACTGTAAACCAATTGCACAACACTTCCACCTCCAAGCATGAACACTGCTACCATAAGGCCTTATTATAATATCGCCCAAGTAAAGCCTTTGAATAATGCATGGCCCGATATGTGAACAGTCAGTGTTTTGGTGCAGGGGTGCATTCATAAAACACGCCATCACAAGGATAAACATCCTGGAAACGCCACTCAAGGCATCATGTATTCTGTTTACATGACAAGCAAGCAAGGAAGGTAATTTTCAAAAGCGGGATGGGGGGGAAAAAAAAAAAAGGCAGAAAGCACTAAATACTTAATGTAGGAGGGGGTTATCTTGTCTTGTCTACCAGAGAGGTTTGTTGTGTGCGCGCCTGCCTGCATGTCTTCCTTTCCTTGCTTTTGATATCTGTGTGCAAGCTAAGTGCGTTCAGCGGCACGCGCGCTCCTCTGGGAGAACAAATCTCTTGTTTTGTGCACATGACTAAGAAAGTGATCAACTATTAAACAAATAAACAAAACATCTTGTTTTCCCTGTAGTTAACGATGCCGCCGCTTTGAACAGGAACAAATAACGTGGGTGGGAGTGCAGAGTTGTGAAACTTAAGTTGTTATTTTTTCATCTTCGCCTGCTTATTTTCCAATGGTTTTCACGGATGTTTACCTCTCTCGCTCCCGTTCCCGCTCCCTCTCTCGTCTGTGGTTGAGGACAGGGGACTGTCCGTTGGCGATGGAATGGTGCGAGATGGGCGGTGACGCTTTGGGGGGATGGGAGGAGGAGGTAGTTGACGAAGAGTTGCTGCTGCTATTGTGGTTGTTGGTGGAGAGGTCCAGGCCGCCGGTGCCGCTCGCGCCTGTGTTGTTGCCGCCGCCGCCAATGTGTTTGATCCCATTGTTCTCCATGGTGTGGCCGGCGTGGCCGCCGCCTCCTCCGCCTACGGTCACATCCTTCCACAACTGCTGGAGCTCTGCTGGGCTCAGGCCGGCTGGAGTGGAGGACATAAAGAAGAAGAAGTAAAAAACATCGCCTCGCCGGTTTCCCGGTGTAGTAGGGTTGGGCAAACCTTTGTGCTCAAGGGCGATATTTGATTTTTAAAATGGACAGATGGGCCAGGTCATTCGTCGATAAGGTAAAAGAATAGCAATAAAAAGAGTTAAGAGTTAAAAAATAGTTGATCCCATCATAAAGTAAGAATTCATTCTAATTTTTAAATTGTATTTATAACTATTTAGTTACTATAATATTTGGTGCAGAATATGCTCTCAAGTATAATACGCACACCCAAAATCCTCAAAATTGCTGCCGTATCGTAAACTAAGATGCTAAAGCTGATGCCGTGTTATGTCAAGCACCCCTTGGTAGCGGTATACGTCTATAAAATGTAATATCCCTAAGAGGTAGTAGCAGGGAAGGTTGCAGGGATTTTCGCCATCTTAAGGCTGACTAATTTTGGTATATTTTTCTAACACCTATGTATAAAACTACACTTTGATGTATATATTTCTATTTACTTTTATTTTGGTGTGTTTTACTCTACTGTCTGCAGCCAGGTCGGGATTGCAAGTGAAAATCTAATTGCCTTACCTTTTAAATAAAATAAAATTAATACATTTGAATTATTATCAAATAATTGTACTTTTTTTTTTTTTTTTAAATGCATGTATAATTGTTTTAGTAATATTCAACAAATTGGTTAATGGCATACATAAAAGGAGAAATAAAAATATAAATACATTTTTATTAACCAATTTTAGGAAGAAATAATTAACTTTAACTTTAATCAAAACTAAAAATAACTTTAACTTTTGATAATGTACATGTGGGCCATACTTTGTCCACCCCTGCTCTATACAATATTCAGTAACAGTGAATTTGTTCGTATAGCTCCCTATTGGCATTTGTGAAACAACAAACAAAGGTGTTTATTTTGTTCTGGGAAAGAAAATGGAGCCTTCCTCTCTCCCCTTTCCTCTATCCTTGTCAGCAAAGGAGGTAAACAACAACAAGATGACGCGATGATGGAGTGTTAGGGAACAGACAAACAGCAAACACAGGCATGAAATGAGGTAAGGAAGGTTTAAACACGATCATGTGGCAAGTTAGGGACAAGGCGGCTAGCAGAGGGGCATACCAATGAGGGCACCGCAAACAGGCAGACCGTACTAAGAGATAACACAGGAGGGCCACAGGTGCATACCGATGAGAGAAACAAAGCCAGACAGGGGGAGAGAAGCATTTGACAAACATTTGCACCTTAAATCTGCAAGAAAAAAAAACACAGGAATGCTGTGTGTCACACGCTCTTTTCTGCTTCATCTTCTTACCTTGCGGGGGCAGAGTCTGTCCGGGCAGGGCGGCCTGGCCGGGGGCGGGCCCGGGCAGCGAGAGCAGGCCCTGCCGCTGCATGTTGAGCAGGTGTTGCTGCTGCTGGAGCTGCTGCATCTGCAGGAGCTGCTGCTGGAAGACGAGCTGCTGGGCGGCCAGCTGCTGCTGCTGCTGTTGCTATAGTGAAGGAGCGAGCGGGAAAATTACAGATGAATTAACGACTTGAGAGAGAGAGAGCGGCAAGGAACGGGACATCTGCAAGCGCTTGCTTTAGTTGTGACCAAAGGAGGCAAAAGTACTCTTAGGTAAAAGTGCAGATACAGATTTAAAAAAAAAAAAAAAAAAAAAAGACTGGTAAAAGTATAAGTACTGATGAATGTCCAGACTGTACTTAAAGGTAAACAGTACAAATTATTTTTTACTGTCTGTTATATAGAAAAAAAAGACAAAATAGTTTTGCTTTTTTATTTACTGAAGAACAACAAAGAAAACTCATTAAAACATGTTCCCATAGCTTTACTGATGTTAAAAAAAAAAAAAATAAAAAAAAAAATACACTTGCTCTTTGGGTCCCATCATATTGACCAACATTAGACATTTGAACATTAACACGTACATTTTACTATATACAGGAGACAGGGGATAAGGACCGGGCCGTGAATCGTAAAACTCAACGGATATTTGATACCCTTATAATTCCATTGAAATTGTATTACTATTATAATTATATTTTATATATATGAATAGTATGTTTGAGAGTGCTGTATCAGGAATTTCGGTTTTAATATATTTTAATGTAAATTTTAATGTAATACTGTGTAGTGACTTCTCCTTATGTGTGTGTTTCTGTGTGTGTGTGTGTGTGTGTGTGCGCGCATAAGGCATATCGTACTTGTGTGTTTCAGTATGTTTGTATCACGGTAGAGAGGAACAGCATGGAAACTTAGTGATGCGCTCACTGGAACGCAACCTGCTGCATAATGGACTGATGCAGGGAGGTGATGCGTCCTCCCATCCGTCCCATCCCACCTCCTCTGGAGAAATAAGGGAGCAATTTCTATTCCATATTCATGGCAGGAAAAATCTAACAATTTACAAATCCAAACAGAAACAAAGCCGCCGGGAGGTCACGTGCCACTTCCTGTCGGGGCAACGTAATGGGCTGCTTGAAGAGACAAAGGAAGAGCGACGCTGCGTGTGTTTTTGGATCAATTTGACTGTATTTTTATGAGGACTGCGTGGCTGAAGCTGTCACGCTCGCTCTCTCTCCTATGATAGTCAGCTGATGAGACAGTGCTATCTATTTGTGTTGACCGGCTGTCTGTCAATGTGATTTATGAGTGGCACACAGTGCAACTTCAGCATAAGTGTGAGTGTGAGTGTGAGTGTGTGTGTGTGTGTGTGTGTGTGCGTAGAAACAATTCACTAATGAGTCGCACCCAGTCGTCGCTTTTTTTCCCCCTTTCGGTCTCTTTTCTGTATATTGTTGTTGTTGCGCGAAACCCTTCATTAACTGAGCAAGTCACAGCATTCTCTGCATTAAGTAGCTGGGATTGATGATTGGTGGGGGACGTCTAATAGAATAGCTGTGCAAAAAAGAAAAAGAAAGAAAAAGTGGGTACCTCTTTCACTTGCTTGCCAGGGTGTTGCTGCTGGAGAAGCTGGAGATGAAGCTGCTCCTGCTGTTTCTTATAAAACTCCTGCAAGTGTTGCTGTGCACAAACATACGCACAAACATGTTAATGCGAAGAAGCACACTTCTCCAAATTTGCTTTTCACATAGCCTTAACAACTTAATAATTGTACAGGAGAGACGTGAATGGATTTACAAGGCTTCCCCTGCAACAAGCTTTTCCTCCAAATATACTGCTCCAACTCATGCGCTGATTATGCAAAACTCATTCGCAGTGTTCTCCATATGGGCTCAACCAAACTAAAATGCTCAAAAAAGTAATAAGTTAGATTCTTTTGTTTATGTTATTGAATTGTACAAGCTCTCATTTAGTCTCAATGCTCCCATTATTTCTTGGATTTGGTGTGCCTTTCACAGAACAGACTTTCTTCAGAACTCTGATTTGATAAGATGGCCTGGTTATGGTTCTTGGTGATAGAACGGCCATTTGTTTTGGCATACACTTGGCAACTTGTAAATGCCATCGGTGGGGAACAATTGGTCTTACCTTTTCATTTCATTCAGTTCTCTGCAGATGCATCCACATGATTAAATAGACACAAATAAAAAGGAAAGGCTACGACTGATTGAAAACTCTTGTCGTTTGTTTGATCAGTGTTTCCTGATCATTGTGAACATTGACGCTTCCATGTGATACAGCACGATGAACCAAGCTGTGCCGAGGCCACTCGCCTATCTCGTATATTACAGAAATCGAATTCTCCCGATTAATAATTGAACATTTAAGTGCCTTTAAGTTGCCATGACAGATGCGGACACAAAGTCCTACCGCACAATGTGACGTCTCGTAACAAAGAGGAGCAATCGTGGTAAGTGACAATCTTAATTAAACAGTTCTCCTTGCCTTAATCAAATCCAGAAATGAGGAATGCACTTCAACTCTGACACTGGCACATTCCTAAATGTTACATCATCCGTCACCTACAGTATCACTCAGCTCCGAGTGGTGGCCCACGGTCCCCGATGGGGGAATTGAGCCAACGACACCTGGGAGTTGCTTAATTAGAGGCGCCGTGGAAAAAGTGAGGCAATTTCAGGTTCCTCTCGGTAAAAGCGTGTCAAGGACGTACAGTGGCTGGCATGCAGTTGTTTTTACTGCATGAAAGTACAGTAAACCCACGCCATAATTGTCTTTCATATTCTGCCCTGCTATATTTCTCACGTTCCGTTCACATTAGAAGTCACATTTGCTTTTTGCAATGTGAATGACGACATAAAAAGATCAGATTTAAGCTAAAATCCGAATTGGGCATCATACTCAGCAGTGTGAACGTCGCCTAATCGTTGTAGTTCCCACTGAGCCGAGAGAATACATGCCGGTGAGAATTATATGCTGCTCCATACGTGTTAAAGTAACTTATTTGAAGGTTTATAATTACCATAACATCTATGCTAATTTCCTTTAGCCAGTCTCTGGCGTTTCACATGATTTGTTTTAGCATTAAACTAGCTGCCCTTCATTTGATAAAATTACATGGTTTGTTGGAATTTTTTTGTTTTATGCTCCGTTTGTATGTGTTGTTGGTCCGTTTGTGTTAAAGTAGCAGTTGTTTGAACATCTAATTACCATATGCTAATTTCCATCAGCCCGACAATGTGTTTTACATATGATATGTTAGCATTAAGCTAAAAGGCTTTCATTAGATGAAAATAATAGTTTGGTTGAACATTTTTGGTGTTTAAATATATAAAGCTTAATGCTCTTTTGTTTTATGTCTCAGTTTCACAGTTGACTTCAAGTAGGAGTGACAAATAAACTGCTTTGCCTCTCATTTGGAGAACTGTGTGAGCCAGAGTCGTCTTTGCATTTCCTCGGTCATGTTACACAATAGTGTCTCATTTCTTGACAGCGAGAGAGAACGAGCAAGCGCTAAGGAATACTTTCAAGTGTGTCTTAATAACTTGGTGTGTTTCTAATGTGTGTTTAAAATGTGTGCGAAGGGTAAAACAACGGTCTCTAGATTGCAGATTTTCACCTATCGCCGGTGGGTCTGGAATGTACACCCCTGCGAGAAACAGGGGTTCGCTGTACTGTATGTGCGCATACCTGCTGCAGCATGACTGCCTGCTGTTGCTGGAGAAGGGCCTGGAGCTGCTGGGGGGAGAGCACCTGCTGCTGGAGGATCTGCTGCATCTGCTGTGGCGTGATCACCTGGGGACTCATCATGGCCACTGAGACTGGAACCTGAAACATGGCAGAGGAATGGAGAGAAGGGATGAGGAAGAGGTCTCGTATTTATGGACTGAAGTTGGTCATGATGATGATGATGGGATGCTAAAGGAGATGCTGAAGGACAGGTGGGTGCCTTTGTGGTGCTCATCTTACTTTTGCTTCCTCCCCATTCCCTTTGGGAAACGTAAGGGATTTAAATAGACATAGACCTTAATTAGCAGGTCCCTTGAACTCCCCTACTTTAGCTTTTCCTATCAGTGTAGCTAATGTGAAACAGCCTGGAAGTGGATTAAAACTGTACTGAGGCATGATGTGGAGGCTCACAGCTCTGCGTTGATTTTGGTTACAAATCTTTGTTGTTTATTGATTCCCCTCGACTTAAACACGCTCTCCACTTAACTCAATGAACTCCACTTGAAGCAGGTTTAGTCGTTGAAATGCTACCTACCAATGTAATGCTAACAAATGTAATGTTTCCGGCAGCTTGTCAACAAATGATTTTTGCACGAAAACCAATTACAATATCAACATGAAGTCACGCGCAGGCAGACACTAATTGCGGCGGTGTTTGTCGTCCGGGCGGCCATGACTGTAGCCGGCCTGTATGGTGTGTCAAGGGGCCAATAAGACATCCCTGTCCTCATCGCCAGCTAATCAAGGCGCCTTGATTACTTTCCACGCATGTCTCTCCACCCTCCTTCCCTGCTGCCTTCCTTGCTGGCTGTCAGGCCTTGACACGTCCTTGTTGAGCTCCTCTCCCCTTCCCGGCCCAGGTTCTCCCCCCTCTTTGATTAGCTGAGACATTTGCATGGTCACTACACATTTTTCATTTTAGAAGTCATTATGCATTAGTGGCTCCTGATCGCCCGCCTTGACTAATCCTGATGAACTGAAAATCACAGCTGAAGGTCAACTCGCAGCCGGCCCCTGCCGCACATTCATATTCATATTCAAACAAATCCCGCCTCCATTGTTCATTAAGGTCTTAGAGAGAAGGGACTACTCCGTGGAAGATGCAAGAGGACGCAAAGGAGGAGGTTGGAGCTGCGACATCGCTCTCCTCTCCTCTGGAACGACAATGAAATGCATGCACAACAAGCGGGAGGCTGAACAAAAGCCGTCAAAAAGTTGCAAATTAAACAGCCCATGTGTAATTATGCAAATGCCGTGCTTACACCTTCAACGTCATTAACCCTTAAAGGTACATGTGCAAGGTAAGTAATTACCCCGCAGTCACGACTGGTTCTGTGTCGGGCCGCCGTGACAATGGCAGAGAAACAACATTAAAGATGCACTCATTAAGACTATTAATTGGATGCTGGCTCAGAGATGTTTTGATCCACAAAAGAAGACAAGGTTTAGGATTTAACATAAATGTATGCGCATGCATATATAAAGTGAAATTGCATTTAAATTCAACACTGTACTTCAAAGTGCTTCTGCGTTGTCTAAGTGGGGAAATAAAGGCATTCATGGTCAAATACCTATAAGATGAATAATGCAGTGAATTTATAAAAATGCATTTTAACAAGGAACACGTGAAGCAGAATGACATACTAAAAAGTAGTTTAAGACCTGCAAGTTGCTTACGCTTACTGACCTTTGCCCAAACATAACTGGGGGGATGAAAACAAGGGAGAATAGGAGGGCGAGAGGAGAGAAAAGGCACTCGTCCATTGTGAAGTGTAGCACAATGGCTAATTCCCGCATTTAACTGCATGCTTTTCTGCTCGACATATCAGAGGCTACGAGATGAAACCGGATAAGTAATTGCTCTCCTGGTTCCCATTCTTCACTGACAACCCATAAATTTAATTTTACAAACACGTTCATTTACATTTTCGAGTATATGACATGATAATTGCGGGAATATAACACCTCCACCATTCGGCGAGATGCCGCGTGCGGCCTTGATTGACGTGAGCGGCGAATTGAAATGAACAGGGGGCTGAATTGCTTCGCCGAGAAATGATTTTGCCACGCAGGGGTGAAATTAATGAGCATTTACTCAATGATGATGGCAGTGGCACAAACAGCCCCTTGCTGCAGATGAGAGGACATGATATCCGATTGGAAAAGTGCCTTTGTTGCTTTATAATCCACAAGGATGCATTGCTGCCAATTCTTAAATAGCGTTACAGTGGACCCCTGCATACTAGTTGTTTTGTTCATTTTTTCATTATTGATTTTTTTCCCCCTTTCTTTTTTAGGAGAATCAACCCTGAAAATGCTTGTTAGTGATTTTTTTAGGTTACAATCACCCCCAATACAATTATAATGGCCATCAATTACGCACGGATTTTCGCTATTTGCCGTTTGGAAAAGCTGGGGTCCACTGTTACTTACTGATATGTATAATTTTAAGTGAGCTGAAGAGTAAAATTTGCAGAAAAAAACCCCCACAAAAGATTCAGAATCGGATCAAAAAAAGTAGGGCCGAGTCATGTGTTGGCCGATTAAATTGCTCGATTTTCAAAAATAATCGTAAATCGGCTGGTGTTTTACCGATTGAATGCCGATATACCTGTTTGCTTAAATCTCTTATGAAACAGTAATTGCTGTTAAGTGTCAGAATCACGCAGAATGACATACTGGACGCCTCCCTGGTGAGGTGTTCCGGGCATGTCCCACTGGAGGGAGGCCCCGAGGACGACGCAGGACACGGAGAAATTATGTCTCCCAGTTTGCCCAGGAATGCTTCAGGATCCCCCCCAAAAGTTGGACAAAGTGATGGGGAGATGGAAGTCTGGGAGTCGCTGTTGCCCCGGCGACCTGACCCCGGATAAGCAGAAGAAGTTGGATGGCCAAATCTTAACATAAATTTACCAGTTAAGGCGTGTTCTTGTACTTGAAAATTCCTCTCTGTTGTAAAGTAAAACAAATACTAAAAGGCTGAAGTATTGTAAAACACAAAAATGGTCTGCTTGTAAATGATATCTTTGTTGTTCTAAGCGCCGAGGGACCGAAATTTTTTTTTATTTTTAGAAACTTCTTTTCCTTTCGGCTTGTCCCTTTAGGGGTCGCCACAGCGCGTCATCCTTTTCCATGTAAGCTTTTCCTGCACTCTCCTCTCGAACACCAACTGCCCTCATGTCTTCCCTCGCGACATCCATCAACCTTCTCTTTGGTCTTCCTCTAGCTTTTTTTTGAGAAACAAACATTTGAAATTCACCGGAAATTATTGGACAGATCTTCCACACATTATATAATTTCCACAATGAGGTGTACATAAATTGATTTTGAAGGCAAACCCAGGCGGTAGTTGGCGTATCAGAGTTAAACAATTAGTGGACAACTCGCTATGCGTGGCAGGAAGCGGTGATTAGATGTCAGCCATAAACATGGCAGAGGTGGCAGGGAGGTGTGGGGGGGTTATCAAGGACAAGAGCTCGGTCCCGCAGTGTCGGACAGGCTGAGTTGCGCCACACTGAGAAATGGAAGGCTTCGAGCTGGTAATTACTGTGGATCCTTGGCAGGGAGAGCCACTGCTAATTAAGCCAAGAGCTTGTACACATGGAAAGGAGGCAGAAAGACAATGAAAATGAACCCCCCTCACCCCCTTCCATTCGGATCACCACCCACATTCTCGATTTCACCGTCCCGGGGGGTACCAAAACTCAAGACGACCCTCCTCGCTTGTGGACTTGTGACCCCTCGGCTCTCTTGAGCTGACACTGCTCATTTACTATCCAATTACTGCCAAATGCGGCAACACAATTATTGATGGCCCACCACTTGCGGCGTGAGGGGTGCGCGGAGGCCCTGGGGGCACCTGCCGTGGCAAGCTCGCGACTCTGAAGTTAAAGTGTGCGCTTCAAGCGCATGTTAAACGACGCGCCCGCTAGCCTTGTGGTGTATTGGCCTTATACGAGAGATCAATACTGTAGATTGTCAGGACTCAAACTAAGTAGATTACCGAATGTTTTCCGAAATCAATTTCCATAAGCGCTCGGCGGTACATGGGAAGTTCCATTTATCACAACATAAAGAACCGTCATGTAAAAGCTTCTAATAAAAAGAGCCCGAGGAGATTGGGGGGCAGGCTTAGCACAGTTTTCCTCGTTGATTTATCTCGACATGCAGATAGACATTGATTAAGCCCTTTGAACGCACCGTGCGCCGCTCTCCACGCACGACCTCGCTTGTTTGTGACACTATCAGTACAAATAGCGGCAGCTTTATCGCTAAAGTGGCACGCTTTCACTCCCGACGGATGGCGCCCTGCGGGGTTTTTCGAAAAATGCTGAAGTAGACAAGATGCTGAAATAGAGGGTGGAGGGTGGGGAGTTGGTAGTGGCACTTCCCTCTGATGTTGCAGGTAATACGGCCTTCCACTGGATCAGCCTCTTCATCAGTGACACACAGTAAATTACAAGTGCTTCAAGCAGCTCACTGAATTACAGTTCATCACTTGGAAAGGCTTCCAACAACCCCCCGTCTCCCCCTCCACACACACACACGCAGACACACACAGCCATCACCAGCGGGGCCCAGGCGTTATCAGATCTGGCGGTTAGGATCCAATTAACACCCTGGCCAGAATCATCTGATTGCATGTGTAAGTGCTGGTATAACTCGTTTATTGCGGCCATGTATCTTCTGTCACAAGGTAAATTTGTTGCTGCTACATCAAAGGTCTGAGATACTTCTTTTTAGCCCCCCTTCCTCCCTCTCTCCAAACTCAGCTATACTACGCCTTGGGGTTGCATTTCAACTCCTTTTGCATCACAATGATGAACCTGCTCTGTCCTCGCAATTTACCAAGCTTGTCCTGTAGGTACAAAAAAGGAAGGAGGGAGAGAAAAAATATCTTGTTTTCGAGTTATAAAAGCAGTTGTGTTTGACTTAAAATGTGCTGACGCGTCCCCCCTCGTTCCCGTTGTTAAGAGTCAACACAAGTTTTCCTGATGAATACATATTTTCCCCACTTTTCTATATGGCCCTTAGCTGTGATCACTATTTTCAGACGCATCCAGGGGCCATTCATACATGTAAATATGAGCTAACATCTTTTTTTGGGGGGGCGGTGGGGGGCATGGAAGCTGATATCAGCTAACCTGCACTCATCAACACTTTTTTAATCACGTATGAAAGTTACAGTAGAAGACATCAAAGCAGATGCTGATTTTATTGGACTACAAACGGGGCTAATTCGAAATCCCTAAATTAAACACTCGTTATTTGATACTTATGGTTCCACAGATGGCACTCAGTGCTGCAAGGGGAAGGATTGTACCTCACCAATATGGCGGATGTTTATGCTGTGCAATTATGACTTTTGCATGTTGTAGAGGAGAAGATTTGGGTCTGACGGTTGCTATTCAGAGGCTAATTAAAAGCAGTCTAGTCACCTATAGATCTGTTGTTTGGATGATGATCTAGCAATAAGTTTTTGTTGTTTTTGCTGATTTTATTTGCTAGGCACTTTGCAGACTACGTCCGGTGCCAAACTGAATCAATCGGGGGAGAAAGAAATCCCGCCATATAGCGAAAAATCTGTGGTATGAAATTAGATATGTACGCAATAAAGATCCACGATACAGGGAAGCCGCATAAAGCGACGTGCAATACGGCGAGGGATGACTGTAATGTGTCTTCACATATATCCAGGACGTCTTTCTTGGCCCATCCATAAGGTTTTGCATTGGGCGTTGCCCGTAACTGTCCTATTCGTTTACGACAATATGGCAATTGGTCGTTAACTCGTACAAAGCTGTGCCTACTGGGGACCCGTCACAGCCCACACGAGCCAAGCTACTTCGCCTAGCTGCAGATACATACAACTCGCATAAAGTCATATCTGGCAACAACGAAACTGGTCTTTGGGTGGGTTTCGGGCTGCCTGAGGATGCATTTGAAATGAAACGCCAATGAAACTGTCACTGCGCGCCGGCCTCGGTAATCCTCCCCGCCTCTCCTTGTCGGCGTTTCTTTCTTTCTGTTTCAAATGTCAGTGTATAAACCCCGTTCACAGGGGCGATATATGAGGAGTGCAGCCCGTGAAGAAGAAGCAAAAGAAGAGCGGTGCGTCGAAAGCAGCATGGCGGCGGCAGGGGGGATTTACAGGGAGAAATAGGTGTTTATTGAGCGCTCCCGTGGGCTTACTGTGTAATAATAGACCTGTCACATTACGCAAACGTGCAGAAGCAAAGGTTTGTGTGTTTGGATGTGTGTTTGTGACTTGTTTCTTTATGTGCGTCATCAACTCCTGCGAGCGAGCGGCTAGAATTAGTCAGGCGAGAGCGACTTTAGCCACTAATACGGGTAATTAAAACTGCAAGCTGAGGCACTTAGATGCTTGTGTACTAAATAATTTACATGCCATGATCTATGGATCATTTCCCTCTCTTAAATACCAAAGATTGGCGAACAAGACGGAGGAAGACGGCAGAGGATTTATCAGCAAAGCGGGATGTCATGGTAATATTAATCCTTTTCCCACTTTCTGTTGTGTTAATCATTCACGGGGATCAATGTGCATGGTAGAAAACACGTTGCCATTGGGAAAGCAGAAGCTAATAAAATATTGCACTGTTGAACACGTTGTCGCCTTATAATCCCTGTATATAAGGCAGATTTCATTGGATAATAAATAAGTGGAAGCCTGGTTTAAAAGAAAAAAAAAAAAGTAACTCCCTGCTGCTGTTTTAAGATGATATTTGCAGAGTAAAAGTATCACCGCTATTAAATGTCACCTGGAATGAGTCCCATTTGAGTTGCTCCTGCAACAATGTTCTTCACTGACGCAGGAGGTGGCGATGTTAATAAAGGCCGGCTCAACAGTTGCGATTAATATTGATTCTTATCGCCAACACCAGGAATGGATGGAGTAAGCAAATGTAAATATTCAATATTTACCTTCTTGGGTTGTTATTAGTCTTGGACATGGCCTGACTGTTATCATGCACCCACAATGCTCCCTTTAAATATTTACAACATATGTGTGCATTTGTTTACCAGGATCCCACTGTACTGTACACTCGACAATAAGATCAACTGCAACAATAAGCCATGTTTCCAAATAGTAAAGTCGTATTATTAGCACTCCTGATGTGACTTTGCCGAGGTTATCTTTTTGTAATTAAGCGCACAGGGTGTGACACCAATTCAAGGTGTTGCCATTGGTAGACTCTGTGAAAACATTACCAAGTGAGGATAACGCCAATTTCCCTCTCATTAATGCCACACAGCTCCTGGTGTTGGAAAGTCAAAATCCAAACTCCCATACTTCTGTTCGTTAAGGCAAAATATGAATAACAATATCACAGAAAGTCCGGTAAGCACAACAAAGTTCCTTGTGCACAATGAGAAGTGTGTTCACACCAACAAAGGTAACAAGAAGTGTCGGTGCGACATGTTACTGTGTGACAGAGGTGGAAGCATGCATGTTCGTAAGTGTGACCTTTTCCAAATCACTGACAACGGGAATAGACGGCTCGATGAAATTACCCTTGACAAGTGGGAATGACACAATTAGCTGTGTGCAACCTCCTATGATGCTGTCAACAACACTATGGATGGAAAAATGTCCTGCACTTTATCCTTTCGTAGCACCTTTGGATGTACTTCACGCATCCATTTGGAAGGATTAGTTAGACTACAAGCTACAGTATATGTGAGGATGTGACTTCTCGTGAGAATTTGGTGAGATTTTCCCCAGAAATATCCTGTCAATTGGTAAACATTTGGGGGTTAATACATTTTTTTTCTTGTTTTTTTTCCCATTTTGATAACCCCCAAAACTGAAGATAAAGGATTTAGGAATAAAGGATTAAAGGATTTTTAAGAATTTAGCACAAAAATAGATTGCCCTTCATCCGAGCAGAGACTTTTCTGTCACATAACACACCTGACACCTTCCCTCCACCCGTTCCAACCTGCTTGGACCCGTTTCTTCACTTACTGACCACACTCACCATTGCTCTGGACGGTTGACCCCAAGTATTTAAAGTCCTCCACCCTTGCTATCGCTTCTCCCTGTAGCCTCACTCTACCCCCACCCCCCTCTCATTCATGCACATATATTCTGTTTTACTTCTGCTAATCTTCATTCCTCTGCTTTCCAGTGCATGCCTCCATCTTTCTAACTGTTCCTCCACCTGCTCCCTGCTTTCACTGCAGATCACAATGTCATCTGCAAATATCATGGTCCACAGGGATTCCAGTCTAACCTCATCTGTCAACCTATCCATCACCACTGCAAACAGGAAGGGGCTCAGGGCTGATCCCTGATGCAGTCCTACCTCCACCTTAAATTCGTCTGTCACACCTACAGCACACCTCACCGCTGTTCTGCCGCCCTCGAACATGTCCTGTATTATTCTAACATACTTCTCTGCCACTCCAGACTTCCGCATGCAGTACCACAGTTTCTCTCTGGGTACTCTGTCATAGGCTTTCTCTAGCTCTACAAAGACACAATGTAGCTCCTTCTGACCTTCTCTGTACTTTTCCATCAACATCCTCAAGGCAAATAATGCATCTGTGGTACTCTTTCTAGGCATGAAACCATACTGTTGCTCGCAAATACTCTCTTCTGTCCTGAGTCTAGCCTCCACTACTCTTTCCCATAACGTCATTGTGTGGCTCATCAACTTTATTCCTCTATAGTTCCCACAGCTCTGCACATCAACCTTGTACTTAAAAATGGGCACCAGCACACTTTTCCTCCATTCCTCAGGCATCTTCTCACGCGCTAGAATTCTATTGAATTGAATTGAATTCTATTGTATTGAATTGAATATTGAAGCGACCTCTCCTAGATGCTTCCATACCTCCACAGGAATGTCATCAGGATCAACTGCCTTTCCATTTTTCATCCGCTTTAAGGCCTTTCAAACTTCCCCCTTACTAATCATTACCACTCCCTGGTCCACCACACTTGCCTCTTCTATGCTCCCTTCTCTCTCATTTTCCTCATTCATCAACTCCTCGAAGTATTCTTTCCATCTAGCTAGCACACTGCTGGCACCAGTCAACATATTTCCATCTCTATCCTTAATCACCCTAACCTGCTGCACATCCTTCCCATCTCTATCCCTCTGTCTGGCCAGCCTGTATAGATCCTTTTCTCCTTCTTTAGTGTCCAACCTGCAATACATGTCATCATATGCCTCTTGTTTGGCCTTTGCCACCTCTACCTTTGTCCTGTGTCGCATTTCAATCTATTCCTTTCCCCTCTCCTCTCAGTGACCCACTTCTTCTTAGCTAATCTTTTTCTTTGTATGATTTCCTGTACTGTGAGTTTCCATCACCAAGTCTCCTTCTCTCCTTTCTTGCCAGAAGATACACCAAGTACTCTCCTGCCTGCCTCTCTGATCACCTTGACTGCAGTGGTCCAGTCTTCTGGAAGCTCCTGTCCACCGAGAGCCTGTCTCACCTCTTCCCGAAAAGCTGCACAACACTTCTCTGCTCTACCTTTGTCTTCCTAATCTTCCTCCCCCCCACCAGAGTCATTTTACACACCACAGTCCTATGCTGTCGAGCCACACTCTCCCCTACCACAACCTTACAGTCGGTAACCTCCTTCAGATTACACCGTCTGCACAAGATGTAATCCACCTACGTGCTTCTACCTCCGCTCTTGTAGGTCACCCTATGTTCCATCACTTCTTCATCACCTCTATTTCCTCCACCAACATGTCCATTACAATCTGCACCAATCACGACTCTCTCTCTGTCTGGGATGCTCAGAACTACTTCATCTAGCTCCTTCCAGAATTTCTCTTTCACCCCTAGGTCACATCCTACCTGTGGGGCATAGCGACTCATCACATTATACATAACACCCTCAATTTCAAGTTTCAGCCTCATCACTCAATCTTTTCACCTCCAAGAAATTTTTAGCCAACTCTTCTTTTAAAATAACGCTGGTCTCCTGGACACACAATATATCAACCTTTCTCCTAATCATCATGTCAACCAACCCCCGAGATTTTCCTGTCATAGTCCCAACATTCAAAGTCCCCACATTCAGTTCTAGGCTCTGTGCTTTCCTCTTCTCTTTCTGCCAAAGAACCCGCTTTCCACCTCTTCTTCTTCAACTTCGACCCACAGTAGCTGAATTTCAAATGGCGCCCTGCAAGGTTGACGCCACCGGTGGCGGATGTTGTTAACCCGGGCCACGACCGATCCGGTATGGAATTCTTTGGATGAACGCTCATATTTGTTTGGCAAAGTTTTAAGACGGATGCCCTTCCTGACTCAACCCTCTGCATTTATCCGGGCTTGGGACCGGCCTACAGTTTGCACTGGCTTGTAGGGCTGCATTGTTAGTTAATATGCCTTAACCCAGTGGTGCCAAAGTCATTGCAGTTAATAATTTGATTTTAAAGAGGTCCGACCACTAAAACCGTGCCATACCTAACAATTAATAACAATACATGTTTCCCTTTGCTTTTAAGCAAAACAAGTATATTAGGAAAATACAGTATGTGTGCATAGTGATTGTATTTTAAAGGACAAAACTAAGTCTTGTCTAGGTATTAGAAATTGAAAAATATAGCATTGAAATAAATCAACTTATGAAGACCTAGGAATTTTCCATTTTCTACATGAGCATAATAATTCTCAAAATTATCCTCAGTCCCCACCACAACAACATCTTATGTATTTTTGCACTTTCAAATTTATCCTGCGGAGCGGATTTTACGCCCTAGCATGCCGGTTTTGGCCCTCAGGCCATATAATTAACACCCTTGCCTTAACCAAGGCGACTCATTAAACTTTAAAGGTATTTCTGAATCAAAAGATTGGATATTGACCACAATTTGTTGAAAACTATTCCTGCTCAAACGTTATTTGACATAAAGTCACACAAGGATGTTTCCTTGGTATGTTTTTCACATGCCGACGCTGAGCTTACTGCGCAATACCGCTCGTCCGGCTTTAGGATTCAGTGACAGATCTGAGGGATTGCGTGGGCCAAATCAAACACACTTGTTGAATGGAGGGAATCTTTTGGGAAGGGGGTGGTGGGACAGGGGTGCGGGGGGGACATGTATTATGGATGGATTTAAGGAGATTAGACGGGGCGCTACTTTACCTGCAGTGGACGCTGCTTGTCTTGGCTCTTTGGAGATTTCAGGCCACAGCCTGGCTGCTGCAAGAGTAATTGCCTTGCCACTTGTAGGGCCTGCAAAGAAAGACAAAAAGAAGGTGAAAGATGGCGGCGACAGGAGAAAAAAAAATATGTAGAGGTATTTTTCTGACAATTCACAAAGATAAATACCATTTGTCTAGAGCACCTCTGAAGAAGAGGATTGAGGGGGTGGTGGTTTAAAAAAAACAAGGAGGCATCAGTAAAATTGACCTGTCTAGTGTGTGCTCAACTGAAATACCCACTACTCGCTCTGCACATTACTGCTGCATTTGCATATTCATAATATCAATTTGAAGTAGAGGTAGCGCCGTGTGAAGTGTCCCCGGGAGCTGTAATTAAAGTTGACAAAAATCAACATCAGATTACATTCTGAATGAATTAACGAGCAGGCCAGGTTTTACACTATGTGCATTAAGGATGCAGGAGAACATGGAGAAGCGAGCTGATCAAATAGAAGAGTTTACAGCTTGTTTACACAAGGCGAGAATGGATCTTTCCTCTTTATAAAATTGCAGAAATTGTCATCAGAGCCTTGGGATGCCAGATAAGACGTTGGAATCCATTTTATTTCCAGAGCCCAGGAATACCACACACTAGCTGCCTGGCAGGTACTTCGCAGGTACACTGGCAGATGGGCTCGCAGCCTCACTCCCATTCTTCAAGAGCAAAATGGATGAAAGCGTGTGGCAGGGAACAACATTGTGCACACTGTACATTGCCGCGTGCTAGCTCATCCAGCAGGCCCATGAGCATCAAGTGGCGGGAGGAAAAACAACTTTACAGCTTGTGAGGACAGGAAGGGGAAAACTTCTTGGGGAATATAGCGTATGTGGCGGTATCCATGACAACAGCTGCATATGACGCGGCTCTGCCAGCAGGTGGGAACGATGTTTGAACAAGTACATTGAGATCCCAAGCAAACATGAATGAGAAGCGAGACGGAGACACAGTTTAAAAAAAAAAATACAATAAATAAATAAAATAAGATTGACAAGGCATGGGGAAAAAAGCTGCCATGCTCAAGCACCCCAAGGGAATGTAGCCACCCTGATCAATTATGGAAGGACAGTTTGGGGGGTTGTCTGCACAGGAGGAGCCAGACTCAAGTAAACAAACACTTTACTCAGGAACTGGGTCCTAAATGCATTGATCCGTCTCCTTGTCAGGAGGAGCCCAGTGGCAACTGCTTTATATGCATGTGTGTGTATGCCTTGTTTGTGTGTGTTTCTAGAGTCTCCTAAAAGTTGACTTCAAAAGAAACAAAAAACATGCATAAACAGAAACATTCATGCATGGAGCTGATCACATTGCCGATTAAGATTTTCCGATGCTTTCAACTAATTTATTTAGTTTATTTTACCAATATGGATTTATTGAGGCCGATGCTAATTCTGAAATTTGTCAGTATAAAATTCCGAGCTGATTAAATGAAAAAGTATTTAACGAACAAAATGACTTCTTTTTGGGTCCCTTAACGCTTACAACAATAAAGATATGACTTACAGACAGAATTTATGACTGTTTTACAATACTTTGTCCTTTAATATTTGCTGCATTTTTTGCAGAAATTTGCCCATTTAAAAAAAATGTTTGCTTAAATGTATGTTTGAATTTTGCTCATGTTGTAATGTGTATATATATATATATATATATATATATATATATATATATATGTTGTAATGTGTATATAAAAAACCTATTTGAAAAGGGCTAATCACGGCTGATTAATCGTTCGGGCCCTGTGATATAGTACAAAATCAGGCTTGTTGTATATTGAGGTGGCCATTTTGTGAGTTTGAATAAAACTAGTAAGTAAAGGCATTAAAACATGTTAACTGTCACGACACGGAATATTCTTACAGTAGAAGTCACCGTTTTGTGTCAGCCACCAACCACTCCACAGAGAAAAACAACCTCACACAACAACACAAAATGTAGAGAGATAAGTCATCAAAAGTTTGCTGAAAAGCAGCACAACTTGACAAAAACATTGCATGGTGCATACCTGCTGTCTACTTAAACCGGGTTGCTCCGCACAAAAAAGTTTACATCCGCAGTCTATTAATGCACACATTGTACAAACAGCACAATGTGACACATTCTTGAGAATGAGAACGTGAGCTAGACCGAGAGGGAGAGAGAGGGGGAGAGGCTGCTATATAAATAACAAAGCACTCAGAGGCATATTTGATGTAGATATCTATCACTGAGGTTGGAAAAGAGGGGGAAAAAAATAAATAAGAGGAGGGAAAATAACAGGGCGACCGAGACCGTGACACGGGGATCCTAATGAAAATAAGATTCGGCCCAAATGGAACTGGTGTAATTGGTTTCAGATAGTGAGGTCAGGAGAAAGGCGATACAGGCGAGTATTATGCGGGGGTGTGGGGGGGAGAAGGCACGGAGAAACAAGAATGTTTACACAGGCATTCCTGGGCGACATTAATAGGCATGCACAGATCACCGGAGAGGCAGAACACGGGGAGAAAGTGAAGAGCAGACAGAGAGAGGAAGTGGAAGGGGGGAATACATCATCGCTCCATTCACCTTCTGTGTTTAGACTCCAGAGAGAGCAAGGTAATAAGGAACACCTATCACAATCCACCTTTGTAAAGGAGCATGCAAAGACCTTAAACAAGCATGAAACACATTAGCAGAGCAGGCAGGACGAGGCTAGAAACCATTACAAATCTCCAGATTGCTTTGGTTATTGTGTGTGGAGGATCGGCGAGGCGCGTGTGTGCGTGGAGGTGTTTGCGCGTGTGCAAACAAGGAATAAGCCATCCGCTAAGAATGTCACTCTTTGAAATCCACCTGGAGACCTGCGCGTTATGCAGCCGTGACATCGGAATTGGAGATGTCTGAAGAGCTGCGACATTGTGTTTGGACAGCGCAGATCACTTCCTGCCTCGTGCCACGTAGGGAGTCGGTGTTAAGAGCGGGATGTGGCGGATATTGCGAAGACGACGCAGGTGGGTTCTGGAAAAGTCGCCGTCAACATGGCGACGGAGGCCTCGGTGCGCGGAACAGATGTTTTGCGTGCATGCGTGACTCGTGTTTGGCGGAGGGAGTAAAAGGGCTGCTGTTGGACACACACGGCTGTCGAACAGAACAACTGCAGTCAGGCCGACGGCGCTGCACACATGGATGGCCGCATAAGCACATACGCGGCCGCATGCGCTGCAAAACTATACACCAAAAGCTCGTATACGCAGTCAGTGCCGTGGAAAACAAGGCGCAAACACTTTAAGATGAATAAACAAACATGGCTGATTGTACCAGGGCTGACAAAAGTGGTATGACACTCCAAAGCAAAAATATTTGCACCGTTATCTTCTTGTACTGTATACGTGGAGTCAGGGTAAGACGGATGGATGGAAAAGGAGAGATGGATGTCCCACACATTGGCTGAATACAAAACAGGATGTCAGGGCATGTTGGCAGACATTTCACTACACTTCTTTGATCAACTATGGGGAAGATTAAATGGATGAATTGTTTCTACACATTATTTCAATGGGATGTTTGATTGTTTCCATTCCAGCGCTGTATTAAGCAGAATAATGGTGCATCTGTGTGGATGTTGTAGTAAGTATACTGCAAAAACTCAAAATCTTACCAAGAATATTTCTTATTTCTAGTAAAAATGAATCCAATTACACTTAAAATAAGACTCATCACCCGAAATGTAACTTGTTTTTAGACAATTTTCACTTGTTTCAAGGTCATTTTTACTTAAAATTTGAAAAAAAAGAAATTCTTTACTTATTTCAAGTGAAATTCTTCTATAAAGAAGTTAGTTTTTCCGTGATGAGTCTTTTAGATATTATATGATCGCGATGAATTTCCAGTCGATCACGGTGATCAGCTGCACACGTATTTACTCAATTAAACATGGGGGAAGTGTGAGTGACAACAGTCAATCATACTCGCCCTTTTCCTGCTCTACTTTCGACGCAAGTTTGACAAGTCACTCAACGTCGGTTGTGCGGCGGTGTCACCAAAGCGCAATGCTATTAACTCGCCCTTGTGCATGGTATGTCGGTGCGCTCAAACGGGGGGAACACAACAAACCTGTTCATTCATTTGAAGAAGTCCTACCCAAGTGATGATGTGGAAAGCATAAAAATGCGGGCTGAGTCAGTACAGCCTGTCACTCACTGCTACCAGCACAGGTAGCATTAGCAGTTACCCACTGCTAGCAGTGAGGCCACCAGACTATAGCAGCAATCAATCGCGTTATCGTCCTTATTCGGGTGCTTTGTAAAAATGGCAAAACGAGTTAATCTGTATTGTTATTAAAGACGATGCATATTTGAAAGTAGCAATAATGTTAACAGGGTATGTAGCAGCATAACTGTAACCCTATTTCGCATAATTATGACAAGCTTAGGTCACACAGTGGGATGTGGGAGATTGTACAGCACATTACGTGTGTACTGCGTTACTTTGACAAAGGCGTATATTCTTTATTAAATATGAACAACCACCATTGTGAACTGTGCTCCCTGGTTAATTGGACCTCTCTTTAACCCCTACAGAGAAATTCACTGGTCCTTTTTTTTTTTTTTTTTTTTATCTATAAAACACTCACTGATAAAACCTAACACTATCTTGCCTCTCTGCTCACCACGCATACCACCACCGGCACGTTCTTCGTCCCCAAAGTCCACGCTACTTTTGGTCGCCCCAAACAACAGGAACACTCTGCAACAAATAATAAAACTCACCTCATTGAGCCCCAAAACGTTAGTCAGGGATATTGTACATGATCGCTGTTTTTAGCCTGTTACGAACCTTTTATTCACCATGTGCTGATGTAATGTAATTTGTAAATATGTAACTATATCACATCGTACAGTTAGTTAGAAAATTAAAGCTTCTTTCGTCAGGACCTTTATAGGGCGGAAAAAAAACAAAGGCCCAAAAAAAACAAGCATTTCAGTCCAAGACTGTAAAGCTCAGTCTACAGTGGAGAAGGGATGCATATGAAAGATGCTTGACTCAGAAATAAATATATGATTTGTTTGTGTGGGTAAGAGGTCATTCCGCAGCCTCATCATTGCACTTTGAGTCCTCAACGTCCTCCCCACTCACCACCCCCTTGTACCCACATATCACCTTATTCATTTCTTCCTCTCATCTCTTCTGCCACTCTCCGCCGCTGCTTGTTTATTGATTCACTAGATTAAGAATTCCTTGGGTGGAGGATTGTAACACACAAGCATAAAATTATTTTGGGCTGTGCTTATTTGCCTTCGCCTTGCATCTATTTGGCCTGCGTCTGTAGACAATTATGCCTACCCAGGCCCCAGACTCAGGTGCTAATAATGAAGGACAAATAGAATCATATGTGTAAACTTCCCCCACTGATGAAAATTTATATTAACTTTCTGCCACAGTAAACAGAGCCGCATAGCTACACCCTCCCGGGAGGATTGACAAGATGAATTTGCTCACTCCAAATACCGGGAAGAAAGCGAAGGACTGTATAGGCGTAGGAGAATGGCGGGGGCGGAGCGCCGCCGTGGAACCACACACTTCATTTTTCACTGCAAAACAAGGGTCTTCGTTGCCCATCTGCAGGTAATGTTTATGCGGCAAACATGCGTATAAAGCAATGTACAATTGGAACCCCTACAAGTTGTGATTGTAGAAGCAACATTCAAGTTTGGAGTTCTTCATAATTCTTCAGAGCTTACATCGCTTATGAAATTCTATTTTTCTTTCACCCACTTTCCCTGTCGGCTCTCGGCAAGTGGCTTTAGCAAAAGTCTTTACTTTCACCTGGGCTCTATCGCTATACTTCCAGATAAGGTGACAGCAAGCCCTTTCAGCAGCGCTCTTTATCTACTGCTGCTCTTAGGGAAAGTCCTTTAGAAGGCCCGACAGCTGAGAGCTTCCACAATGTGCTATCACAAAGAGACAGCCAGGAAGTAAAATAGAGACGAGGGGAGAATAGAGTGTGTGTGTGTGTGTGTGTGTGTGTGTGTGTGTGTGTGTGCGTGTGTGCGAGTGTGTGTGTGTGAGAGAGAGCGGTGGACAGTGTGTGTAAGGTCAAGTGTTGCTTTCTTTTGTACAAATGTTCTCTTTTTGGAGGTGCACAATTTGAGATGTTGCAGTCAGACCGGACGTGGTTCATTTGGAGACAGTTTTAGGACAGGACGGCTGACATTTGAAATAGTACACTGACTTGATATACTCCTACAGTGTTAAGTTTGAGGGATTTAGCCAAATACCCAAGCCATTTGGGGAAGTATCAACAGACGTATCTCAGGGTAGATGCAGCAACTCAGAAAAAAGTTAAAAACCTCAAAGAATGTCTAGTGGCAAGCAGTGGTACCTGTAAACTTGAAATGACTGGATAAGCAGGCTAATCTTGCCAAAAACCGCCATATAACTCAGCACTACAGCACTGTCGCGCATCTTTGGAAGACCCCAAGTAGTTTTGCCTCTGGCAAGGACTACTCGCGGGTCAATAGTAAGTGTCTGCAGAGCTCAGGTTAAGTGGCGGGTGTAAAGTGTCACCAAATTCGAGCGTCGATGAGAGAGTTGTTTGACCTTAAAGTAAGAAGGACCTCACTTTATCTGCTGTGTGGCAAACTGAATTAGGCCGGACAACTGAGCTAACAGTGTTGTGTTTATTTTCCAAGAAAGCAGTTGGACCAAATTCATTCTCCCGCGAGCTAATCTAATTTCTAATCCTTCCCCAATGCACTTCTTCCCATCGTACTTGCCTGGTTGTCTCATAGATATTCCAATTACAACCGCGTGCATTTGACCTTTAAGTGAGCTGTAGAAGATACAGTTATCTGCCTTCTATTCTGACGCCTAACGTCTATCCATCATCTGCGCATGCATGTGTTAAAGGTGGGATGGAGACTGAGAGAAAGGGAGCTGTCGTGGGTACAGAGTGTGACGAGGAGAGGATAGACTTTTTTTGGGTTTTTTTAAAGGCTCAGTGATGAAAATGTAACAATGCATAGGTGTGGGAATATATCAAACTAAACCACAAATGCTTTAATGTGCCGCCAGACTGACTGGTCATAAACAGAGCCTTTCCCTTGCTTGTGAGAACAAGCAACCGTGAGCACAGTCTCACTTCTCTTGTTCCATCCCCATTCCCCGCCCTGTTCCAAAGGGCTAATCTACATCTTTCATTGAATCAAGAATGGAAATTTGCAAGAAATGCTTCTTTTTCAATTTCATGCTGAAGTAGCTCAAGTTAGTGGATGTAATTTCTCCTAACAAGAAAATGTATCACTCGGTTGCACACTGTGCAAGGGACGGGCTTTCTTTCAGATTTTTTTATCCTCCCCCCTTCTTGAGCTTTGATGAATGTGCCAAAAGCATGATCGCTCCATCATAGCACCCCATGCAAGGACAGAAAAATTATATTAAGAAGTAAAACCAATGGTTGAAAGTTGTATGAAAAATACTTTATTCAGAAGACCTCTAATAATTTTTATTCAGAAACAACCCCAACTCTAGTGTAGGATAACTTCTTTTGTGCTTAAATTCTGCTCCTGGGAACAGAAACAAGCTTGTAGGCAAACACTTTGACTAAGATGAGGTTTTCCCATAAATTAAGATTATTATACTTGTGCTGATTTGAATGATGACGTCCAAATAGGTGAAAGGATGGCAAACAGTATCGCTAAGACAATAGAATGCATGGCATAGCTCCATGGAGCTAATGTATATTTATCATTTAAACCTCTGATAACAATGCACAATCAAAACTCAGAGGATTCGGCAGCACAGACTCGGTATCAGCTTAGTGTCTAGTCAAGCTTGAAGTGCGGCCCACGGCCCCCACAAAGCGCCTTTCTGCATATGCTCACTTTTATCGGGGTGGAAGACGCAGGTCTTGCAGTAAGTTGGTAAATAACCAGTGGTTAAGGCTTGATGAAGAATGGCAAGCTGTTGGATGGAGAACATCAGGCACCGATTTCCTTTGGATCATTCTGTGACTGAAACCAAGACTAGGATCAATCTTATTCTACGTCATTGAAGGAAAACAAACAAACAGGAATATTTGGAATGCAATTGCTCTGGGACAGCCTATTTTCATAACTTGAGGTGCCAAATGGATAGAAAATGTTCCGTTTCGCCAAATTATAAATGTTGAGCTTTACAAAAATGTCTATTATTACAACCTTAGCCCACAAAGGCGCTGAAATCGGCCAAAAGCCTGCAGTGAGGAGAGCAAAAGCTGACGCTAAGTAACACGCCAGTCAGTCTGTTTCGTAGTCTTGAATTCCCCGTGGCGTGGTGCTTATTTACTGCATTTGTATGAGAGGTTGTGAGGAGGAGCCCTGACCTCCTCTCCTCCATATGTGTGTGTGTGTATATGTATATATATATATATATATATATATATATATATATATATATATATATATACATATACACACACACACACACACACACACACACACACAGTGTTTGAAAGCAATGCATAAAAACAAAAAGAGCAGCCTGGTCGTATTACAAGTACAAACATCTTGGGAGATGGCAGAGAGCATCTCTATCTATTCAAGAAATGGGTCCGGGATGAAGGTAATCCGAAGAGCAGAAATTGTTAACAAGGGAAGCAGATATGGAAAAAAAATATATTGATACCTGGAATCTGTTTGTCGAGATCCTGGGCACATTAGATAAAGAGGGACACCAATGTCATTAACGATGCTCCCACTCCTTGCAAGTTGCCTTCTTAGCCAGATTTGAAGTCATTTTAATATTCGTTGGCAGAGCAGGAGAAGGAGAGGTGGGAGGGTTGTGGGGGTATACACAACAAACCGTCGGGCAAGCGTTTCAGAGACTGATTTGTTACTATTCATGGCTAAAGCGGAGAGGAACTGTAATACTAGACATGCTTGTTAAATTCACAACACTCCAAAGCTGCCTTCTAGCAAATCCTGTCTTTTGCTTGTCAGCTTAAGACACCCCGCCATATGCATATGTAGGATTTTTTAAGCTGTGTTAAATGGATAGCGGTGCCGTGGCCTATCAAATGACTGTAAGCCACTTGGGGTGTGCGGGGGGGGGGGGGGTCTGCGAGGAAGGGAATCATTTAGAGAAAAGTAGCAACGCATCATATGCATCACAAGATGTATTTTCTCCAGTCCGCATACTAAGAGATATTTACATGTATATATCCAAGCTGCGTGTGTGACAATAACACTCCATCCTGCCATATTAACGACTGCTGCTTGCTTTAAGCCAACAAGAGGGGAGTGGCAACAAACAATGACAGAATGCCCGTTTTCGATTGCCACGCCACAAAAGATGATACTCCATTCACCGCCCACCCAAATAAATTGCTGTGGAGGGTATTGAGCACAGACTATTGGCTCAGTCCCTTCAGAGTACGTGGGTGTGCGTGTACAGTTGTGTTGTGTGAGTGGACTTATAGATCCAGTGGCAATTTATTTCACAGTGCTAAAACAGGGCAGTTAGGGAGGCGTAAAAGGAAATGAGATGTGAAGTGACCATTGATCCCCGCCCGGCGTGCAGGTTGGCAGCAGACTGTGGGACTATTGGGCCACAGTGTATGACCACTGGATGGCTGCCTTTTATTTATGAACACTGATGTAGTTAACCCTGGCCAAGTTCATTTGTCAGCGGCCTAACACAGGAGGAAAAGAAAAGAAATGCCAGGTTTATGACGATAAAGAGTACCCTATTTACTGTTTTCAAAGAAAACTATGGCTTGTGTTCTGCATACAAAAGCATCTCTGCAGTAGACAATGACTAATGACTTTAAGTCCAATGCATCCTGCTGGGATTCAATTACTGCATTTGCTATTGTGTTTGGAAATACAGGTATGTTCACTTGGGTTTCCTCAGGGTTAAACCCCCCCAAAACAACAACTATGATTTTGCCTTTGTTTCTCCAGATGTCCTAATCCAAACCAAATACACTCACTGGTAAAAACAAAATGCTTGTAGGTATTAAGGTATTAATTCACCTATATATTATGGCTGTCAGGCAAAAACCCTGGTCAATTTCATATTTTCTTTCACAAATCTATACTATTGTTCTGTCCCCTCTTCATCTGTTATTTTTAGGCAACATTAACAAATTTAATGTGTTGAAAATAGCTTGAGAGTAGATTTATTAACACTCATGAACCCTCAAAATGTATTGAATGCGTTGAAAAACCTCGCCTCTTGTTCTGTGGAAGCTGTGCAGAATATTTGTTGCCTATATTGACAGGTTGGATGGATTTTGTTAGACAATAACGAGGAAAGTAAAATGGTTAGATACATTTGAGTAGGCTTGTTTTGTCAAAATCGATCGCTGTAATGCTTAGTAATCTCATTGTTTTATTACGTCACTCACGGCTAAAATACATTAAAAAAAAGAGAGTTTGGAATGATGACGTTACACAGGCGTTTGTTTTTGTAGCGTTCTAAAGGTTATTTTCTTATGGTCAGTGGCTTGGTGTGAGCGCACACTTTTAGTCTGTAGTCTCCCATTTTAATCAATGACAGAATAATTAGCAATTTTTTTTTTTTTTAGCATACTAAATTAACAATTGAACATGATTGGGGTGGTCTTGTTTTGATGTTAGTGTGCAAAGATATATAATAGCAATATAATGTATACTTATACCAACTTGGATGAAGCGGTGTTTGGGAACTGATGCAAGATGGTGTTTTTTTGTTTTGTTTTGTTTTGTTTTTTAATTTCCTGAAAGGTAGTCATTTTGGAGGTGCCAGCCAATTTAGAGACTGAATTGCACTCCATTTTGCCTTAGTTGCTTCAAGAAATGAATTAAGCCAATGAACAATCAATTGAAAACAAAAGCTCAATTAATGGATTAATATGCCAACCCCTAGTTATATTTACGATTAAATCATATCTATTCCACCTTTGCTTCCACTACCTGTAGTCGTCTTTGCGGCAGCCCCTGACCACTTGAGCATAAAATGCCTATAAGTGTTTATTTCCAGCAGATTTCACTCCGTCTCTCCCTGCTTTTAATGCCCTCTTCTCCATTCCTCGT
Organism: Phycodurus eques; assembly: GCF_024500275.1. NCBI lineage: Eukaryota > Metazoa > Chordata > Actinopteri > Syngnathiformes > Syngnathidae > Phycodurus > Phycodurus eques. The sequence continues at coordinate 9,527,364 of NC_084546.1, read as the reverse complement.
CGCTATCCCCCCTCTCTCCCTTTTCTCCTTGTCTCCCTTTCAAGCCTCAACGCCTGACATTTCGCCACGCTCTCGGGAGACTCCGGCGCGAAATGGAGTTACTGGGAGAGCACCACTGTAAATTTCAGGAGGCCACGTGTAATGTGCCTTAAACAGAAATGGACAGGCCAGGTTTGAAGGAGCTGGAGAATAAAAGGAGACAGCGCTACAGGAGGAGGAAGCGGAGGCATCTATATAGATAATACAATAATACTGTGTTTTGTCTAGGGAAGGGCACGCAAACAGTAGCCCTGCTGTCATTCACACAGTATATCTTTAGTGTCATCGCAGACGAGGAAAGTACAGGCGTATATGTCACCGGCCTGTATGTGCTATCCTGTGGGGACTGTCTGCCGATAGCTCGCCTTGGAAGTGAAAGAAAGATGGCTTCCATTGTAAATAAGTTGGACACAGAAGCTGTCTTTTCACTGACCGGGGCAATAATTTTACAAAGACATATGCCGCTTCCTTTTCAGCTCTTCTGAAGCCACGCGTTTATGAAATGGAACATATTTCAGGTGGAGGTCTTTCTTCTGTCCCGAGAGGTGATTGATGCACTAAAGCCAGGGCCAATGGTGTCTTATTTACACAGTTGAGTGAGGCAATCTCAGGCCTCAAAGATAAACCTAATGAGCTTCTTTGTGTAAGGGTGCAAATGAGACACCAACCTCCCCCCATGCCTTTCCTTTCCTTTCGCATCCAAAGAGGACAGTCTGGGTGATTAGGCCTTTAAATTATGCTCAAGGGCAAAGCACAGATTTGCATCTTGTGTGTGTGTTCTGGTAAAAAGAGAAGAAAGGCAGGTGAAGGGCAGAGAGGGACTGATCCTTGAGGCTTATTTGTGAGAGGTGACAATAACTGAACAATGAATGTCAGCAGGGTTTTTTGTCCAGATTTACCCTACAAAAACAAGAGTGTGTTTTACAAAGATGCATGAGTGACACACACTTGCATTCACTGCACTGCAATTACTTTACATTTAAGGCACAGATTTGGATTTGCCCCCAAAACTCTGAAAGTTTAGCCATCACCTACTGTCAAAATCCCTCATTCTGACCATTTGCCGCCAGCTAAACAGCTCGGAAGACAGGTTAATTGCTGTCACCGCCAAGTGGGACCACTGCCTCAGTGCTCAAGGAGCAACAGAGTTAGCCTGGAAGTAGGGATGGCGCGCTGTGGTTGGAATTTAAGTCAAAATGTCGCAGCCGTTAAAATGGGAATGTAGCGCATGACTGCCAAGCAGATGATTGGTAAACAAGTACCATTTGGGATTTTTCGACCAGCTGTTAAGTAGGCCTTTGGTTGAAACAACTAACCACAATATAGGCCAGGGCCCAGATTGAGTTGTGAATATCAATATGTGCAGGGAATTCTGAGGAGGGGCAGTATTCTCCAATACAGTATTGGCTCATCAATCCTGATGAGAAAGGTAATCACCTAACAGCCTCTTCATCTTGATCTCCAAATTTAAAGATCAATGCTCGCATATTCATACATGGCCGCATTATGACAACGTGCGTGGTCAATGATGAATCAATCAGAGTTCAGGATTACATTACTGACGCGCCCCCGCTCTGCCTTTTTTTTTTGCGCTTTCACAGTGATCACTACGCCTGGCAATTAGCGCCGAGCGACATTCATCATTTGCGCCGATGCATTTCTGCGGCTGGCAAATTGCAATCAGATAAAGTAGGAATCTAATCGCTGATCTGAAATCAAATTAGCTCTATTTAGGCAACCTTTGGGGGAGCTGGGTGGTGAAACCCCAGTAGAAATCTGCGGCGTCAAATTCGATTGCAGTGCTTATTATTCAGATGCATAGATAACAAGGCTTTTTTTTTATTTTTTTTATCAACTACAAAGATGACTAGATTAGTACCGAATCTGCTCAGCAGCTGAGATCCAATACGAGGATTGTGTTGAAAATTCCACAGCAATTTTAAGATTTAATTGACATGGTCAGAGAGCTATTAATTGAAGAATATGTTTATTTTTGTGGTGGTTGGACTGCACTGTATCATACAGAGAGGAGTTTCTCATATTTTGGTTGCTTCTCACGACACCACTATTGTCATTGCATTGAAGTAAGGCCTTAGCGATTAATCGGCCGCCCGATATCCCTTTAAAAAATGAAAAATAAATTGGCAAAAATTGGCCGAACTTTGCATTTTTGTTGTTGTTGTTTTTATGCATTTAAAAATTAAAAGATAAAGATAATAACATTCAAAGACAAAAACATTATGCAAAAATCGGCCAAAAACGGCCGATTTTTGCTGACATTTCTCTTTTGACAAAGACAAACAGTCAAAGGTTCTGCCTGCAATTCATATCTTTATTGTTGTAAGTGTTGAGGGACCAAAAATATACGTTATTTTACTCATAGATTTTTTTTTTTATTAATCGGCCGATTAATCAGTTATTGGAATTTTATTCTATGAAATATCAGAATAGGCAGCTGCCGTAAAAAATCCATATTAGTTAGGGCTTAATTAGAAATGTAAAAAAGCTGCATATATGACTGATTTACAACCAGTTCTATTAATGGACACACATGTTTGGAAAATGAATACAAATGATTAATATTCAAACTTCATAGTAATCTGTGTCCTAGAAGGTGTTTGGTACAATCTAATGCGAGAGACCTGAAGATGCTGCTTTTCTAAATTATAGCTGCAGGTGGTATTTGGGAATCTGCTAGGTAATGGCACAACCCAGAGGGGACGGGGGAGGGGAGAATTCATCAGTGCTTATTATTAATCATCCCTCCAGCAGCGTGATGAGAGACTGCAGCTTCCTATACCCACCAGACCACTCAATGTCATGGCAAATATGGGAGGAAAATTAGAGCCAACAGCCTTCCTTTAAAATAGACTGATGGATGTGGGAGTTTTTTTTTTGGGGGGGGGGGGGGGGGGGGAGGGGGGGGGGTTCCCCCCCTACCCAGCAAACAGTTCAGTGGATCGCAAACTCCAGTGGAAGAATGCAGGCAAACGCACGAAGATGCCTCCATTTTTAACTGGAGCGCTTGGACCTCGTTGTGTGGAGCGTGTGTGTGCCACAGCCGGAAGTGTGTGAAGATTTTAAAAAGCCTCCAGAGACCTGTTAGCTGGACTGCTCATTTCAATGTGTCTGTTTCTGGCTTGGAAGAAGACTTGGCCTCTTTTCTTTTTTTTTTTCTTTTTAATTTTATTTATTTATTAAAGACACACACTGTCACACAGATGCACACACCGGAACAAGCTCTTAGCCCATCTCTGAGACTTAACTCGACATTTAAAGCTATTGTTGTCCTTTGCTCTCTCAGTATTTGACAGAATGTGTTATGAGAAGTTTGCTGGACCCTAATCAGGTGTGTGTCAAGAAAGAGTGGTGGTGTGGTGATAAATGACAACTTGCAGCCACCAGCGCGGCCGCTGGCGTGCTGTAGCAAGCACAGAGGATGGGGTGAGAGGGGACTGGGGGGCACGCTTCATTTTGCTAGACTGACCCCCACCACCCTGCAAACCTACTCCACCGTGGGGCTTCAGCTGCTTCCAACAACACACGTACACAAACAGACACACACATTTACACACATACAACTTGTATGAAAATGACCAGCAAACCAAAAGAGGACACGCGATGACGAATCCTACGGCGTCGCCCATCTACCGCTCCCCCAACTTCATCTCCCGCTGCTCTTTTGGCAAACTGTCAAAGCCATCATTCACCATGAAAAGACACAAGAGGCACTTGACTCTTTTACTCCGCTGGCGCCTGACTTTCACAAATACCCCGAAACATACATCCCGTGCGAGTTCATGCACTCAACTCGATCTGGCAGACAATGAAACACATTTCCGAACAGTTTAAGGCAGTGAAAATGGAAAATGAGGTGCAAATAATTAGCAAGAAATGAGCAAACCAGGTTTTTTTTTTTTTTAGTGCATGCATAAACTAAATCATGTGTCAATGCTGCTTGCGGTCTCTCTGAGCTAGTGCCGAGACAGGAGGCCCTCTGGTGGACGCTGCGCTGCCATGACACACGCACAAGCTTCCCTGTGCCACTCCAACGACACACACGCGCACACAAGCTATCGAAAACCCTACAAAACTAAATAGCAATGGGGGGGGGGGGGGGGGAAGCCTGAGAAGATCATCACACTCACAGAATGCATATTAAAGAAGTCCAAAAAGACATGTAGATGTGCGAGTGCCTTGTAGAGAAGAGGGGAGGGGGGGGGGGGGGGGGGGGGTCTAGCGTGGGGAGAAACGCAACTTACCTGCTGTTGTTGCAGATGCAGCAGCTCGACTGTGCTTACTTCGCTGCCGCTTGTGTCACCAGCGCTTGATCTCCCATCTCTACTGCCAGCCTCTAATTGGCTGCTGCTTAGGGTGCTCATTCCATTTTGACTCATTGAACTGTTGCTTATTGTCTCTGTGGCCGACTCCTGCATCATCATGATTTAAAACCTAGAAGTGATTAAGAGGCACCGGTTAGGGCTCTTCTTCTTCTTACAATTCTACCCCCCACCCCCTCTTTTTTTCCTCCCCATCCTATATATTTTGTAATGCAGCCATTATCCCCCCCCCCCCCCCCCCCCCCCCCCGCAAATTAAAGCATTTAAAGAAAAGGGAAGAGGGGAGGGGAATGCAGGAGGAGCAATTATGCATTCATTGTGTAAACGAAGCAGTACAAAGAGATGCACGTCCTGCTGCTATTTGACAAGGGAGTGGGGGCAACTAAAAATGTGGTTTATATCCACTAAAAACCAGGCATAAATTAAAGATTCAAGAAGTTGCATTAATACTGCCATCGCTGCACTAAATAAAAGAGACTCATTCGTGGAAATAAAGGCAAATGCATGCCGGCGACAATTACGTGATGATTAAAATATACATCATTTCTTGCTATCATCTTTACGACAGGCACTCTGAAAATATTTGCCATCTTGACCCTGCAAGATTTTTTTTATTTTTTTTGTGAGGCATGTGAATGAGTTACGTGGTCTAATGACGCAAAAGCTCATCATCCAAAATTACAATTTGGCAGCAGGGCGGAGAAAGAGGAGGAGGAGGCGGTGCCAAATCACACTGGTCATGTTCACTATATTGACTAAGCCAAATAGTAGCCCAAATCTTCTTTCATCAAGCTTCATACAATAACAAAAAACAAAATGTTCTCAAAATAAGACACAATTAGACTAACCCCTAAGAGGCGTAGATACATTTTAATAAATAATAATAAAACTAAGATGAGATTTTTGAATGAATTCTATCTGCATGTATTGGAAAAGCAGGGAGGAGAGAAAGAAAGGGAAATGAATTTATCACGACTATCATTAATGATTGTGCTAAAAACAGCATAAATTATGTATATTAGCTGCGCTCTCTCTCTAGTAATAAATGTTTTATCATTTTTCCCCTCGCATTTAATGCTCACTACCTTCGTAGGGGCAGAGTGGACATCACTCAACGCTCTCACGGTAAATGCAAAGAAATATTTGCACATTTATGCACCCCCCCTCCCCTTATTTCCTTTCAATATGCATCACAAGTAATTAATACAACTGTGGTGTCGTGTATTTGAATTCTCTTTAGTTCTAAACAAAAGTGAAACAGGAATTGAGCCACTCAAGAATGCAAACAAAGGGGGAATGAGTGCTGCCATTGCTTGTGTCATGATCATCTCCGGCCTTAAAAAAAAAATAAAAAAAATTCAGTTTTAATGGCATTGTGCAAATGTCTTTTAGTGTGTGTGTGTGTATGTGAGCGTGGGTGTGTTTTTGAAGAACGGCTGATAGAGGACAGGTCTTAAAGGATGTTCACGGCCAGGATAAACAGGATCCGGGCGGAAAAGAACAAATAGGACTGAGCTGTTACACAGAGCAGGGCGACAGCTGCCTGGGACACAAGCAAACAGGGAAGAGGCCCGCTTGTGAACAAACAGGCCCCTGTTTAACACGGCGCCGCTCACGACTGATGGAGGGAAGAAAGATCGAATGGTTGGGGGGGGACAGAGGAGAAGAGGGGGGGAGGGAGGGAGCGAGGGAGGAAGGTGGCAGTCGGGAGGAAGGTGGGGGGTTCAAAACTGGCACATTGTGACATCCAATCCGGAGATGAATCTCGTGCTAAGAAACTCAAGGCTGCAGCCGAGATCAGCCGGCTAATAAGTATTCAAATTAGGCATAAATTTTACATGGCTGATGTTTAAAATATTCAGAGAAAGACTGTCTGATTGCCTTTACTGCGATTTTATGAACATTCTAATGGAGGCTGCGTTTCTCCCCCCCCTCGGACTGATAGAAAACTGAGACAAAGAAGTAAGAACCAGCAAGAAGTAAAAACAATGTGAACACCCCCTCCAAAATAAAAAAGTATATATATGCTGCATAATGATGATGCAGATGTATGCAAAGTGTATTCACGGAGATCAGATGGTGCTTTAACCTTAATGACAGCGGTGAGATAAATTAATTAGCCATCTAAAAGGCGGCATTCAAATCTGCCAATTAAAGTGTCAATTAGAAACACGGCCAAGCTGCAATGATGAGCGGGCTGGCCAGCTACGACTGCGGGTGGGGGCTGGCGGGGCGATGGAACTGTCACACACACAAGCGGAGACAAACAACACTCAGGAGTGGGTGTGAGAGTTTGCACGGGACCCACGGGTCGAGCTGCACGCCATGCACCTGACGAGGGATGAAGGAGTGACAAAAGCGAAAGTGACCCATGTCCAACACACATCCCTCATGCTTGATGCAAAATCCTCACACACAGGGAGAACTTGCCCAACTTAATATCTGGATACAAGCCTGGTAATGGCTCAGGTGATTTGGTGGGGAAGAGAGACAACGCTTTTTTTTTTTTTTTTGCTTTCCTCATGCATCCATACCTCTCTACATATAGCTCTGTGCAAACATTAATGGGTCATTTTCATATAATTTGATCAATAATGGATTAATGATGAAGACATGGCCCACAGAATTTCCTTTTGAAAACCAATTCAATTTACTGACATAACTATTTGAATTACTGGCAGTTGGTATCGATCAAACACACACAATCTTAGTGTCTTCAGAGTTCTTTTTTTTTTTTTTTTTTTTCTCTAAATGGTGCGTCTCTCTCACGCAAGCTGTCTTTCCCGATAATGCAACTGGAGACAGCCTCATTATGTTGTTGCAATACACCAAATTTAAAAAAAAATTGTGTCTTAACCGTAATTGATCAAATTATGTGAAAACGCCCCATTTAACTCTTTCGTATGGGCAGCCGTGACGACACGTTGGTCCCGCAGCCTGCGTGACGCTTTCTTCCAAGAAGTGAAACGATACACACATAGGCACCAAATATAGGCTGCCTATCATTAAAGGGGAAAGAAGCAGTACTCCATCTTTGTTTGTGAGCTCTAAAAGCCCTTAATGTAGCCTCATTACCTGGCCTGTCTGCCGCTCTATCATGTGCAGTAAACACACACTATGACACCGGCCATCCATCGAGCAGGCACACACAGCTGTCTGCTGTCTACTGGTGAATTACACACACACACACACACGCACACACACACGCACACACACACGCACACACACACACACGTTTATGGTACTGTTAATGCACAACAAGCCTGACACCCATTCAGTTCACAGTCTCTGGGCAATTCATTGTCACCGCGTCTCTATTTGGACGCCTCATTTTGTATGCATCACTTGCCAAAAATAAATAAATAAAATAAAATAATGTTTTCATTATGGTGCACAAAAAAGGGGAAGAGGAGAAATGACCGGTAAATATGTGATCCCAGACGTCCGTTCCTTATCGCTTCACATTCCAGGTGGCAGATTGGATTTTTCTTTTCTTTTCCCCCCAAAAAATAATCAAAACATATAATAGAAATTACATTTCACACTCTGATGGCTCCTCACAGCGTTCTCATCAAGTGGCGATATGGTTACCATTTAAAATAATCACAGATTCTGTGCTTGAGTGAAATTAATTCACCGTTGCCATAAGTTAGTATGCATACAATATAAAGTAGTAACTAGGCAAGGGTAAAATGCGTCTATATTCAATACTTTAGATTGCCTAATATATCAAAATGCCACATATGAACAGATGAAAAAAAAAGTCACAATGATGTATTCAATCTAGAGATCAAAAAGAGAGGAAAAAAAAGTTGATGCTTTGAACAAATCCTACATAATGATCCTATGTAGGTTTATATTATGGCTTTTTACAAGTGGACACCAGCAGCAGTTTGAAGCTGGTGTGAAAAACCGACAAACCCCGAGATTAAGTCAGGCACACCAGGCTGCCGTGCATTAAAAGCTTCCTTTTTGGCACTACGTGGCCACCATAAAAGAGCATTAATGACTACTTCTTATAAACCTGTGTATGGTAATGGTTTCTGCTCTCAAATAGAGGAATTTCAAAAGTGCTTCAGATTGGTTTGAGAATAAAAAAAAAAAGGTGTCAAAGGAAATCATATTTACAAAATCAGAAACAGGGCCAAATGAAAAGCGACGAATATGAATAATGGACTTTTCCCGGGATTAACATTATTCAAAGCAAACGGAATCAAATGTGGTTATCTGCTGTCCAATGAGCCCTACGTCGACAAAACCCGCCGTGGTGTTTCAATTCTTCATTTGAGCTGGCAATAAATCGTAGCGATAGGATAGGAGACATTCAGCCAAGAGTGTTCCCAACTTAATTCTCTTCTATTTACAATAAGGAGATGAGACGAAATAAGATAAAAGGCCGACTTCTTTGCCACGGTGCCCATGAATGGACTCCTAGTGTGTGTATGTGTGTTTGCGGGAAGAAAAGACAAGCATAGGGAAGTGTGTAAAGTACATGTTCAATTGTGTGAGAGCCACTCATGAATAGTGCTAATACAGATTTATTCTAAAAAAGAAAAAAAAAAATGCTATTGTATACTTGCTATCCAATTACTGGTGGGAAAAAAAAAGGAATCAGAAAGGGACAGAGATGAAATTTATCAAATTGGCTTTAGCTTTTCTTAACTATATAACACACGAGAAGGAGGAAAAAGAGCAGGCGAAGAGGTCGTCCCGTATCGTTTACATGCTCACCGCGAGACAAGTGACGAAAGCCTGTCAGTCAGCTCTCATTTGCATATTTGCCAATTGCATTAATTAACTCGGCCCACCTAATCAGGGCTAATTGACCTAGAAAATGGGGTGGTGGTGTTGTGTGGGGGGCGGGGGGCCTCATTGTCTGGTCCAATCATCTTTACCAAGAGTAGAGGAGGTGCACCAGAGAGCGGAGTACTTCCATTTAAAAGTCCCGCACGCTTGGAAGTATTCCACTGCCGCTGTTCAAGAAGGGGGGGAAAAAAAAAATGGAGCTGCTTTAACCGCGGCAAAGACGAGGGCACGGAGGTTTACGCCGGAGGAAAACGGGAAAGGAGCTGGCGACAGCTGCCGAGACCGAGGGGACGACGCTGCTTTACAGATCGGCCGAACACACGCACGGGACGCAGCCGGTTCGGCAGCGGCCACGCAGAGACATATCTCACTGTGACGTTTCCAGTTATTTCTGCTTGATTAGGGCCATTATGTCCCCGCCTCTGATTTATGTTGTCATTCCCCCTCAGCAGTCCTGCATCGATAGATCTTAATGAATTGGTAAATAAGGGTGAAGATTGCGCTTGACAACACTGCAACACTCCTCATTCATAGCAGATAAGATTGATGCAAACAATTAGGAGCATAACAAGGGGGGGCGGACAGGAGGGGCTGGGGGAAAATGATCTTTCCAAGGCAAAAAGTCACATCCAAATAGGACACGGGCATTCCTCGACTTAACACTGGCTTAGTCACACTTCTTTCATGCTCGGCTGGGGACTTTAGAACTGCTCGGGGGAGACACTTCACCCCTGCTCCTGTCGGGATTAAGAAATTGATTTTGAGCAACAACACAAAATATATATAAATATATCGAGGTAGTGTGCACCGACTGAGTGCTCGCCGACACAATCCACTAAAAAGGGATTTAAAGTTGTCGAAAAAAAAGTGTCATTTAAATTGTAGCTCTTCGGTACACTATTGTTGACTTTAAGGCATTTTTAATAGTCTTATTTATTTTCAAAAATATTTTTTAATATAATCAGCGACAAGCTAGGAGTGGCCAAAGGGGCAGGAATGAGCAGAGGTGGAAAATTAAAGCGGGAGTGACACGGGAGCTGACTCCTTTCAATACACCCACCCCCTTTCAACAAGCACATGCAAATGAGGCCCGTGCTGCTTAACTGCATCATTTATGTGGATAATAGCGGCATCATCATTACGGCAACTCAAATTAAATTACATCACAATTAGCATAACAAAGTGATTGGCTCAACTTTCAAAACAAATAAGGCAGCTCGGCTAATGAACAGTGTTAATTGGCCAGTGTGCATGCTAAATAAAACATGGAGGTAAACATGTGCTCTGGTTAAATAATTCTCAATATGTATTTTCAACAAATGAACGCAGCGAGAGGAAGCAGAAAAGTGAATATTGCCAGGGGGATTTGTGACTCCAAAATGTGTAGCATTTAATTTTATTGCGCTCGAGAAGCTATTACAGGCGAGACTCTGGAGAACAATGTAAATTATCTGCCTTCAAAATACAGTTTGGCCAATTCTCCATGTGAGCTAATCACATAGCTCATTATGCATTAGGGTATTAAATTATGAAGAGGAGCCCCTTTCACATTCCTGCACAAAGCGCTATGAAATGTTAATAGTGTGCCCACAGTCGCCCAATAGCGTGCCTGCGCTCGGCCTCATCAATATTTAAGTCAACAAATTATCCAACACTTGTCTTTGATAACAATAATTAGCGCTTCGCCCATGATCAGTCTAGTGACCTCTTCAAACTAAACATCTGCTCCTCAAGAGTTTTGTTTATTTTCTTTGTCAACGCTAAACACACATCTGCTTGTGATTAATATTGCACTATGTTAGTGTGTGTGTGTGTGCCCCTTAATTGTCTTGTGGCGTCTTCTTGAATTAAAAGTAGCAGCTGAGACATCTGGAAGTGACCCCCTCCCTCCCACCTCGGATGGGAAAAAAAACAAAAAACAAACTGAAACTGCACAGCAGCAGAAATTAGCACAATTATAAAGTCTACACACACACACACACACACACACACACACACACACACACGTAGGGTAATTCATCAGAACTAATTAAGCAGCAGTGCAAAGTTACACAACGAGCAGTGAAGGCAGCACGGCAATAAAAGACAACCGAGAGAAGTTGATGGCGGATGACAGCAGATTGATGGATGAGTGGATCAGTGAGGGATGGATGGATAGAGTGCATGACTTTTTTTTTTTTTACCTTCAAAGTGAGGAGAGCAAAGGTCTCGCCTCCGCCGCCACCGCCGCTGCCGCTGCCGAGGGCTCAAAAGAGAGTCGAGCGGTGTCACCGCGTGTGGAGAGGCAACACTATCTGTGTCATCACTCCAGCCGTGTTTATGGGGGGGAGATGGCATCATAAACAAGCCAGCTCCAAACCAACCCGTCCCCCCACCACCACCACGCACACCCACCCATCCCCCCGCTAGTCGCACAAACCAACGCCCGCCCCAACTTCTCCACTCTCTCACTCTCTCTTGGCACCTCACCACCAACCAATATGCCATTCATGCAAATCACCATTGCCCCATTAGGGGGGGAAAAGAAAAGAAGAAAAAAAAACCTCAGCAGACCCCTCTCCTGGCAATCATTCTATCATTTCCAGTTGTCACTGTGGCAATTACCAACCAGGCCCCCTCAACCCAATCTGGACATGTTGCTGGATTTGGGGGGAAAGAGTAGCAAAGCAAGGGGACACGCATGTAAATGAGACGATGTGTGTGTGTGTGTGTCTGTGTGTGTGTACAAAATGGAAATTTATGACGCTGGCTTCTTTCTCTCGCCTCACTTGGAACTAATTAGAACATCTTTATTTTTTTTTTATGTGTGTCGCTGAAGATGTATATCATATTCACAATATTGGAAAACATCACTTCCTGTAGGACTGGAAGTGCAAGACAACTACTCGTCAGTGGTGAGTTATTATAGAATTAACTTCCCCCCCCCCCTCCCTAATTGCAACTAAAACTCGACAAAATCCAAAGTGCGTGTATGGGGGTAGGTCCGCGGCTTCCCTCCCTTCGCACCTCAACCTGCTTCGCCAGCCGGCTCTCTCTCACTCTGATCGCACACTCTCTCACTGCAGCTCCGACATTGTGCGCACACACACACACACACACACACACGCATCCGCAGGCGGACCGGAGCACAGCTCGCCTCTCGAAAACCCAGCTGGACGACACCCCGAGAGCTGCTTTTATTTGCTCACAGAGGTATGTGTTGTCTTTATTCTACTTTGTGTTGCGAATGTAAAGAAAGGGATGCTGCTCCGGAGACAATTAGCCAACCCGCGCTCCGGCGACTGACATCCTCGCGAGCACAAAGCGCCGCTTGCTGTGGCACATCCTGCACAAGATCACACATGAGCGCAGAAAGATAGAGAGGCTGTGACCTTACCTTTTAAGACAAGAGTGTGAGAGAAATCCACTCCCCCCGGTAGGGAAGCATTTGCCGACGTTCAGATGCCTGGAAGCATCAAAAATGAAGCGGAGAGGGGGGAGAAAAAAAAAAAAAAAAAAAAAAAAAGCAACCAGGAAAAAAAAGTAGGAATAATAATTTTTTAAAGTAGTAGAAACTAGCTGAGGTGTACTGTTAGGCACATCACAGGTGAGGTATTTACAGTACAAGTGGAGAGCGGAGCACCTCTGCCTGGTCACGTCGGAGAGACAGTTGCCGTTTGAGTGCCGCCTAATTAAAACAAGTCAGGCAGCCCCGCTGGATTGTTTTGACGCCCGAGGACCAATAGTACACAAAAACCAGCGGCTTGATCGTGCGGCGGGGGGGCACAAGGGGGGAGGCGTAGAGAGGAGAGGGAGAGGGGGGTGGCGGGTGATGGGAGTTGGCAGAGGAATTGTGTATGTTTGGGACGGGGAGGGGGGTGAGTGGGTATATAGGAAGGCGTTTTGTAGCCGGGATTCAGAAAGGGGGGGGCCGACCTCGACTCATTGACGGCTCTTTTACTTTTTCCCCTCACAATGAACCCAGACACTGATATGCTACCACGTCTAAATAGCACAAAACAAAGCCTCGACTGTCAAGGAAAACATGGCTGTGCATTTATCTTAAGCATGATGGGATCCAGATACTTGAACACTGAAAATAAAAAAAATAAAAAATGTGTTTGCCTTCAAAATGCTGACCTAAGTAACTACTGTTACACAACAAATGATAAGATAGAACATTTTGGGCTCATGGTATTTGCATTGTCATTTTTTTAAATTCCCACTCTTCTCCCGTTTCTCTTTCTTTCTCTCCCTCTTGCATGCCACAGATGTTTTTCTTAGTTGCTCCAATAGACAGGAATCTACTGGAAAAGGAGAAAGGCTCGATCTCCCCCAAGAGAGAGGAGTACAAAGCCTCTAGTCTGCTTGCAGCAGATGCAGAAAGACGGTCCATCTGCCACCAGCTCGCTTAGAGATTTCAGACATCTCTTTTTTTTTCTTTTTTGTTTTAACAATGTAAACCATTCACACATCATCCAATCTAATTCAGAATTAAAACAGAACTGTTTTTAAAAACAGGCAACCAGGGCAACTATGACAGATTTATTTAGGAGAAGACGCAGCCTCCAACGGGGGGTAAAGACCACTTGAACTCGCAGCTCTGAGCGGTCGGCTGGCGTGATTTAACAGGCTCCGAGCGGCACGTTATCTCGGCGGCCCCCGCTGCAGCATATTTCAGCCGTATGATATCATTATTATTAGGCCGGCGAAAAGACGGAGCGTCAGTGTCGGCTCTCTGAGGCGGCGAGGGTAAACGCTAAACAATCAGTGTGAAATGAAGACAGAAAGAAGGGAAAAGGGTGCTAACATGAAACAATTACTGTAATTGCTTTAAGCATGAACAATATACCAGCAATTTCTCCATCTGTACCCAGGGCTTCAGGCTGTAAGACTCCTTCAGCCACTTTTAAATAAATCCACCCAGAGTGCCTCACTGCAAAAGACAAACAAGAGGCCCCTGGCCTGAGAAACGTCTGCCTCACTAGGGGAATGCTATGCCTAGTTTTACAGATCTGTGACAATTGTGCCTCCTCCCTGCAGTTATTTATTCCCTTTGTCTCTTCTTTCAGCGCTTTTCTGCTGCCAAGGTCAACAGAGACAAACAGGGCCACCAGCGTCTTGATGCGGGAGCAGTGGAATAGTGAGAAGAGAACGACTGCTTTTAAAAAAAAAAAAAAAAAAAAAAAAAAAAAATAGGGGGTGGGGGGGCATGTATGGTGGTGGCGGGTGCAGACATGTGTAAGTGGGTACAGTGAGGAGGGGGGTCTTGGCAGCAGCTGGCGACAAAGCCTGCCAAGAGAAACAGCAGTGTGATGATGCCTCATAATGCACAAAATAAAGTGCAGTACTTGGTTGGAACCAGCCGGGGTGCTGTTGGTTCACTCGCAACTACTTTGAGGGCTGAAGAAGAACAACATTATGTCAGCTCTCCACTGTCTGCTCACTGAGTCCCTAGCAAGGTAACAGGAATGATCCATGTCGATTCCAATACTTGGCAGGGTAAAATTCTGATAACTGATTAATCGGCTGATTAATTTAAAAAGAAATATAATGAATAAAACTTTTCAAAACTCTTTTTTGGTCCCCAAACGCTCACCACAATAAAAATTAATTACAGGCTTAACATTTGAAAGTTTTACAATACTTTGTCCTTTAACATTAGTACAGAGAGGGGAAGAAAACAAAATCGAGAAAAATGTGCCAATTTTTTTCAGATTTTTCAGGTTTTTTTGTCTTATGTTGTAATGTGTGTGTGTTTTTTTGTCTTATGTTGTAATGTGTGTGTGTGTGTGTGTGTAATGTGTTAAAAAATGATTTGCAGATTTGAAAAGGGCTAATATCGGCCGATTAAATCAGCAAGCCAATTATTCGGTCGGGCACTAGTTCAGAACACACCATCCCTTTAAAAATCATTAAATACTAACCCCGATTTAGTCAAATACCCTCCCTGGTCACGACAAACAAACCCACGAATACACAAAAGAAAAATGGAATGGGGCTCAACAACATCAAAGCCTTCACTTAGAGGGTGTAGCAGGAGGGGAAGGCGGGTGTCTATCTGATTTGTCTCCTCCCTCACATTTAAAAAAAAGTGTTGAAGTGGTCTGTTCAAATATGCTGAACAGCTCCTTGGCAACTCGCACACGATAACAAAATGTTTCCAAAGAGACGCACACACACACACAAACACTACACACACACATTACCCATGTTCATTGGTCGTCACATGAATGTTCCACAAAGCACAATTCAGGGGCCACTTAGTCCTGAGCCAAATAATGCATAATGAGGGGGTAGTGCTATTTAAGTCCTGGCCGGTGTTGATCACATGATATGTTGCTTATGGCCAGAGAGCACAGACCATTAAGGAGCAATGATTATATAAGTGCTCGACAGGCTGCACCGTTTTAATTTACTGTACTTAAAGCAGCGAGGTATCCATGGCAACTTGCATTGGCCTATTCAGAAATCCCCTAATGAAATGCCTATTAAGTGGCTGATAATGACAGCATCCAAATATATTTGCATATGTATTTCACAGGGGAGAAAAAAGAAAGAGAGCAATTAAGTGAAGAAAGCAGGGTGTGATTTTGACTGATTCTTCACTGTTTTGTTGACTGCAAAAGCAGTTATTATTGGACTCGGGTGAAGTTGACATGAACGGCGATGGGTGAGCATTAAGGGCTCGCTGCTTTCCTCTGAGAGCCTCCACACGTGACTTCCATTTGCGAGTTTAGCCCAGAGCCCAACAGGACATCCCTGAGAGACTGTTTTCTTGACTCAATACCAACAGCCCGAGTAAGCAGCTCGAGGGAGAAGACTCCCTAACCTCTGGTTCCGATTGAAAATATCAACACACTACGAGGCGTCACATATATTGTGCTCAGCAGCGTTACACCAAGGCTTAATGATACCTGCGCCTCCGCTCCAGCTGCTTCGGCAGACGGCAGGCGGGTGGGAATTAAAGTATACATTGCAGCCTGGAAACAAATTTTAAAAAATTGAGATTGAAACGATGCAAGTCAAGACAGTTCAAGCTGACCGGCCTCTTGAAAAGGCGACAAGACACTCGAGTTTAACTTGGAAATACACAAAGCGGCCCGTGAAACGCGTATTCGAATTAAAAGAACTCGCTGAAATCAAAGACGCCGCTGAGGTGGGAGAATTTCCATAGGCAAGTGAAGCTCACAGCAGTTTACCTGCTTGACGGCACACTGGAATTAGATGAAAGACCCCAGCTCGGCAGACAACATCCCCGCCTTTTTCACACTGTAATAGATATTATCATAAATGAGATCCCTGCACAGAGATGACTTCCGACATTGTTTTGTTTCCCGAGGTACGACAGCGGTTTCACGGACTGAAATCGTCCCGTCAAGGAATCTGAGAGCGATTTGTGATGTGTCGCGTTTGAGGAAGCCACAGCAAAAGGGGCCTTCGCTGATGGGACGATGATTCCCAGAAGTACACACCGCACAGCTCAATGGAAGCCAGATATGCTCCAGTGGCAGTGAAAAGAGCACAACACCTGCGGATTCCACCGAAAACCTGTTCTCACAAGACCTTGGTCTGACTCTGTACAAGAAGTATTGTCCTTCTTAACGACTGTTGGATGATATTAAGTCGAAAGATCACAGATCATATTTATCAAGTACTAATTGTACTTGATAAATAAAAAGTCATAATGACTGTTTCAACAAATATGACTAAAAGTGATTTCTTTTATTGCAAGATCCACTGAGGGTGTTACATAGGGGATAACCTACATTCACTACCAGGGCCCGATTAATCGTTCGATTAATCGGCCGATATTAGTCTTTTTAAAAATGCCGATGCATATGAAGCTACTGTAGAGCACATGCAGTTGATGATCATGCTGTCAACACAAATCAATGCATTTGAGAGTAGCTAACTAACTCCATGCGCGAGGCATTAAAAGGATGTTAATAAATCAACAGGCACTAAATAACAGAGCGTCAGAATTCACTCTGGGAGCTATTGTGGCAGTTTCTGCAGGGGAGTGTTTTTTCTGACAGCGTGGCAATCCATTCATGGCAAAACTAGACACCATCCGTGCCGAACAAAATATTCTAATTAAATTCATTCATTTAAAAAAAAATAAATAAATCCAGCAAAGAATAATGTACTCATTATTCGGATGTTTCAAGCACTCGGTTTTCGACAGCCGTGGCTAATTCATACCTAATTTTTATGGGATTTACATCTGGAGGTAATTCACCACGTGGAAGAGAGCCCACTGGAGGCCACGATAACCCTCCAACTCTGGCAACCCCCCCATCCATCCCTCAAACTTTTTTTCGGACTTCCGCTGATTTGAAATGACACACATAAAAGTGTTTTCATCGTGCTGTCACCAGACACGAAGAGAAGATATAAACGCTGCAGACACAGACAGTGTTGGTGATAAGTAAGCCAGCACAGCTGCACTGCTCTGGGATTTAGTGCACGGACAAAGAAGTGGACTTAAAGAAAAGGGGTGCGCGGGTTAATTCTTGACACCAGAGTTGGGTGCGCGTGGGAGTTTATGGGCACCTCTCAAGTGACCAGCTACATCTGGCCCGCCTAAGTGGGCTGTCTAATAAATGGCACACTTTCCCAATGATCTGCTCTTTCAAAGCACAGTCAGTGTTAGCCAGATGTATCAGTTTACACTGTATGCATGCCGATTTAGCAGTTATTCTAAAAGCGAACGGAAGTCAGGATTAGAAAAGTCTTCTTCAATAGTTACAGTTTGACTTCTAAATTGTTAGCATTTTTGAAACAATTTTGACCATAATATATAATGTAAAGGGAATCAAACCTTTATTAAACGCACCGACAGTGGTACCTTGACTTGTAATTTAGTCATATATAAAAGCAATGTTCCCCATTGAAATGAATTGGATTACATTAATCTGTTCCAGCCCCCCAAAAAGATACATTTTTTGTTACATGTTTACAATCATAAAAAAATAGCACTGTTTTGTCCATCCATCCATCCGTTTTCTACCGCTTATCCGAGGTTGGGTCGCGGAGGCAGTGGCTTTAGTAGGGACGCCCAGACTTCCCTCTCCCCAGCCACTTCATCCCGCTCTTCCGTCGGGATCACAGGTCATACCGTCCCCAGTATCTCCTCCCGGTGAGACTTGCCCGGAACACCTCACCAGGGAGGCGTCCGGGAGGCATCCGAATCAGATGCCCTAGCCCCCTCATCTGGCTCCTCTCGATGTGGAGGAGCAGCAGCTCTACTCTGAGATCCTCCCGGATGACCGAGCTTCTCACCCTATCTCTAAGGGAGAGCCCGGACACCCTGCGGAGGAAACTCATTTCGGCCGCTTGTATACGGGATCTTGTTCTTTCGGTTACGACCCACAGCTCATGACGATAGGTGAGGGTAGGAACGTAGATCGACCGGTAAATTGTGAGCTTCGCCTTTTGGCTTAGCTCTTTCGGACCGATACAAAGTCTGCATCACTGCAGACACTGCACCGAGCCGCCTGTCGATCTCTCGTTCCATTCTTCCCTCACCCCAAGATACTTGAACTCTTACACTTGGGGCAGGATCTCATCCCCGACCTCGAGAGGGCACGCCACCCTTTTCCGACTGAGGACCATGGTCTCAGATTTGGAGGTGCTGATTTTCATCCCAGCCGCTTCACACTCCAGTGAGAGTTGGAGATCAAAAAGCAGAGATGCAATACTGAGGCCACCAAAGCGGACCCCCTCTACGCCTCGGTTGCGCCTAGAAATTCTGTCCATAAAGGTTATGAACAGAATCGGCACTGTATTGTATGAAATATAAAACATAAGAAAATGGAAAGCAATTACACTGGACCCCTGCATACTAGCGGGTTGGCACTTGTGGATTAACCTACAACCCCAATTCCAATGAAGTTGGGACGTTGTGTTAAACATAAATAAAAATGGAATACAGTCATTTGCAAATCATGTTCACCCTATATTTAATTGAACACACTACAAAGACAAGATATTTAATGTTCAAAGTGATAAACATTGTTTTTAGCAAATAATCATTAACTTAGAATTTTATGGCTGCAACACGTTCCAAAAAAGCTGGGACAGGGTCAGGTTTACCACTGTGTTACATCACCAATTTCTTTTAACAACATTCAATAAACGTTTGGGAACTGAGGACACTAATTGTTGAAGCTTTGTAGGTGGAATTTTTTTCCATTCTTGCTTGATGTACAGCTTCAGCTGTTCAAGAGTCCGGGGTCTTCATAATGCGCCACACATTTTCAATGGGACACAGGCAGGCCAGTCTAGTTCCCGCACTCTTTTACTACGAAGCCACGCTGTTGTAACACGTGCAGAATGTGGATTGGCACTGTCTTGGTGAAATAAGCAGGGGCGTCCATGAAAAAGACGTTGCTTGGATGGCAGCATATGTTTCTCTGAAACCTGTATGTACCTTACAGCATTAATGGTGCCTTCACAGATGTGTAAGGTACCCATGCCATTGGCACTAACACAGCCCCATACCATCACAGATGCTTGCTTTTCAACTTTGCGTCCATAACAGTCCGGATGGTTCTTTTCCTCTTTTGTCCGGAGGACACGACGTCCACAATTTCCAAAAACTATTTGAAATGTGGACTCGTCAGACCACAGAACACTTTTCCACTTTGCATCAGTCCATCTTAGATGAGCTCGGGCCCAGAGAAGCCGGCGCCGTTTCTGGCTGTTGTTGATGAATGGCTTTTGCTTAGCATAGTAGAGTTTCAAGTTGCACTTACGGATGTAGCGCCAAAATGTATATACTGACATTGGTTTTCTGAAGTGTTCCTGAGCCCATGTGGTGATATCCTTTACACATTGATGTCGGTTTTTGATGCAGTGCCCCCTGAGGGATCGAAAGTCACGGGCATTCAATGTTGGTTGTTGGCCTTGCCGCTTACATGCAGTGATTTCTCCAGATTCTCTGAACCTTTTGATTATATTATGGACCGTAGATGATGAAATCCCTAAATTCCTTGCAATTGTACGTTGAGGAACTTTGTCCTTAAACTGTTCGACTATTTTCTCACGCACTTGTTCACAAAGAGGTGAACCTCTCCCCATCTTTGCGTTTGAATGACTGAGCAATTCAGGGAAGCTGCTTTTATACCCAATCACGGCACCCACCTGTTCCCAATTAGCCTGTTCACCTGTGGGATGTTCCAAACAGGTGTTTGATGAGCATTCCTCAACCTTCTCAGTCCTTTTTTCCACCTGTCCCAGATGTTTTGGAACAGCCATAAAATTCTAAGTTAATGATTATTTGCTAAAAACAATAAAGTTTATCAGTTTGAACGTTAAATATCTTGCCTTTGTTGTGTATTCAATTAAATATAGGTTGAACATGATTTGAAAATCATTGTACTCTGTTGTTATTTATGTTTAACACAACATCCCCACTTCATTGGAATTGGGGTTGTATTTGCGGATTTCTTTTTTTCATTTAAAAAAACTTTTTTTTTTTGTGGGGGGGGGGGGGGGACAAATCCCCAAAATGCATGTTGGCTGTTTATCCCTGCTTCGTCAATAGTTCTGGGGGCGTTGGGGTTAAAAAAAGATATAAATAATTTTTCCTTTTCAATGCAATTCTCATGGGGGTCAATTATATGCGGATTTTCACTATTCACGGTCCAGCCTGGTCCTGATCCCCCACAAATAGTGGGGGTCCACTGTAACCTGGTTTTATAGAGTGTAATTAATATGTAAAGTAGTCTTTGAGTGTTGTTCTGTGCCTAAAATTCTGGCTTGTAACATAGCAAAAAAACAACAGCATGTAACTCACCAGGGTACCACTGTAAAAAGTAGGGACCACTTTCTTGCCAGACTGATACCAGTAAGAGTATTCACTGGAGTATTCACCGATACTGCATACCGATACCCCTAGTACTTTTGATACATTAAATTTCAATTTTGTTCTTTTTTTTCCTGACGCACATAATAATTCCCCGATATGTCAAACGGCCGCAGTGTAGCACCAGCATAGCTACTGGAGATTTATGACTTACTCAATGTCAGATTTGTTTTGCCTTTTGTATCGGTGGCTGGTATCGACAGCCTTTACAAGTATCAAATATCCTAAATATCGCTAAACAATATCAATAATTGCTTATCCCTATTAAAAAGAGAAGCAAACCACAAAAATTCAAAGAAAAAAGCACTCGTGGAGGTAATCCTTGAATATTTCATTTGACTTTTGAAGCAAAAGCTTCCAGAACATTTGTTTAAAGTCCAAATTGAATGACTTTTAGGGTTGAGGTGCCACTATATAAAGTTTAGCCAAAATGTCCAACAGGACAACACAGGCAAACTCGCCCCCATCCGTTCAACGCCAGAACCCCCCGCTTGCTCCACACTTCAATCCTAACTCTAAATGTATTTTCCAAATGAAAATAAACGGACTCCGACCGGTTTGAGGCAGTCATACTCTGGAATATGAGATCAAATAAATGCTTCGGTGGAGGAAAAGAGAAATGAAATGGCTTCTGCGGAGAGATGCAGCGAGTAATAAAATTACTCCTTTATATCTTCCTAAACAGCATGTTCTCCCCTGGAGTGGGCGAGGGGGCTTCACTGTAGTCAAAGACAAGTATGCAAGTGGCAATTTGTCCTTCAGGCGAGATTCTCCGATACAATTGTCCGCTGCAATTTTCCTCCAGAAAACGAGAAACTATTTCGGCAACAAGTTAAGCGAAAGTTTCACTTTGATGATGTGCTTGGCGGACGGCGCCATTGAAAAGGTACACTAAAGTGGAACGGTGAAAATGATTCACAAGGCCGCTGCTTTTCAATGAACGCTTGTGAGTTGACCATGATGTGCCACAAACAGCCGACCATCTTCCGGGGATGGAAAAAATGTTACGACTTTGAAAATTGCTTTACCATTGGGGCTAAGCACACACTATTCCGTTTAGCATTAGGCATGTATTTACAACAGAAGTCCACCTGCTTAAATTCAAGTAGCTGATTTGTATTCCTAAATAGCTGGTACTCACAAGGACTATACTGTATTAGAGGGAATTTTCAATTGGGGAGAATACATTATAATTCATTTTACAGTGGCTATTAAACCTTCAGTAAAAAAAAAAAAAAAAAAAAAAAAAAAAAAAAAAAAAAAAAACCTTTGCAACAAAGATTGAGCCACTTATGAGCGCTACTCACTGCCTTTAAAAGCCGTCCATGTTCGGTGCGCTGAGTGGCAAAAAAGCAATCGCTGATGACTTTGAAAATAGGACTAAATGTACAATTTATCAAAACGTTTAAGGCTAGCGGGCATTTCAGCCAATCAAAAGGTTGTGTCTGTTCAAAAGCCACAGCCGAAAGGAAGGCTGCAAATTGCGGAATTAAAAAAAAAAGTAACATATCAATCGAGAGATTTGAGCTTAAGTGTCCTAAAATATCTTCAAGGCATTTTAATTGGGGGAAAAAAATCGAGCACTAACACCAGACTCCAGGATCAAAACCTTTTATCAAGAAAACTTTCTAACTTTAATGCCATGTTCATGCAAGAGATTATTTTTAGGCAAGAAAAAAACATGCATTTCTTTTTTTTATTAACCCCCATACACGGTGTTACCATGATGTCAGATAAAGAAAGAACTTGATCTACTCTTACTTTATGAATTCAGGAATTATATTGCTAAATTGATTTTAACTAGTCTAAAAATTGGTTTTCTACTAATGGAACTAATATAATAAGACAATCAGTTTTCTTTATAACAATTTTTACAATCAGGCCCCCGCACCACCAATTTGACACATGTTGTAAGCTTTAAGGGACCAAAGAAGAAGTTATTTTATTCATTCTAGATTTTTCAAATTAATTGGCCAAATATTGGTGTCGGCCTAAAAAAAAATCCATATCAGTTGGGGCCCTAGTTTTTATTCAATTATTTTCATAAAATATTGTTTTTTAAGCAAGAAAAAAAACTCAGCTTTCTACTCATCACCCTTGATTAATACCGTTCAAAATCCTATGAACCTTTAAAGTAAGCAGGGTTACTTCACATCAAAAATAGTGTTTAAATCTTTCATGAGAAACTACTCAACTTTAATAAATACACACAACCGCATGCAGTTATGCTTGCAGGAAACAACTTCAAGAAGTTACGAGCTACAGTATATGGCAACGTCATTAACTTTCCCTCTGCGCTGGCTTTTGCCCCCATCAAAGCACGTTGCCATGTATACAGGAAGACAGATGGCAAAGGGGATGTTTCTGGCGGCTTAAAAGTACCCATCAGCCGTCTGCGAGACATCTCCCAGCACCAACAGAAAGCAAGAAAGCGCGCCTGCAAATACATAGCACAACTATTAGGTAATCTCCTCCTTTGTTCACTTTCCCTGAGCCTCGGTGACTTGCTTCTATCTCCCAGCTTCACCTTCTGCCGTGGCGCTAACACCGCTGTATTTAATGCTGGAATGTGCCATAATGAATGGAGAGGAATGTAGGCTTTGGAAGTAATTTGATGTATTTGTTTTGTTTATTGAATTTTGATGATAATACCAGGATGATTTGAAAGCGACAGAGAAGTGGGGGGAGAATAGTGAGGGCACAAGGGCTCTTTGTTTTGAGCCAAATCTGAGGTTTCCTTTTGGATATTCAATATCCAGCAAGGTACCAAACAGAGTTACAGTAGTCTAGTGTCTGGGTTTCATATGAGGGGAGGGGCTGTGGGGGTGCAAATCTTTGCTGTGTGTTGCATGTAGTCAATTGCTGTGGAGCTCGCGTGAGGCACTCCCAACAAAGGCTGGGGAATCAATCAATCTGTAGAGAAAATACCTCCTGTGCCAGATGTGTCTGCTTGAAAAACATCTTTAAGAAGACTTTTGCGTGCTTTACGAATCCAAAACAGTGTAGAAGTATGCCGAAAATAAACAGTCATTATACGTGAAACAGGCTGTCAAAAATTCTTTGACTTGTGCTGGTTATTTACAGTGGCTTCTCTCGAGCGCAGCGTGTCAAATGCTTTACAGTTTAAACGTTTGAAATAAATCTGTTGCAAAAGAAGAATGAAAGACAAATGTTTCATTAGCAGGTGATTTTTTTTTTTTTCCTCCTGTGTATTTTGGTAGTTCCTCTCCTTGACACATATATGCGCACTCACGCGTGCATGTGGGGTGTAATTATAAATGCAAGGCTTGCTAAAGGGAGCTGAACTTTTCACACCTTCCAAAGCCACAAAATTGGATGATTTTGTGGTTGTGCAGCTGCCGCGCCACGCTAATGCAAGGCGGTGTCATATGAAAAATATTCCTCTCCCCAAACCACAGGGCTGGTCATTAATGAAACACAGGCGGTGCAGTGAGGTCATACAGAGTCTAGATTTCAGCAGCCACACTTAAAAAACGCTCATAGAGAATAGAGGAACATGAACACAAATCAGATTCCAGCTCCAAGGACGGGGGGGAAAAATAAATAAATAGAGAAAGGCACTGGCCCCTCTCACATTTTCCCCCAGCGCTCTGCAAACAACCGTCAACTGCAGCTCAGAAACAGCTCACAATGAGAGCAGACTAAACAATCTGGTGCAGGCCAAGGAAAATGCTAAGCAACTCCGCACACAGGATGTCTCACCCTAATTGCCAAACGATCGAATCGCACAATGGAATCCGTCCATTTGGCAACATCTTCAAACTTGGCGCCACACTCTCACCTTTAAAACTGTCGGCTTTTTGTGACGAGGAGAAGATGAAAAAACACAAATTGCCGTGGCATATTTGGGGATTTTTGTTGGAGTTTATGGAACTTAGGGGAAACATTGAGGGGTGGGAATGGGGAAAGCTTCTAAACCAGTGATTACAATCCGGAGCATTGAAACAAATGGACTAAAAAGCTCCCCAAGAAGAGGTGGACACTGAGAGAAGGAATGACACCCACCCTGCGCCATGTGGCAGTGCATTTTGCAGCCATACTCGCCCGTGACTTCAAACAGCCAAAATAGCAGCACATTCAAGAAACACAACACAACTACTGAGGGATTAAAGAAGGCAGGGCGGGTTAGGGGGGAACACGCACAAGGTAGCAGGCCTCGACAGCAGATGGTAAAATTAACATTTCAACAGTTCCTTCCTTTCATGTAAGTCTCGGCAGAACTTTTTTTTTTTCCTTTTGGTAAGATACAGTGTTGCAGAAGGCATCTGGAAAAAAGGGGAAGAGGGATATCGGTTTATTGCTCCTCGCGGTCCACCTCCATGAAATATTAAATAGGCCTGTTTTGCAGGTTTTTCCCTCTCTGGAGTACCCCTTGCTGTGTTAGGGAATTATCATTCTCATCCTTATATGCCAAAAAACACCTGGTAATAAAAGAAAATAAACTATTATAGACTTTGAGGTTTCCGACTCATTTCACTTACAGCGGAAACCCAGCTTTACGAACGCCTCAATGTTCAAACTATTTAATTTACGAACCACAGACCTGGCGGCACGGTGAGCGACTGGTTAGAGCATCTGCCTCATAGTTCTGAGGTCCGGGGTTCAATGCCCGGCCCCGCCTGGGGGGAGTTTGCATCTTCTCCCCGTGCCTGCGTGGGTTTTCTCCGGGCACTCCGGTTTCCTCCCACATCCCAAAAACATGAAAGGTAGGTTAATTGAAGACTCTAATTTGCCCGTGTGCGTGAATGGTTGTTTGTTTTTATGTGCCCTGCGATTGGCTGGCAACCAGTTCAGGGTGTACCCCGCCTCCTGCCCGATGATAGCTGGGATTGGCTACAGCGCTCCCGCCACCCTTGTGACGATAAGCGGCTCAGAAAATGGATGGAACCACAGACCAAATAAAAATATGTATGGATCGAGCCGGAAAGCTGTAACAGTAGCGGGTGAGAGCATTTTTCGAAGCTATCGTTTGCGAAAAGGCGAGGAATTTACATGCAGACATTGAAGACCCTGGAAGACCCTGGTGCCAGTACAGAAGACCAATTTTAATCTTCATAATTGTAGCAGCCTTAAAGTTCAGGTGTTTTCTGATTTCCGACTGGCTACGAACGCACCGGAGGGACTTGTGACACCTGTTTGGGTGCGTGTCAGCAGGGCAGCTGCATTTGATTGAGGAGGACAGTTCGGTATGTTGGTGTTGTTAACTTGGTTAATAAAGATATTTTGATGGATTATGTTCAAAGTGGACAAACTTGACTAAAATAGGGATTTTTGTCATGACTGGTAAACAAACTTCAAATTTACAAACCCCGTTCAAGAACCAATTACGTTCTTAAATGGGGGTTCCACTCTACTTCAAATGCTCAGAGCTTGATGATCTCTCATAAAGATCTAAACAATGGAATATCTCTATGCTTTCCACGCCTGTCCAATGGAGCGCCTCCACCGCATCCATTAATTTGGACACAGTCCTGGCTAAATTACATGTGTTCCACCTCTGTGACATTTTAAATGCAATTAAAAGCTGGTTATGGAAGTGTGCAGCGGACTCGCCTGTGATGAAGTCAAATCACCGGCGTGATTAACATGCAAACGAGCTCACGCTGGCAGTGGAGATTGGGGTTTGAAAACCTCAATTACTTTTGTGTGATTATCTATTTACCAGTACACAGATTTCCATTTCTCATCTCCAGCCGGAGTTCTCCATGCCGGAGCCTCAATTACGAGCGCCGCACCTTTTATTTATGATGCGCTTAATGCTGTAATACAAGCGCTGGTATTTTTCACTCTGATGCATTGCGTCTTTACTGGCACTGCCACCGGACCAACACTTCCTCATTTGCTTCGTGAGGACTTATTAATGCATCCATCCAAGCCTAATTTACACTCACTTTAAACCTTTAGTCTCTCTCTCTTGCTTGCTCTCCATTAGACAAGAGGAATGAGAGTCATGAATGGAGGAAAACATGTTCCCTTCAATAAAATTGTTTCTACTTAAGTTGTTGACGTTAGGCCTGACTGCACAGGACGAAAAACAATAGCAAAATCCACAAACTGAAATCTTAACATATGATTTAGAAATACAGTACATAAAAAAAAAACATCAAGTAAAACAAACGCTCAAAAAACAAAAATGGTTCACGAAAATGTGATTAATAACTTAAAATAAACAAAAGAATTGCTTTTCAATTTTTAAACTGAAATACTATATGCATGTTTATACTACTAGGCCCTTTTTCATTGTGTAGGACTCGCACATGTATGCCACACTGTGTGCCGGGCATGCATAAAACATGCCCTGTTGCTCCAGTGAAGCAAAAAGGAAAACAGTGCCATCAAGTGAAATTTCCGAGGATTCCTCAAACACTTCAGAAGATTGATGTTGAACTGCATTAATGCTGGGGAAGCGGCGTTGTTTCTTTAATTGCTGTTCATCAAAACCTATTTCTTTCAACCAAAATGGGTGAATCTCTTCTTGGTGTAAAAATATTTACAGCAGAATATTTGGCAAATCCTTCACAATTTATGAAAAAACAAAACAAAAACAAAAAAACACCTCAATTGTTCAGGATCCTCAAGAAACTAAGGAACAAAGACAATCATTCTGATGTGAACTCTCGTTGCCAGGGCCTAACTCCAGTGTTTTTAAAGCAGTGGATACGTCGTCGAGTGAATGAGACAGTGGTGATGGAGAGAATCACGAGTGAGACAGAATAAAAAGACAGGAGCGAGGGAGAGAGCTCAGATAATGGTAGATAATGGACAATTAACTTCGGCTAGTAGCACCGGCTGCAGTGAATAGCGGCTTGGTGGTGCAGCAAGTCCCCAATCACCACTCAACCATATTCACATTGGGAATACGGGCAATATCAAGCTGTGGGCTCGCGGGCCTCCGAGGTGTACACGCTGCATTAGCAATCTCCACAATGCCTTCAAACAATGCTCCAGAGCAACAAAGTGTCCCAAAGTGCCAACGCTAGCACTCTGCCGCTGGGAAGTGTGTGGTGTCCTAACCTTGCCTATTGTTTTTATGTCCTTTCAGCATCCAAATAAACCCAGGAGCCATAAATCCATTAAAAGTGGCATACAGGCATATACAGGCTACAGATATAAATGAACAATTTTGTCTGTATAGAATCTAATTGCAAAAGTAAATAAGTAAGTGCATCACAGTAACCATGCGTGTGTTCTAATCGGGGGGGAGGATCCGAAGTGTTGCAACTGGCCACCCAGCCCGCCACCACCTTCAAGCTTCATCTAAATCTATTGATCTGTGAAACACGGAGGCCCAGGGGAGGCAATTCACTTAATATCATACGTCTAATGATGAGATGAATAACGATAACGCCGCTTGGTAATTAAACGTCTTACAAACCATTTAACTGACTGTGCGTCAGGAAGGTTCACCAGGGGTCGCCGCGTTTGTTTTTCATTTCTCGCTCGCCCACAAAAACAGTAGACGCTCTGGAGGTATGAGGTGTGTGGGTGGGTGGTGTGTGTGTGTGTGTGGGGGTGGGGGTGGGGGGGGGGTGGTGTTGATGGTTGAAAACAGTGCATGACACAATGGTGAAACCACATTAATGATTCTTAGCAGCTATGGCACTAATCCCGAATTCTGTCAAGCCTTTGAAGGGAAAACAATTCGTGGGGGGAGTAAAGCAGTGCAAGACAAACATCTTGGCTTCCGTGCTTTTTTTTTTCCCCCTTGCAAATCTCTCTGGCACACATTTGCATCAGTGGACATTATGAGATCATATGAACTGTAAATACATGGCATGAAGTGTGACGTGTAAACAAAAGGGAAGGCCTTCCATCTCGGTGAAAGTGTGCTTAACATACACTCGGAGAGACAATTTACCATCAACATCCTAAACACTAATCCTTACTTACCGTCAATTATTACCCAACAATGACATGCTGCTGTGTTGTGGTGCACAACAGCACAGGCAGGTGTTCCTAAGACATTTGTACATAAAGTATAAGACACAGAAGAGATACAAATTAGGGGTTAGCATAAAAATACCCCATAACTATGGTTTCTTTTGTGGTCCTTTTGAATTAAATAATGGTAAACACCATCAATCCTTAAAAAAAAGAGAGAGATAGGATTCAAGCAAGCGGTCCATTGAAGGGACTAGGAACAAAGTATCACAAAGGTCCAATGTCTGCCGCGATGAATATGTGTGAGATTATAACCCATGGCATCATTTCCATAATGTAAAACACTTCTTCACCCGCTGACTATTCACGAAGTAAATGGGTGGAAAAAAACTATCACTGGCGCAAAAATATTGTACAAAAGGCCGAGCGGAGTTTTGAATGACCCCTTTTCACAATAAAAAGACTGTCCAAACACATTGGGAAGCAGCCGAGTGGGAAAGAAGCACTTGAGTATTTATCAGCGGGCACAATGCAAACGTATTACCATGTCACCTGTACTACTTAACTGTACGGGTCGAAGTGGAGCTTTGCATAATGCCAGGTGAAAATATCAATGTGGGTTTCTTTGGATCTACGACTCCGCGCAGAGTCCAACTAAAGGATCATTCCCCGGATGCTGGTTTTCAAACCCGGCCGCCCTTGAATTAAACTGATACGCCGCCTCGCTGCTGAATAAGTCTATTCTGAACAAAACCAGTTTGAATTAAAAGGTTGGAAAGAACTTTGTGAATGGCAAGTTGAAAGACGCATTAATAGCATTTAACAGACAGCCGTGGCTTTTAGCGCACGCAGCAAACTAAAAAGTAAACACCCTAATGTTGCTGTACTGCATCGTAAGTGGCCACTTGACTGCAAGACCTTGAATGAAAGTGTTACTTTTGCTCAGAGATGCTCAAAAAACATTTAAGTTGTGAAATTCCAGAGCTGCGGAAAACATCTCGGGCTCGGTCTCCATATGCAGCTATCGATTTAATGCATGAACGTGAAAGCGAAAGCATTGGCGCACTGTAACGTCTATGTGTGTGTGTTACAGCGATTCCTCCCACGGTAAGCTCGTTTATTTACTTTATCTACAATATAATGCTTCACTGAGCATTAGCGGCTCCACAACACAAGTTTCAATCAGCCGTTGAGAAACGTGGGCGCTTGTGTGTGTGCTCAGTCAGGTGGGGAGATGAGATGAACGGGGCCGCCTAGGAGGCAGTATGACTTTAAACAGAAGCAGTAACAAAGAGGTCGCAGTGCCGCAAAATAAAAGCAGACAGATGGAGAGAAGATTCCAAAATAATATAAACAGAAGCAACTCTGCTTGAGGGACAAAACATAGGCCAGATGCCATTTTTCCACCCTTTCTTGAATGTGTTTTATATTGAATTCAGAGCAGGGATTCAACTGTGACAATGTTTAATTGTCAATACAGTTCCGCATTTTTTAAGGACGTTTGCTACTTACTGGGTTTTTGAAACAATTCATTCGGTTACGCTTGAGCGCGATGCACAATGCCTAGCAACACAAAACTGGGAACACGTAAATTTAGCTTTAATACGCACACGTAAAAGACAAAAACAGAAAAGCACCCTCTATCCCGGGGGTTACAATCCTAACCAATCCTGCAATAGACGAAATCCGCGACGTCACGACCATATATTCATTTGATCAGTTATCAGTTATATCAGTTATATATACATATATATATATATATATATATATATATATATATATATATATATATACACATACATATACATATATATACACACATACATATATATATATATACACATACATATACATATATATACACACATACATATATATATACACACATACATACACACACACACACACATATGTACATATATATGTACATATACACATACATATACACACCGGAAGCTGTGTCTATATTTGTCCGCCGGTGGATGGATTACAATTCTAACTCACACTAGTGGTAGGTTATAGTAAGATAGCCATGAGATAGATATAGCCATGTTTACTTTACCAAAGATGTTCAGTTGTGTAACATACGTCAGTTGTGCTTTGCAATAGGCACATTGCACATTAGCTTCATTTATTTAGTGTCAAATGATACCAAAGTGTGATCATTCTCTGTCTTTTACGAACTCTTTCCTCCTTGCTCCCGCTTATTGCTTTGCGGTAACAGTCCGTGTAGAAAAATAATCACTGCTTAATAATAAGTACAATTTACAACAAAAAAAAAGTAGTGAAGCCATAAAAAGACAACAGCGATATAGCGAGGGACGACTGTACGAGTTTTCCAGTTATGTATCCTACCTAAAGGGTTGGTGCGCCACACCAAAATTGTGAAATTTCTGGGAAAGGAATTCAAGTGAAGTTAAAGTGAATGGAAAGGGAGTGGGGGCTGGGGTGGGAGAGGGTGGGCATGGTGTTCCCCCTGAGTAGTGGAGAGCGGGTCTTGTCCAATAAACACAGGTGAGCAGCTCTACAGTGCAGGACCACCGACTTGACTGACAAGCGAGCGCTCTCACTGACCTCCATGCTTTTGTGTTACATGACAGAGAGGAGCTCGCCTGGACTGACAAAGACGAAAGCGTGTGCGGCTTGCACTAGGTGTGTGCGGGCCAGGAGGATTTTGGTGAGTTTGGCTGCTAAAAAAGCCGGGTGTGCGCACCGTGGCCGCCGAGCTGCCTTCACAGGTGAGCCGCGGGAGGAAACACCCGTGTGCATCGGATCCATTGGGAGAAAGTGAGGAGCTGCAAGGGGGGGGGGGAAATCGAGGCTGGAATATATGCAGTGTGCCGACTGAATCTTTTCCACATGATGGGCCTCGGGCTGTTTTTGTCAACTGCACTCTTGAGTAGCAAGGAGTCAGGTAGTGTGACCACATGATTGCCCAAGAGGCACTACAGTGAGAGATGGAGAAATGAGGAGAGAGCGTTAAAGGAGAAGCAAGAATGATGGGAGGGTGTGGGCGGTGGGGCGGTGGGGCGGCTTTTTGCAGGGACAGGGCCCATGCAGCAAGCATGATGAGGTGTAATCCCAAACCCCATTCAGAGTGCAGTGGAGTTTGTCAACATACACGCATTCACATTCCACTGTCTGTCAGCTCCATGACCCAAATCAAGCGTGCTGTGTTTCAACACACACGCACGCATGCACGCACACACACACACACACACACACAATTCCTGCCCTTTCCGCTTTCAAGCAGGTAGTCGTTGCACAGTCTGGGCTTGTGCTTACCCCTTTTCAAGCTGCGATCAAATGATCATTACGAACAAAAGACTTGGATCTTTGCCTCTCAAGTAAAAACCTTTTTCCACTGGTGTGGTTTGATTTCACGCTTACAAAATACAGAGTGCACAACAGCAGAAGAATGTACTGTAGTCGACTTACCGTGAATAAAGGAATTGTGTGAAAGAAAAAGCAAATTGATGCGTTTTTTTAACTGCAACTCCAGATAGCATAGAATCTGAACTAACTCCGACTCATCAGCAGGTACAAATCGTGTACATTTGAGGTCACGATGACGTCCCGGTGGAACACTGGACTGTGAAGGGCTTACATAAAGTGTGCGTACAGGCTGAAAAATTAGGCGGCGTGACAGTTTGGTGATAACACAGCAGTTCAATCTGTCAGGACAATCAGCATTTAGACCTTGGGAGAAGAATGTGCGACTGTGTGCGACCGATTCATTGGACATGATCAGCGGGCGAGTGAAGCCACTCGTAATTCTTCCCACCTGAAATCGTGGGTTCAAACCAATGTCAGGCCACTCTGATGTCATGCCTGTCTCAGGTTGAGTTTCACAATAATCTAGGGCTAGGAGTCCGGCTTCCGCATACAAAATGTCTCCAATTAAATTGTGTGGAAAGAATAACACGTGAAAGACAAGACCTGAGCTTGTTTGAAGAAATTATTTCAGGGGTGCTCTTCATGCAACCAACCTACGTCAGACTTATAACAGGATAAATACTGTACAGTAATAAACCATGTAGACTAGACAAAAATAACAGACGTTCATGTGGAGTGGTCGGAAATCTGCAATCAGCTCCTAATACAGTCTACTTTGGAGATGTGATGGGTTGCATATGGTTTTATGGTACTGTTTGGCAAAACACATTTCCCCTGTGAAAATAATGTGGCCCATTTAAAAACAGGAGAGGCCTCAATCTTGAGATCAGCTTGGGACAGGACGTCATTGGTCCATCAACTCTTGCTCCAATTTGCTCACACTATCAGACCCAAAAACCCCTTTAAATCCCCATATGGAATTTCCAAAAGTTCTTTTCGAAAAGTGTGAAGACAAAACAGTGGATCATACAGAATAGGCAGGAGATCCTTGGGAATGAGTGAAGGAAAGAAGGGAGATGGAACCTTTGATGAGTAAGAGTTTTTGTTAAGCGAGGGAGCTTAACTTTAAAATATTCCATGTGGTGGTGAATGGGGGATTGACCAGTGGTCCTGATCTGAGCCACACACTGGGGCACTGGGGTTAATGGTGGATAAAGATAAAAAAGGAGGGTTGCTTTGCTGAGCTCCATCCTCCCCCACTCGCTACCTTCAAGTTTCACCTCCTGCACCAATCCCAAATCAGCTAGACAATGGAGGCTGCCAATGGGGAATCATCGGGAGTCCTTTTGATTTCTCCCTTTACCCCCTCGACGGGTCTGAGTGGCCAGGGTAAAGATCCATGGAGGTTCGCCCACAGAGAGCGTCGACACTTAGAGAAACCATTTGAGGATTGGAAATGAAATGACAAGAGCTCTCTGATCTATGACAAGAAATCAATTTCAGACTGGAAATGTGAGCAGAGGGTTGCTCAGTCTGAACTGCAGTTGCTTTAAAGCTGCCAAGATATACTTAATTGATGGAGATTTTGTTAAATCACTATAAGTACAGCAATTGAGATTTTTTTTTTTTTGTTGCAATGATTAAAAGGAGTTTTCAGGCCAGTCAGTGTGCATCTGCTGGCCGAAAAAGAAGGAGTTCATCTTTGAAGCTATAACTGAGCACTTGACAAATTAGTGGGGGCTGGTTTTCAAATCTGTTTAAGGCAGGAAAAGTGTCTGGACACTGCTCAGGAGAGATACGACTCATAGGAGAGTGGACCTGGCAGGACGGTGGCCAACGTTAAAAGCCACTGCACTAGATGTTGGATGTTCTTTCATATTTTAGGTATCCAAAAACCCAGTGACACTGATACAATGATGATTGAAACGATGGGGAATCAATCAGGTTTTACAGTTTAATGATGACTGTATGACAAGTGCAGACTAAATTAGTCAGTTCAACTAAATGTTAAAAATGTTGCAGAATCAGTTTTGTCTAAAATGTACCAAATGCTTATTCACATGGTAAAAAGAGGCCCATTGTGTTCAAGCTAAATCTTTATATCTAACATGTTCCGAATTCTCTCTCTCTCTCTCTCTCTCTCTCTCTCTCTCTCTCTCTCAAAGAAGCTAACATGTTCCTGACTATGTAAACTTGCAAAACAATATTGTTTTTCCAACTATAACTCACCCTTTTGTGGTTTCAGCAGCTTGGACCCGGCCAAACCCATCACACTTCGTATGACTGATGTGCCTCATTATAGTGTACATGCTAAAACACAACACACGCCGGCATGCAGCAACAACAACAATGGGGGGGGGGGGGGGGGGGGGTAACAAATAAAAAATATTTCACTTACCACTTTGGACTTTACAGCGTGCGTCTTTTCAGGTTGTTTCTATAGGCGCACAGTAGGCATATTTCAGCCTAAAAACACAAGTGGGGAAATACATAGATTTTTGGATTAAAAGCAAAAGAGCAGTGCAGCTAACAAGACTGTGTTGGCCTTCTTGTCTCTGTGTGCAGACATCTGATTTACTCTATCACTTAAAGCTCATATAAGCCAGGTCCGCTACAAATCTCAATCAAGACGTCAACAAAATAAATAAAAAAAACACCAAAGCGTGCTCACATTTGTCCGCATATCATAACTTCTAAGCAAGAGTAGATTGAAAAGCTTTGAGGTGTGAAACAGGCACAACTGGAGGGGCAATTCTATCAAGGTGGACAAGATTTGTTACATTTGAGAGAGCGTAATAATAGGCTCCTCTTGACCTCAACTAGCCACTACAATCAATCTACAGAGCTTACAGAACTGCACCAGAGTAGAAAGAAAAGGTCCATGAGAAAGTTTTAAGTTCATTTGAACACTGATGGACATGAAATCATACTTACTCCTAAGGGATAGAACTTGCGTTGCCCGTCACGAGGGAGGAGGAGTCCCACAATGGCAGCAATCTGTGACATGAGGTGTATCGTTAGTCCACATTTATTTTACATCATCTTTATACTTAATGTTTCCACAAGGTGCATGTTGAAGTGCGGCTGCTGGCATGTGCGGGCTCGATTGGGTCTTGCATAACTATTTTGTTTCTGTATGGCTTGTAGGTGAAGGCAATAAACTGTGGAACAACAAAGTGCACCTGGATTTTGCTGTGAAACAGGAGAATGTGTGTGTGCTTATAGTCAGACATACATACACACACACATACAAACACACACACACACACAGACAGACACATTACTCTCTCTGAAGTTAAAAGGTACAACGCCTGAAGGCACACAATCTCAACACCAAATAAATCATTGCGTTACTCTGATAGACAATTGATTCCTCATCCATTTCCATTAAGCAGACTATACAGTCAGTGTAAACGATATGGGATCTATCGACTTCAGATATCATTAGAAAAAGTATACAAAAACGAAAATCCAGGAGCAAAGTACTATGCAGCATTCACTAAGAAATTCAATTCATGTGATGGAAGCATGCCAGAGCTGGCATGAGGGGCACAAAGTGGCCCGGATGTTCCTCTCAGATTCTTTCTCTCTTAATCTCCCAGAATTCCAATGACCCCTACAGGCAAGCGGGAACTGCTGAATCCTGAGGAATGTGCTCTGTGAACTGTACCAAAAAAAAAAAAAAAAAAAAAAAAGCCTGAAGCTCGAAGAGCACAGCTGAAAACAAAACATGCCAACTGCTATAATTTCTCACTGTTTTGAGTTTGCGGAAAATGCTAGACAGATTGCTCGTTCAGTACTGAGCCATAGTGGCGTGCGTGCATGTGGAAAGAAAAATAAAAGGTTTTATGTTTAAAATCAAACCCCTCGTGAATGTTATGTGTCCAGCAGTAAAATCTACCAATCAATTTGTGGACTTTGATGGCAAAAGCTGGCATGTGCTACTGACTTTAAATTATTTACCACTAAATTGACTTTAATGTCAATACATCACTTGGCCATGCATGTCGTATTTTATTGAGTCAAAAAAAAAAAAAAAACACCATTTGGAAATATTAAGTCTACATGACCTCCAATTGGCAGGAATTTACAAATTCCACACATACAGTATCTGGATACCAAAAATTAAAATCCATTGGTAAATTCTATCTACTTATAAACATTGCAGTGCATAAAAGTATTCATGAAGGCCTAATAATGCTATAGGCTGATATTTACATACAGTACTTGAACACTAAGTGAAGATAAACTATTCGAGTAGGGGCCATAAATACCTCCACGGTACAGAAAAAAGGAGGGTCCAGTGATGAAAGAGGACATTATGCTAACAAGTAAGATTACAGTACACAATAAGTTTATCTTAAAAGTAAATACGGTGTTGGAAGAGGAGGAGGGGTGTGTTGTGCATTATGGAAAGTCGTCTGCAATATTTCTGTAAAGACCAAATGCTCCTTATCAGTGCTCGTCGAGCAATTCAGGGCCGCTCAAGGAAAGATGAGTCTGGGAACTGATTCTATTCATGGTCAGACGTGTAATTACCCTCAGCTCACAGTCTAGACCCGGGCCGCTTTCACAGTATTTAAGACCCTGTGTGCAACGTGCCCACGCCGGCTCCCAGCGCCGAGCCGCGCGCGTTAAATCTGCAGGCAGATAAATTAGTAAAGAATGCAATAAAATGGACACAATAAAGGGAACTTCATCCTTCTCGCTCTTAAATGAGATTTCTTTGAAATGCAGATCAGCGGCTCCAGATTAGCGAATTTTAGCTGCTGTCAACATCATAACAAAATACAAATGCGATTGTTCGCCGACGCCTTATCTCCTTGCTTCCATCTGCTGGCTGGTTATTTACTCCCCCCTGATTTAGTATGCAGATCTAAATAAGTCGCATCAAAAGGAGGGCTTACTGCACAATGGCTTCTTAAGCTTCTACATCAAGGTATTTGAGGAACCGGTAGTCACATGAAAAGGCTGCCCATCAAAGACCCATCTCTAATGAACTCTCCCCGTATCAGAGGGGGCTTGTGGCTTTAATGCCTGTGTCTGTACGGGGGGAGCACAAATCACCAAGCCATGGCTGGAGGGGGCTCGCGGTGGTCTTCGGTTATCAAATGAGATTAGCTCGGCACAGGCGTTAGTCAGGTTTTTCCATCGTCCATTCAACGGAGCCAAGTGGGGCTGAGGATGGCACTCGTGAAAAGTACTAGACGACAAAGGACAACCAAACATAGCCACAGGTTGGTAACTTATTATACGAGGAGCAGTCAATAAGTAATGAGCCTAATTTAATTAAACCCACTAATAATTGATTTTTCTGAAATGTTCACAGTTTGTAGTTTAAATATTTGTTGGAAGGTTTATTTGAAAAGGTTGCGTTTAAACCTGTACACTTCCTGTCAGCCGTTTTGGAAATGACGTCATTGTTGGACGCCCATCAGAAGCAGAGAGTTGTGATTGAATTTCTTGCTTTGGATGGGGAATCGCCACTATTGTTTTTCGATAGGTTGACAAATTGTGGGAATGGGGTGACATCAATGATGACATATGATGGGGATGTCATCAATGGTGACTCTAAGATCTTCTCTGATCAGTCCCTCCACCGTAGAACTATTCTCACAATTAACCACTGAAGATGATCTGCCGCTCCTTTCCTTGTCACTGAGGTCACTCAAAGCAGGGTCTTGTTATTTGCCTTTGATCCTGGACACCCACCATTTGACTATACTGTAGCCTGTTGCAGCTTCCCCGTACACAATTTGCAACCTTTTGAAAATGTTTAGTGGTGGTTTCCCTTCCAAAGCCAGAAATTCAATCACAGCTCTGTGCTTTTGACAGGCATCCAATGATTACCTCATTACCAAAATGCCTGACAGGAAGAGGACAAGTTTAAACAACACTTTATTTTTTTATTTTTTATAAACCATCAAACAAGTATTTAAACTACAAACTGTGAATAAAACTCTCAATTCGGAGTGGGTTACATTACATTGGGCTCATTGCTTTTTGACTGTCCCTCGTAACAAGCTAATGGCTACATGCTAGTGCAACAGCTTTAAAATCAAACCACCTCATTGGACACTTATTTTATATATCAGAATAACCTAATGGGATTCAACATGAAAGCAGCACCAGAAAATATAAAGAACACTACATGCAATACAATACAGAAAATAATCAGGCTCAGAAAGGAAATTTTCGCTGACTTATTTGGAGAGTCTTCTTGATGTAGCTCTTGTATTGGATCTAATTGGACTTGCATGTGTACCTAATGTTGAGACGAGGTTTAATTAAGGGAGATAAAAAGGCTCGATTATTCCTCCGTTTTTCTCTGGAGGCTTGCAAAAAGCACTTTTTTTTGGGCAGTGCTCTTGCAATAACCTTTAATTTTATGGTGTAGGCCGGATTACAAGTGACAATCACCAGACTTAGAATAGGGGAACTGCGTGGCAAGACTGCACGATCTGCTCCTCCCACCCTCCTCCTCTTCATCGCCATCTTCATCACTGCCGACACCATCCAGCTTTGTGTGCATGAGGCCCCCACCAACACGCACGGCGTTTACCAGCGAACAATTAGCCCTAAAGCAAAAGCAGGGCCCAGTGCTAGCACATGTGGTTAAGAAGCGAGCACTGCGGGAGAGCGCCAGATGATGAAGGGATGAGGATGGGAGGAGCAGCTGGAGGAGGAGGAGCACGAGGAGGGAGCAAGTCGTGTGCCAGACACGCGTATACCACTTTTTTTTTTTTGGGACTACTTCCTTTAACATTCACTCAAAGAAAGAGAAGATGCTAATCACATAAAAGTGCCCATAATTAGCCACATTTTAGGAAGCCAGCCAGATTGAACCACGAGGGCATCTCCTGGCTGAGTCACCCCCGACACCCCCCCCCCCCCCCCCCCCCCATCCCTTCCACTTCTCCTCACCCCCGCCTCCAGTGTCTCGTGTGCAGCATGCCAACTGGGCTCGGTGCCAGTCGCGTTCGCAACCATGAGGGATCCTTGTCGTGGCGCCTTGTTTAATGAAATGACAAAACAACAGATTTGCATATGCAGAAACAGGTGTTGAAACACGTTTGACTCGACCCCCCCCCCCCCCCCCCCCCACCCTCAGAAAAAAAAAAAAAAAGAAGAATGAAAAAGTTTTTGTGCAACAACAGCTGCTTGGAGGTATTTAGGCTCTGATGGGCACTCAAGTTGGCACCATCTGCCCTGCTGCTCACCAGAAGTGACCGTCTAAATAAAAAGACTCATCACATATCATGAAAATATACCATTGTTTTAAAGCAACCGCTCTATTTGTGAAAAGTGTGTCCGAAAAGCTTAAAGTTGTGATCCACTAGTAGCCTGTAATAACGCTCCCACCGATACGCTGCCTTCAAACCAGAGCCATGCGTCATCTTAAACTTTATACACTCCCCGCACGGACGAAGCCAAACCCCAGCAAAGCCGCTGTGGTGGAAACACAGCCATTGTTTAGAGTAGGATTAGGGCTTGTCGTCCAACAGCCCGAGATGCCTTCAGATGGTGAAAGAAGATAAAATCCCTCCACTACGGTGGCAAACGCCAGCTAAAAATGAACATTTGTGAGAATGTCAAATGTCCCCCTCCACATTTCATATAGACAAAAATCTTGGCCAAAAGGGAGGGCAGACTTAAAACATCCCCTTTGTCCTTTCATGAAAGACACTGTACGGCACTCCAGACCAACAAATACCCTCATCATCACCTCCCATCCCCCAGCTTCCGTCCTACCCATCCTTGTTTTATTTGGCCGAACGAGACAGAAGGAACAAACCTGAGACAGTCGTGACCCTGCGCGAGCGCTCTAGCTTGGTCTAGAGCGACGCCAGCAGAAGGCAGCACCATATGCCCTCAGCCCCGAGCTGGATGCTCTTTCTGCGGCCTAATGTGCCTGTCAAAAAGTGTTACTGTCACAAACCAGCCCCTGTACACCCTCTACCACTCTCTGCTTTATTTGCTCCTCTCACAACATACTTTCCTTTTGGGTCCTAAGTGAAAAGGTACCAGTAAATGCCATTTGTTTACAACTCATCCGAAATTAAATTTAATCGGCGACCAGAGTAGTGCGGCTAAAATAACAAGACATTTGACAGTTGCCGATCTCAAATGACCAAACTTTCGCTCTTCCCAACATCAAAACAGATGAGGTAAGGACTCGCGCAATAGGCACAACTGTTAGCCTCGAGTGCTGACGACAAGTGACAGGCTCGCCGTCACATGTGGTTAGGAGCTCTGAGATGACCTTGCCTTTTGCCACAAGTGACCTCTTATCTTTAATTCGGAACAAACACCCCCAAAACCAACACCCTTTTTTTCCACCCTGAAGAGAAAGCCATTCATCAGACCATGACCACAGCATGTAAACACTTGATTGTTAAATGAATGGAGGGGAAGATAACAGTCTGTTACTGAGGGCGGTGATGGAAAAGAGATGGTCCGCTAGTGTTTTGCAAGCACGTTTCACACAGTCCGTGTGAAGTTCTCCCACCCTGTTAAGTCGAAAGAAAATTTCGTCACACATCTAAACAGGGAGGAAAAAGTATGTGAACCCTTAGGAATTTCTGGATAAATTGGTCGTAAAATGTAGTCTCCATTTCTAGACAATTTGTCTAA
Source organism: Phycodurus eques (assembly GCF_024500275.1). Taxonomy (NCBI): domain Eukaryota; kingdom Metazoa; phylum Chordata; class Actinopteri; order Syngnathiformes; family Syngnathidae; genus Phycodurus; species Phycodurus eques. Next base: position 9,486,456 of record NC_084546.1, on the reverse strand, counting down.
CTGTGGACTGATGAACGTAAAGATTCTTAGAGATATTTTTGTAACCTTTTCCAGCTTTATACAAGTCAAGAATTCTTAATCCTAGATCTTCTGAGAGCTCCTTTGACAAGAGGCAATTCTAAACTGGTGTGTGTTTTCTCATAGCCAGAGCAGCTTTAAGCCACACCTCCAATCTTGTCTCATTGATTGGTATCCAGGTTGGCTCACACCTGACTGATTAACTCTTGGAGAAGCCATAGCCTAGAGGTTCACTTCCTTTTTCCTCCCTGTCCTTTGAATGTTTACATGTTATTTTCTTTAAAAATATGAAAACATAATGGTTTGTGAGGTATTCATTTAAGCAGACTGTTTGTTTATGCTTGTGATTTAGATGAAGATCATACTACATTTTATGACCAATGTATGCAGAAACTTCATAAATTCCAAAGGGTTCAAATACTTTTTTCCTGCCCCTGTAATTATCTGACTGAATTATACTGTTTCTCGGTGTGAAAGGGGCTACTCTACTCAACCGAGAACCAATAGGAACAAGGTGCTAAAATTATAAAACGTTACATTAATAAATATTTTATAAATTACCGTACTCGCATCCAAATGTTATGTTCTTTCTCCAAGACAGACTTTTTACACATTAGATTGAGTTTAGAAAGCCAGCGTCACAACGTCAAAAACATTTAGCACGAACGAGTCCACAGTCTCCTTGCTAATCCTCGTACCCTGACTGCCTAACCCAGCCCTGACCAAGAAGCTGTGGCGATCCAGTTTGGCTTAAGTGACCCGGAGCAGAAGTAAAAAAGTCTGAGCTGTCCCAAGACCCTTAGCAACTGGGCACACAAAACATCATTACAGTGATGTGGATAATTATGGTGCAAAAGGGTGGCCTCTTAAGCACGTAATACACTCTTTTATCTCCAGAAGTAAATCTTTCCGAGGCTGACAGCTTGCAGCGTATGATCCCAGTAAACAAATACTTTTGTGCGGCACAAAAGTGCCATTAAAGGCCAAAACTGTCAACACAAATTCCATTCTTACTTTGTGAGAGAAGGGGGCAGGGGGGGACTCAACGTGATCACTTCTGGTTGCCTTAACATGCATGGAGGTTGTCATAGAAACATTGGTGGGAAGTTAAAAGGGATAAAAGCCGAAGATCTTTCATTTAATTGCCTTTCTGGATTAGCAACAGGGTTGAGTTAGCCTTATTTTTTGTCGATTTTTACAGCTAATGCGCACATGACAGACGTGTTAGGGCAGGGCTGAGCAACCTACGGAGCATGAACTCCAGAGCATATGATCCGGATAACTGTTATTCTAAAAACAAATACGACTGCAGAGGAATTGTTATAAAGAGGCCTAATTCGTATTTGTATATTAGTATGGGCATTGAAGGACTTTTATTTTTTTTTTAAAGTGTCGGTTCCTTCCCCTTGAGTTAAAGGGATGGATAAGTAAATGCATAACTGACCATTTCATCAACTAAACTAGATGTAGCTGATTTTTGGCCATGTTTCTGCTTTATGTGTTGTATCTGGCCTCGCTCCATTGTCCATCTAAGCTTCCGTGCGCAAAGTTTCCAGGAATGACAAATAAATTGCACGGCATTTTCTACCTCAGCTCAGTTCGGAAGCAGTGATTCCGACCTTTGAAGATTTTTTTTTTTTTTTTTTTTTTTTTTTTAAAACACACACACACTCGCATCCAGCAGTATTCACAGAGCTGAAAACTGAGACTTGATTTTGATAAATGATTGAAACTTATGACAGGTTACACACATTAATCCAGTGGAGGGCATTCATTTTCCTATTACCATAATGTAGAGCACGACCGCCCGATGATGAATGCAGCAATCAAAAAATGGATGCCGAGCGGGGAGAGTGGCTTTAATAAGTGCTCCCAACAATGGTCAGGAGACTAATGGCAAATCTTTTTTATTTATTTATTTTTTAAATATAAAATGAAGTGACCTTTTTTTTTTGTGGCACAGCAGAGTCTAATAAACAAGGGCTGTTTTAAAACTGCTTGAAGAAATGATTACAGGGCCACTCCAACAAAGGGGCTGATTGTGCACTGTCACCGACATATTTCACGAGGGCCGTTTATTGGCGCCTGCACCTTTGAAGCGCCAGAGCTGCTGAGTGAGGCGGGAACGGCGTGGTGCACACCTGCATAACTCGGGAGGGAACACCTGTGCACCCTGCGGCTCCCGCGAGGAGGGTAGCTGCGGCTGACCTCGGGGTGGCGTGGTCACCGAAGAGAAATATTGATTTGTGCCGTATTTGCTATGGGCAGGACAGTATCGATACAATACAGATGCTACAGTATCGACACAAACGGATAATATGTTGATACTGCCTCATTTTACATGATGCATTTCTGTATTGTAAATTATTGGCCGTCGGAAGCTTTATTGTAAAATTATGAGAGAAAGATGTTTCCTTAACTTTTAGTATGTTTAATGTGCAAGACATGTTAGTTCTCCCTTTCATAGTTCAATACCATAATGCTATTGACATCACTGGAAAAAAATATTGATAATATCCTAGTGTGAGTGATTGCAACCCATGAGAACAGTAACAGGATATCTCACTATCATTTGTGACATTTTCATATTTAGTCCAGATGTTAAAAATGTGTCATATGACTGAGCGGGATGATCAAACATGGTATTGTTAATTGTGACAGTGATCATGCATACATTTGTGTTGATTCCACATAAAAGAGTGCACTTGTGAGTTTACGGCCAGAATCAATCTTTTCTTAGGAATCCTGTCAAACAAAATACTCTCAAATGTGGACCATTGATTGCAAATGAGATTTGCCATTCGGCACACACACAAGTGGCATTTCTCTCACAAATGTAATGTTGCAAAAATGTGTACATAATGATGAATTATTACAATTGTGGCAATTGTTCATTGTGTTCACTGAGAAAATAATTTTTTTGAAAAGATTATTTTTCATTTTTGTTGAGCACAGTTTATGCATCTTAAATGTAAGATAGACTGTATATAATTCCTACTTTTAATTATACTCTATTTATCGTGGCAAATTGGTAAAATAAATGAGAATACGAGTTGGTCTCCATGTAATAACTATCATTAAAAACATTTTTTGTTCCATTTTAAATATCATCTTGACTTACGTCATTAAACGAAGGTCAAATGTACATTAAGAGTAATAATGATAATAAAGATTAGGGAAAAAAAGTAAAAAAAAAAAATGACAGACACAAATACGAAGCAAACTCAATTTACCTGAGTTAGCTTAACTTAAACATTTTCACCTATGCGACAATAAGCAAAGCGACGTATCTTTACGTAAACAAACTAAGTCGGACGCGAGTTAGGTCCACTTCCGAAGTTTAAAAACGAAATTAAACGTTTAGCAACTTACCAAAAACAAGTGTCAGGTATATTTTCCTCGCGGTGAAGTTAGCAAAACAAACAAACAAACAAAAAACAAAAACATAAAAAAAGGGGGGCAGGTAGGTGAATGGGGGAAGTCCTCTGTTGTGGCCAAGCTCTTCACTTGTGACAGTCCGAGCTAGCTGACCATGGCGAGACGAAACGCAACAACAAGCTGCGGCTGAGTAAATAAAAGTACAAATTAAAAAAGAAAGGGGGAAAAAAAGACAAGAGAGAGGGAGAAGAGAAAGAGAGAGAAGCACAAATATTCCTGTGTGGGCACCACTGTCTCATACACTCTCGCCAGCCAACGCCGCTGTTATTAGGCTTGCTAGTGCGACCCAGAAGGGGTAAGCGAGTACAACCGAGTCCCGTTTGAATGACGCGTAGTGCGGGCAGCAGGAGAGCGGAGAGAAGGAGAAGGGAGGAAAAAAAAAAAAAAAAAAAAAAAAAAACAAGAGACTGCGTGTGTGTGTGTGTGTGTGTGTATTTTCTTCGCGTTTCCATTCAAACACACACATCAAGATGAATCCACGCCACGCAATTTGGGACTACACACTAACCTCCTCCTCCTCCTCATCATCATCATCATCTTCCTCGTGGCTCCCCTCAGCGCGGAGGTGCGTGTTGTTATTTTTGGGCGTACTGCGACCCCGTGTGACGTCACAGGCCACCTGCTGCATAAACCAACAAAATTTGTTAATTTAAAAAAAAAAAGATGGCGAGTTCAACTGTTGCTCACTTCGCGTAATCAACCTAACAAAACAAAATGGCAACATAAATACAAATAACTAAAATGACAGTGAATATATAACTAAATAGAGCACGTTCATTGTCTTTATTTTACAATATACCACGTGTATGTTTATTTTCATATACTGCAGATATAAAAACAACAATTATGCAATTTGCTTCCACGGGGAGTGGGGGGGGGGGAACAATATTTCATATTGAACACAATTCAAGTCGACGTTATTTAGAATTACTTATTGCAATAGAATTGCAGTAACATATGCAGGTAAATCACCTATTGCTGCAAAATGATGGCTATATAAAGGTGGGGGGGGGGGGAATTTGATGTAATGAGATACACCGTTTGATTGATTTTTTTTCATAAGGTAATTCGGCTTGTTCAATAATTAATAGAAGGCATTTCTGCATAGAGCAGACATAACGGTTCACTTTTTTTCCCTCCTTGTTCAACCTGTGGAGATGACGAAAATATCACTATTATTCACTAAGATGGAGGAGAAATGACATGCTACCATTCTTTAAATTTAAATATTTCAATTTATACGTGTTACTTTTGCGTGGGTGAGTGTGATCAATTGAATTTGTGAAGCAATCCGCAACAATTTATACAAAACCTCAGTCTTTTAAAAATAATCACGGTACAAGATTTTTAGAGAAAAGGTGTGGTGGGCATGCGCAGAACTGACCTGCAGCATCGCTATGCAAATATAGACACAAATATATTCATGAATGATTTGAAAAAAAAAAATTTTTTTTTACCATAAACATGTTTGAAAATGTGCTGTAACTTTCTTAGTCTGCTTTGAATGGTACAAAAAATGTTAAAAATGTTAAGGGGAATATTTCAATTAAAAAGTGGTAATCTGCATCCACGAGGGCTGACTCGCTATTCTTAAAATGTGGTATTTTGCTGCCACCAAGTGGCCATTTGTCAAATGACAGTCAGTAGTGGCCCAAACGTTTCTATTGGAAGTTTCCATTTTCTTGCAACCATCAGCTCAATGATTTCATATCACACCAATCGTTGGAGATTATTATGAAATGCATGCCCCGTGTCATGTTATGTTTGATTCGACTATTCATATGATGTCAAAATAAAAAATGACCTACGTGATTTTGTATTGTAGCACCCCTGGAACAGACTGTATTGCATTGTGATCAAACAGCGCCACCTATGCATCGTGCAATGCAATTACAAGCCGTGTGGATTCAATGGGACAAGATGGAAAATGTCCTTTTCTGAATTAAAACGGCACATTCTCGACATAGGTAGTGATTTCAGACCACTTTCACTCGGGTTAGTGAACATTGGTGGCTATATTAGTCCACTCAAGGGAAAAAGGAATGATGATGCCTAATAATAGCTGAAGTCCAAATAGGCCATTAAAAGTCATTAGAGGGAAACATTTGGCTCCAGAACAAAGTCTCCTTTTGTGGACAGAGGCCACCTGTGAGGGATTGTGTGACTCGCATTGAAGTCAACTGACAAGATTTACTGTAACCCTAAAGGTGAAAGGTGAGGTGTGGGGGGGAATGACGGTCGCACTGCATATCGAGGATTAGTTGAATTAAACTTCACATGGTTGAACGCATTCGGGACTTAATCTGGTGTACAAAGAACAAAAGTAATCTCTCCTTTTTGGTCCCAAAAGGAGGTGAAGCACTGTCACTCGAGAGAAGAACAGTAAAGTGTGTGCATTTGTGGTTTGAAGGCTACCCTGCCATACAAATAATGCATCATGGGAAATGTAGGATCTTGTGATTTGGGGTGACCCGAGGACAAAAATGTCTTACTAATAATAGGACGGAAAGTTGTCATTTGGTTTGGATTTTAGTGGAATGCTCGCATCAGCCCCGCGGGCGTCGGCTTTGTCACGTCCAGAGCGGCGTTATATAAGATGTGTTCGGGTTTATTTATCCTTGTCGCGAGCAAAACACATTGTGACGGGATAAAGGAGCGAATGGCCAATGGGGGCCCCGGCTCGGCTTGAGCTGCATGTGTCCTATTAATAGGCCTGGCCCGGACTCAGCTGCAACCCAACTCCATCTGTCCAGTCACGTCCCCTCTCCTTTGCTCGCCCCTTCTCCAGCGTCCCCTGCGCCACCCTCCAAGGCAGACGGACGGCGGGACAGGCCGACAGCCGGCTCCAGGACCCTCGCGCGCCATGGAGGCTCTGTCCATTCAACTCCTGGAGGAGGACAGGGTGTCTTTAGGAAGGCAGGAACGCGAAGAAGAGGCCAGGATGGAGGCCTTCTCTCCTTGGGGCTGCAGAACGGATGAGGAAGAACCCGAATGGGAACCCCCGCCCGTTGTCCGGAGGAAGGTGTCGTTCGCGGACGCGTTCGGCCTTGACCTGGTGTCCGTCAAGGAGTATGACGACGTCAACGCCGCCGAGGACGGGGAGGACACCGTGAGTGAGTTGCCACCGCTTGAGGAGTTCTACCTGTCGTGTCTCTTTGCGGCACCTTCGTCCGAGGAGGAGCTGGAGAGGCGGTTGGAGACGCAGATGGTGGAGCTGGAGAAAGTGGAGCTCCTCCCGGGAACCACCACACTCCGAGGCAGCGTCCGGGTCATCAACCTCTGCTTCAGCAAATCCGTCTATGCCAGGATCACCCTGGACCGCTGGAAAAGCTACTTTGACCTGCTGGCCGACTACGTACCTGGATCGAGTGATAGGAAAACAGATCGGTTTACGTTCCGGTACGCCGTGGTTCCTCCATTGGAGAAAGAGGGGACCAGAGTGGAGCTTTGCCTGCGCTACGAGACGTCGGCGGGAACGTTTTGGGCTAACAACCAGGAGATGAACTATGTCGTGTTCTGCCACCAGAAGAGTCCTGTGAAGCAACAAGTGCAGGAGGACAACGGCGGCCCGAAGGTGAAGAGGAGCTGCTTCAGAGCCAACAGGTACCACACAAACGTTTGGGATCGTCCACTTTGGGTGGGCACATTTCAGGAGGAACACATTTTCGAGGTCATTTACGCTTCCCTGTAAAGTTCCGCTTCATCCTGAAATTTCACCTCAAAGCCGAATATCCCTCACTTTTGGCGAGTCATGTACACGTCTTTACTCGACTCACTGCTTGTGTTTGAAAACGCTTTTTGGGCTAAAAGCAGCAGCTTGTTTTCGGTCTGCCAACTCAAATGCACTTATATAACTTTGCAGTGGGGGATTATTTTGCCCATATATGGCGTTGTTGGCAGACTCTCTTGACTGTGGATCGAGACAGACATGCACTTCCTGTGTCTACGTGTTAATCCGGACGTATGCAATAAATAAAAGTAATAAAAATGGGATCATATGGGGCCATCTATTTTTTTTTTTGTTTGTTTGTTTTTGTGTGCCTGTGACATAACCAGAGCCACTTTATTTAAGTCCTTAAAGTTATCATTGGTGGTTGTCTTCTGTGTTATACCGGAGGAGAAGATGAATACAGAAGGTCATAAACAGCAGACGAACACGTGTGCATGTTTGTGCTATTACAGGAGGGTGAGCGCACAAGAAAAGGAGAGGATGGGCACAGCGACATGTGCCGCAGGTGCGTTTGCATGTGTCACGTTTATAATGCATTTGTCAAAGGACAACCCCCCATCGCGAAACTTTGACCCTTGTCGCCCCGCAGAGGTCGAGGCCGCGAGTGAAGCGGAGGAGACGAGGGCAGAGAGTCAGTGGTTATTCTCCCCTGCCGAATGTAAACCTTTGGTAAGTTGAATTTCTGGATTTATGATGAGTTTATGTCTAAATAAACTGTGTTTAATAAAAAAAAATGTAAATAAAAACAATTATGAACTGGTAAGTTTAGAACTAGTTATACAGAGAAAACAGGCTTAAACACTCACAAAAAAAGATTAGTTTGACATTTGCAAGATCGTGAGACCAGATAATGTTTTATTATATTCATGATCAACATGATCTGTGTAAGAGTATTAATCTAACAATACGTTTAGAGGTTAGTCGATCAATTGAAAACTATTTGGATACTCGATTAATCCTGTGAAGACCTTGTTGAACATAAAAATTGTACAAAACCTCATCATTTCAGCCTCTCCACAGTAAATATTTTCAGATTTCTGGACTCATCCATGAAAGCAGGCTGATTATGTTTGTGTTGAATCAAAATCAGCCATTTACAAACATCGGCATTTACTTTGGGAAATAACGATCAACATTTCTGTTATGGACAAAACAAGTAACTTTTTGCTTTTTTTGCACTGTGATAATAATGTCCTGGTTTTTAATAAAAGGTATGGAAATTAAAATGTATTTCATCCGAAACATCAATTTATTGAAAAAAAAATACAAATAATAATAATCCCAAAATTCATCGACTATTAAAACAATGGTTTGTTGCAGCCCTAAATAGGTCAATTTCTGAGAGCGTAGTTTGCAGTGGTTAAAACAGTACTGCATTGTGTACTAACTGAATAAACCGGATTGCTAATTTAATTGTATTTATGTGACTAAATATATTATAAATAAATAAATAACAAGCAGTACATCACTGCAAAGTACCACAGCGATGACAGACATATTGCTGTCATAAAAAAACACGACAACATTGTCAATCAATACAGCATTATTTTTTGTTTATGCATTGTGTCGGCGTACCTACAATTGGAAGTGTGTTAAGAATATGAAATGGGGCATTCCTATAGTAATGTAAAATTCCCCTTGACCCTCACGAGCAAAACAAGTCACACGCTGTTGAACTCTTTTGCAGTGCTTGGAGCGTACATGTTTTGCTCAAACTCTGAACTTGTGGCCTCGCCGACAGGTGGCGAGCCTAAAAAGCCGGCAGAGAGCGGCGCGCCTGGCGCACGTGAAGGAAATCTTCTCCCAGAGTTGGGGGCAAGCTTCCTCGTGTGACCCCATGGGCACCCTCCAGCCCTCGGGAGAATTCTTGCTTAAACGGCAAAGGAAACAAGTACTCGCCTATCGCCAAATTCCACTGATTACACTGGACTGGGACAACGATAAGCAGCAGCAGTGGGTGAGCTCGAACATGGACAATATCTGGAGCGGAGGAGCCAAAGTGACCTTGTCAAAGGCATCAGAGGAAAATGGAAAAGGTGCGCTGTCTGTTAATGATATTTGGGGGACCTTTCTTAATGGGAAAGGTCCCAGCCCTGATAACGAAAGCTCCGTATGTGACGTATGGCAGGCGTTTATTCACGGGCCTCGCTACGAGGACAAGCGTGGCGTTCCCGAGTCCGAAGGGCTGCAGAACGCGGCCTCGGTCCCCCCGACGAGCGAGAAGCGGCAGGTACCCGGGAACGCACGGCCGGCCACCTCGGCGGCCTCGGCTGTCGGTCAGGCGCCGTCACACGCTTCGCCGGCTCACGTTTCCTCATACGCCGGGGATCGCCAGCCCTCGGAGACACGCGGTGGGAGATCGAGAGGTGAAAACCGAGTCGCTGCCACTCTCGGGGAATGCGGTTCTGCGGGGGCAGTGCTCGCGCCCTGTGGCTCTGTTGACAGTTTAAGTGAGTGTCACAAGCACGGAGAAGAACGGAAAAAAGGAGGAATACAAGGAGACGAGGCCGTAGCAACAAGCCCGAGGGAGTCGACGACAACGGACATGACAGCAGAGGCTGAGAATGCCGGTCGCGACGGTGATAGGACCTCACGGGAAGACACGGGTGGCGCGCACAATGCGACGGATGACTCGGTGGCATTTTGGGACACGATCGGACACGGCGCAAAGGACGCTGCCAGACGAGGAGCCGAGGACGGAATCATAACGAACTGTATGCGTGCCGTCACATCTACGGAAGAGGAGGAAGTCAAGCCTCAGGAAAACGACGCCACGGCGAAGATCCCAGTTGAGTCAAACGAAAGCCGCGGAATAAAACCTGCAGATGAAATCAATCCAAACCAAATAGCAAGTGTGGAATCAAAGACCGAAGGCGTGTCGGCACGTGTGCGCCACGAGGACGTTAAACTGGAAGAAACTTTTTATCGCAGTCAAGAATTTGGCCACCTTCCCGAGGAAAAGGCCGCGCTTGGTGACCGTGTCGTCCTGTCCAACTGTTTAGGAGATGACACGAGCTCAATCATGAGAGAAAATCACGAAGGCCTCATAGATCCATCAGCAAAAAAGGTCTATGGCAATCTTTTATTTCCAGACGAACGTCAGAGATTGACACATTCGCAAAAACAAGGCTTCAACCCCACAATGGAGAACATCTCAATAGAGCTTTGGAACCAACCTGAGTCATCAGGGAGAGGCAAAAAGGAGCAAAGTAGCGTGGACATAGTGAACTTCCCTTTAGTGGTAGACCATAATGTGGAGGACACCTGCCTCAGGAGCACTGAATCAGAGCCTATTGTGGCGGAAGCCCTCGCCGTGATTGAGTCTAGATGGGATGGAGGACAAATTGGAGACGACTTGGTCAGGAGGGTTCACGGTCAAGCTGGCCATGATCCACCAGGAAGCAATAAAATCTCCACAGAAGAAACCGGGCAGTCCACCCGCAGTCCCGCCAGGGGGTCCGGCGCGTTCCTGTGGTGGAGCGTGTTGTACATCCTGAGTCACATCACCAGAATCGTCACCTGCAGCCTGCTCGTCTCCGGGTTCTTCGTCGTCCTCGTCCTGTACGAGTTCCCGGCGTTCTTCGTGCTCTACATGTTTTCAATGGCCTGGTGGTTTCACAAGCGGAGGAGCCCTCGGGGGGCAACAAACAAGGCGATCGTCAGCTAGGTTGGAATAGCGACATAAGATACAGTGTGTGTGAGAATGTGTGTGATTGAAATATAACACTACAGTACATTATTGGTACTTGATCTTCATAGTGTATGATCACACAGCCACATAGTGAAGTAGGAGTAGGTGCAAAAACTCAAAATCTGACCAAGAATATTTGTCTTATTGCTAAGTAAAACTAATTTGATTACACTTAAAATAAGACTCAACACCTAAATAATAACTTTTTTTTTTTTTTTTTTAGATGATTTTCATTTGTTTCAAGCTGTTTTACTTGAAATAAAGTAGAACAAAAATTGTCAGCGCGGTAAGGTTTTTTTCTTGTTACAATGAAAAATGTCTTATTTAAACTAACTAGAAATAAGACAAAGATTCTCGGTAACATTTTTGCAGTGGTAGGTGCAATAACACCAATGTTACTATATGTAACATTTTCTGTGATTTTTATATCTGTATTTTGGTCTTTCCTACTTTTCAACTATTGTAGTGGTTGTCTGGCTTTCCTGAATAAAGTAAATTATTGGTCACACCGACTTTTTGAACCGTTTATAGCCACAACATCCAACACTAAAACCACACTGATGGCAATCAAAACAAATCAAGGATGGACTGAACACTTGAAACTCATTCACTGCCAGCCTTCCCAGTTAACATGGATATTTGACTTCTCAAGCCGTCAATGGCAGTGAATGTGTTTTAATGACACACTCGCCGCCATTGACGGCTGTGTTCCCTCTTTGAATGCAGGTTTGCTGATTTACATTTAGCCAAAGAACAAAGAAAGGAACATCTTGTGCTCGCAACATTGCTGCCCCCCCCCCATCCCGCATTTCACATGAAATAAACTCTATGAACCTCAGTGGCTCACAGAATGAGAAAGCCACTTTCCCTCCTCGCCTTCTGTCCCTGCGGAGCCATCCATCGCTTCGCTTTAAGTGCCTGTCGACGAGACTTGGAAGGAAGTAAAACTTCCCCAGCAAACAGCACATCGTTTTATCACAGCTTCCCGTGGGAGACTCTGCGGGTGACACATCGCAGGGCTTAATGACAAAATTGCTTCGAGGTTGCACTTTCCGTTTAATGTCAAAGCACCCCTTTCGCACACTGCACAAATATTTAGGTTGTCATATTAATAGGAAAACAATTTCTGTCAAACGGATTATAAATGGGCTTAAGCCTCTGTGTCATTTATATATAATAGTGGTAGTGATCAATCTATCCGGCTATTTATCAACCTACCTGTCGATGTTTCATTATGACATCACACACTCAAAATGGACTTGTGTTGCAACTAGTGCGCCATTCCACGACACCGTGGGTGGTAAAGCAGTCGAGCAGCAGTCACTTGATCCAATCTGGGGTATGGCGGCCTTTTGTAAAACGGGCGCCGATCCCACGCTTGGCAGCCTCAAAGCAGCAGATGGCCGCTCGCCAGCGTCGGCACGGATGGCAGAAGGCCACTCCTGAACGCGCCCGCTCCTGTTTTTCCACAAATCACACAGAATGATGTGCTAGGAGTGTGTGAGAGTCCACCACCGCATTGGGATTCGAAACTGAGTGATGTCATGATGAAAATCGAACTTATCACGAGCATGGTGAAGTGCGGCAGCGCATGCGAGTGCATTTATACTGGAGTGCTTTGGCATGACGTTTGGTGTTAAAATAGCGGAACAGTATATCAAGGATCACTTAGGTCTCAGAAGTGCAGCTAATGCTAATGCTTTTCACTGCCCTGACAATAAAATCCAGAATAGACATTTTTTTTTTTTTTTTTTGGCATGGTTATCAAAATCTGCTAAACTCGATATAGAAAAAAATACATTACGAGCTGATGAAACCAAGGTCTGAACTTTTTGGCGGTTTTTCCAAAAGTTATATTTGGTGCAAACACAACACTGCTCAGCCCCAATACAGAAGAACAACATTCCTCAAGACCTCCGTCTCAATGGGGTTTTAATTTCTGGCGAAATAAAGGTTTTGATTGCTACCGAGAGCGAAGTATGGTGGTGGCAGCATCATGCTTTATTTTAGTCACGATGAAGGGAATTATGAACAGTTCCAGAAACCAGTTAGCGTTAGAACGAGAACTTCAGGCTTCTGCTACAAAAAAAATAAATAATAATAATTACAGACAAGCCTTCTAGAACATCTTTAATTCATTTTCAGTTGCAAAATGACATGCGCAAATAGAGAACCGCAAATGTGACTATATTTGTTTTATAACTAATAATGTTAAAAAAAAAAGGGGGTGTTACAACTTTTGGGATCCAGGATCCCTTTATATCGGAGACAATTTTACAAGGAACCCTTAAAATCCTAACGCCAATGCAAAAAGTTGCAATGAGAAGTGGGGGAAGAAAAAAAAAAAGTTTCAATCGTGACAAGAACAAGGTGTATTTTGTCAGGATAAAAAAAAAAAAAAAAAAAAAAAAAAAAAAAAAGTCATAATTTTACGAGAATTAACATTTTCCAAAATAAGGCAGTACTATTGTGATATCGAAGTCAAAGTTTAACAAGGGAAGTCATTTTTAAGTGCATTTGCAACTGAAATGCAACTTTGCTTTGGGTACTATTACGCCTTTTATTCCTTTCCTCGCACATTCCCGGGGAAAACAAATATAGGGTTTTTGTTCAAAAGGATAAAAACGTTGCAACGCCACTATCGTCCTGCAGATGTCCCCGCAGCCTCACTTATCACCCGTCCCACTCAAAGCTAAATGATTTCGAGTGATACAAACAAAAAGCACCTCGAGCAAATATTTGACCCCATCTGCATCATCCTGGATTTGAGATGTCATTCGAAATAGTAAACTGTCGTGTGACGCAAAGAGCGACACGCGACAGTTGAACCATCTAGTCGCCGCTCCCCCTCCCCTCCGACTCTCGCTCCCTGTGGCATGGATGGATGGATGGATGGATGGATGGATGGATGGAATCTTCCCCTCACCGGACTGGACTATCCTTGGCCGCTCAACGTTGCCCGGATGTCCTCTGGTTCTTTTGCCAGGCAAGCTTCCAGCTGCTGGTGCTCCTGACACTTGGCATTCGGAGGGTGGGACGTAGGTGGGACACCGACACCTCCCAACCGACACTAATTGCAGCCTGTTTGGGGATTTATCAGTGTGCTGCCATATGGCTGAAAATGGCACTACTATGACGTACACTCAGATGCCACAATATTAGTTAGGTACAACCAGTGGCGCTTTTATAAACCAAATAAACCACATAAAGTATGCAGGCTGCATACGAGGAAAATTACAGTAATCTCTCCAAATTGATGGGTGCACATTATAAAAATAAATCAATTGATGTACTGTGGTAAGTACCAACTGTCTAAGTTAAAAGGTATCACTGCCTGCCTAACACAAACAAAAAAAAAAGGACAGCAAGGCTCAGCAAAAAACAAACGGAAGGAACAAACACGAACACCTAAATAAATGTTTGAAAACAAACCGTTCTAAACGATTAATTTCAAATATATTGAACTAAAAAGTTCAATACAATTTAAGTGTACTTAACAGATGTACTGTAGACTACTGGATTAAAAAAAACAAAACAAAAAAAACAAAAACGGTTTAAGCTACTGTAACATTTTGCACAGTTTGAACACCGAATTCAGTGATTCTTTCACATACCACTAGAGGGAGTATGCGTATCACGAGTGGTACTAGTACCACACTTTGAGAATCACTGAACAAAGGAATTAACTCCGAGCAATCACGGACAACTCGTGACAACTGATAGCACCCGCTAAAAACAAACATACAAACAAAACAAAAAAACGACCTAATTATTCATTCAAAAAGTGCATACAAATTATTATTTTTTTATTATTTGCATTTGTTGCTTCCTTTGTCTTTTATTGACCTGTGAAAATCCAATTGTAACTACTGCTGCCAAGTAAGTGTGTCATGTTCGGGGCGCCATATGCGCTTGTGACGCCTCGATTCACATGTTGCGAAGTGTAACGAGGCCATGCGGGGGAGGAACACGGCGGTGGAGGGTTACATACAGTACAGTACGTACAGAGGCGTACTGCGTTCTGACACGGAACATATTAGATAAGGAGCGAGAAGTGGAACTGCCTCTCGCTCTCATCTACAAACAAATGCAGTGTGGCTCAGGCTCTGTCTCGCGGACGTCATGGGTCGTGTGTTATGCTTCGGAACATCATCGACAGCAAACATGAATGCAGATGCAGCAGTTGCACTTTCTTGAAAACAAAAGATGTCAGCCGTTCCATGCCATTTATTAGTTCCTATTTTATTGTACGCATTAGTTCATTTGAGATTCTTATTGCACTACTGCAGTTTTAGGATTATTTTCAACATTAATATATCTGCTCCTGCTTTCACAAAGGAGAAGCATTTTCCTAGAAAGAAAAACTCTAATCTTCTCCAGTATATCTTGTTTTATTAGAATTTATTGCTAGAAACTGAGAAGCTTTTTAAAAATGTTATTTAATTTACTTTTTTTCTTTTTTTTTCTTTTTCATCAGTGACACAATTATCCATGTGCCATTTCTATACTCACACACCTAAATTTGGGAGTCCCCGCTGTACACCAATAATGAAATCCGCCATATTGCTGGCAGCTCATAAAGCTTCCTCTCCCTTCCCGTCTGCTTTGCAGCAAAAAGGTCACGCATGGAGCAGATTGTGTCGATCTCATCCGATTCTACTTTCATCTTTTTTTTGCCTCGCATCAACTTGCCTTTCCCCCCCCCCCTCTTCCCCTCCTCTTCTCTGTCTCTTGAGTTTCCTCTTCCGTCCATCACTTTGCTGTGATGATCTGCATGCTTTTTAAGAAGAAAACATTATTATTATTTTTTTTTTGAGGCGTCAAAACAAATCAAAATGCATTTTAAATCAGGCGCTGACGTTGCTCTCACGTCTGATGAAGAACACGGTCAATCAGCATTTTAATTAGGAGACGGACCACCGTGGGTACTTATTATTGCATCGATTGGGAACTTCATTCGACTTGTAAAGAGTATGTGCCTCTTTTGTGGCCGTGTTTGCCCACCTTGCAACAGACAATGGATGAGCGGTTATAAAAGGAGGCAAATGGGTGAATGCAAAGCACAAAGAGTGCTTGGGGAGCAGATGGACGTCTGCAAAAGGCAATGTAAAGAAAAGAAGGAAGACACAGACGAGGTATCTACACCGCGTGCCTGTCTACGAGGGCGACCTGAATTTAATCGATTTTTACAGCCGTGCCCCTGTAAATCAACAAGTTCATTTCTGTGTTTGTGCGTCTTTGTATGACAAGTATAAATACACACACCCACACACACACACACACACATGATTTTTGCTACTTGAATCAAAGCTTAATGCAACTCTAATGACCTGCATAGAAGCACTCTCCATCAAATCTATGAAAAAAACATGATTACCTTGAATTGAATAGCTTCTGCGTCAATGCTAGGGGGGAGCGGCATTATGCCTTAAGTCCACCTTAAAATATCATTTGGATGCGATGCAAGCTTGTAATAAGAGAAATTGGGTTCCTATTGTAGCAATGGATTACCTACTTTGGCAGTCTCTGAATAATAATAATAATAATAATAATAATAATAACAATAATAATACTAAGAGTGGATTTGGCCTGTGTGTTTGTTTAGTAAATTACACTCCATGGCTGTAGGGGGCGCGCTAGGGCAGAAAAGAAAGACATAGCGAGGGAGAGCCAGCAAGTAAGTCGATTGCGAGGTGGTCTCGCATGTACCGTGAGTGAAGTTTCATTGATGGAGGGCAGTTGGAGCATTTGTCCGATGTCCCTGACATCAAGATTGCGGTCCATGTACTGCTGTACCCTTTGTCCTCACTGTTAAGGCAAACTAGCACACTAGTAGAATGAATACGGTGCACTTGTGGCGTCATACTTGATGGTGCTTAAGGATCTATCAAATGTGTTCCTTCGACACATCACACAAAAAATATGCAAAATTACATGATAAAGAAAGTACAAACCTTTCCTAGAGAGTATCACGGGTCACAGTAATGTTCTCTGCGGGACTCCAAAATAGAGAGATACACAGACGGGGACAAACAGCATGGTGGCTGTCAACAGTGTAGCTGCCTCTGGAGCTAACAGGACGACTGGAGAGGACATATGTTACCTCATCAGTGAGCGGGAGAGAGGTCGCGCAGCAAGTCCTAACGTAGTGTTCTCGAAAGGAATCTTGTCTTGCACCCCCTCAAATGCAATTTCTCAGCTGCTGCATTCAACACTGTGTGATACAAGAAAAGAAGAGCATTTCAGACAGAACAGTTGCAATGCGCCACTGGAATGATTTCCTCTCCTTCAGTGTGTCGGTGGCACATGCCGTGCAGAGGTTTGTCTTTCCATGACAGCCCATCTGGCTCCTTCACCTTACCCCCATATATATAATATATAACATATATATGTGTGTGTGTGTGTGTGTGTGTATAGACCATCCCTGCTAGCTTCTCTTTTTCTCTGCGCTAACAAGGAGAGTGTGAGGGGAGACAGGCCCGTTATGGTACACTGCTTACAAGGCTGGTGAAATGTGAAGACCAGTGCGCGATGTGCTGTAATTGTGTGTCAATGCGTGACAGTATGTTCGGCTGTGTGTGTGTGTGTGTGTGATAGATAGAGAAAGTCTACAGTAAGTCCAGTGGCTTGACTTTGAGTGACAGGTGAGGGGAAACAGCACCTCGGCTTGCTGTTGTCAGCTTATGGGAATACTGTGAAGTGCTTCACTACTCTCGCTGACTCTTTATACTAATCTTTTTTTAAACACATCACACTCCAGCTGAACCCCAAACACCCTTTACACATGCTTCCTCTGGTTCATAAGGGAGATTAGAACGATTAAAAGGAAGGAAAATAAAGAGGAGTGTCTATTAAAAAGCTCTTAAAGCAGGCAGGTAAAATTTGTGTGCGCTTGAGCGAATTTAGGAGCAATTGATGTGAAAAGTTGAGCACTATTTTATGGCTTTTCCTGTTCCTCCAACCTCAAATGTTGACTGCTGACATGCTGAGATGATAGTGTGTATGTATGTATAAAAATTCCTCAATAATATATTTTTATGAATTTTGAATTTGTTTGAACTGAAATAATAGTCATACAATTCATTTAAAAAAAGAGACATTTTGAAAATCATCTTCATGGCAAACCAACACGTTTGTTTAATTCTATTCCTTTTTTTTTATACGCAATTCAAACAAAATTCTGTAGTGAATCAGCTCTGAGATTATGCCATAAAACAAAACAAAATTAAATAAATAAATAAAAATATGTCCACGTTCTACTAATCACAGTCCAGGTTTTGTAGCAAAGCTAAATACATTCTTGTGACTGCCAACCACTCGGAGACGACAAATTATAATAACTGAGTTTCGGGGGTGGCTGCCCGTATACCTTGTTGGCAAGCAGAGCAGGCAAAGGCACCTACAGTGGGACTGCTGTGTTGCCATGGCGACTGTCTTTGCATCTCAACCATAGAGAAGAGATGCTGGGATTTTTATATCCTCTTCCTTCCTTCTTTTGTCTGTTTTTCTTTCTACTTTCCACTTGATGTTTTTCTTCCCTGTTTTGGTGACCAAAAGCCGCCCCCCCGCCCCCCCCCCCCCCTACCCCCGCCCCCGTCTGCGAAACATACACAAACACAACTGGAAGGGTGTGACGTAAATCAGGTGCACCGATCTAAGCAGAATGCTGATGAAGGCACGGCGAGGCGGTGATGATTCTTCAACGCCTCGCATCGCAATCATCAAAGACCCCCGGTTCCCTCTCATTTACCGTTTCCGTGAGGAGATAATAAATGTCTCCAAAGATGTGTCAGTCAGTCCAGTAACGCTGTAATCAAATGTGCCTGGGACACAGAACCAGAATGAATAGATCTCACGATGACTATCAGCTTCCATCGCCCGGGAATGTTTTGTGTGTGTGAACGGCACCCGGAGGCCCGTCTCCCATCACTATCAACACAACTTGGCGAAGTCAAACCTTTCGCCATGGTAACGAATCCTACCCACCACTTATAACTGTAGGCCTATTTCCATGGCAACACTGCGTAACACTCAGTAATTCTGTCTTGCAGTCATTATACAGTAGAGTGGTGCCTCTAGATACGAGTGACTAAACTTGCTAGCTTAATGCTAATTAGCATCAATGTTGCGGCGCTATAACCTTTTAAACAATGGCTTGAACACAAAAAGTGCAGCAACACATGTAGAAAGATAATATAATAGTACTCACAGTCATATAGTCTTTATCCTCTGTGAAGAATGACTAATATTAGTGCTGCACTGAAGAGCTGAAGGAGTTAAGATCATAAACAGTATAGCTGTCTGTGTCTTTTTTTTTTGGGAGTGGGGGCTGCAACGGATGAATGACATTTCAATGGGAAAAATCGATTTGTGATATTTGCGTTCTACAACTGAGCTTCAGTCTCGACATATTTGAGTGGGTTCAAATGAGTGCAGGCGGCAACTGTGTCGGTGGAAATAGAGGGCGAGTGATCACAAGCCTGCACGTTAACACGGGGGCGGGGTATAAGATGAAACTCCCATTTATTTTCACCACACAGACAAAATTAAATGTATTAATATCCCATATCTGTCCCTCCCTCATCTTTCTGTGTGCCCTCATTTAAGAAAAGCAGGGAGGGGGAGGGGGAGAGAGAAGGGGGAGTGTGTGTGTGTGTGGGGGGGGGGGGGGGGGGGAGAGATTCCATTTGAGCACAAGAACATGCGAGGCGTCTTCCGCACAGCAAGATGATGAAATCCTTGGCAAGAACACGGTGAGCCAGATGCATTCCAGGGGTTTGCACGGCTACCCCCAACCTTCCTCCCCTTCCTCGTCCTCAAACGTAAATGTCAAATGGTTAATGAGCACCAAGGTGGATCAATTTGTTAGCATTTGCCACACAGCGAGGAAAAGAAAATAGCCTATCACTGAAGTCGCGATAGCTGAATAACGATGAAAACCGATTGGCTTTTTTGGTACAAATGTAGAGCAGCGTGGATTACATATTGTGCTGAAAAGGTCCTTTAAATGTCATTCAAGTGCGTTTACGCTGTGTTATGTCAGACTGGCACTGTTGGACTGAGGCCATCCCGCTCCCCCACCATTTTGCTCTCCAGCTGCACCCGCCAAGTCAATGCTCCTGACTCAAAGGGATTGGACGCTCACTGTCTTCTGTCATTAGGCAGCATTTGCGGCCGCATAATGAATTCTGGAAATACCTCTCAGTAAACAATTCATCTAATTGAAATGAAAATCAACTGAGTCTTTTTTTTTTTTTTTTGCCAGCTCTCTGTCTCTGTCCTTGGTGCTGAATTCCGGTTTATTCGAATGGCAACGAGCGAGCGTGAGCGCAATCAAAGCAAACGTTAC
This sequence comes from Phycodurus eques, assembly GCF_024500275.1. Lineage (NCBI taxonomy): Eukaryota > Metazoa > Chordata > Actinopteri > Syngnathiformes > Syngnathidae > Phycodurus > Phycodurus eques. The sequence continues at coordinate 9,466,230 of NC_084546.1, read as the reverse complement.
GAAGAACATATGTCAAACGTGACGGGCCCGAGGCAGCACGTCCCTGCATGCGATGGCTCGATGGAGCTACGATTCGCACGCGTTCCTTGTCCTCACTCGTAAGACAATTCAGCACCAAGTAGAATGACGAAGGTGCACTAGTAGAATGACAGTCTTCCACTACTGAATCACTTTTCAGCACACGAGTCGGACAACTTTGTCATACTAGTAGAACAATGACATGTTATTAGTGAAGCATTTTTGTACTACTAGTAGGATCCAGAAGGCTACCCAGTGTGACACTTATTTGTTAGGCCTGGTAGTGTTGCGAGTGCAGCGCAGTAGTTTAATAATGAGGTTTAATTACATCCTGGTAGGCCAAAGGTGGCAGCGTAAAAAAAATCATTACGAGTAATGTGCAGTCATTCTCCTAGTGCGACCTAGTCATTCTACTCGACAGGAGCGTACTATGCACTTAAAGCTGAATATGAAAGATATCTAATAAATGCGCAAACAGCTTTCCATATGCGTCATTTATCACCAAATTTCAGCACACTAACATTATTTCTTCTCCTTTTCATTTTTTTGAAACATCATTTGCTGCATTGATTTCTTTCAGTCAGAGCCAAAATTGAGATTTTTACCTTGATGTTAGAGCAGGCAGGCGGGCCCACTCGGCTGCCACGAGAAGTGGTGCGCTCAGATCATTAATCAGGCTCGACGGCACAGCGGGTAACGGGCGAGCGCTAATGCATGCAAATGTATACTCGTTTTGGGGGCAGGTTGAGCCAAGGACAGGACCTAGCCGGCAACACGGAGAGTGAGAGCATATCACATCCCGCCACGGTCCAATTCACCTGAAAGCAGGAGTTGGCTCTACATCGACGTGACAGTGGAGAAAAAGATTGCAGGATGTGCAACTATGCTATAGCGTCCGCTGGGGAGTGTTCCATTTTCTTGATCAGATGTCCTACTTAAAGCTAGGATTGTCAAACAAGCTTCTTAAGCGGCAGCAAATGTAGGAGTCGGAGCTGATTTGCTGCCAAATGAGGGTTCAGTTTAAGCGCGCCATCCCTTCTTATTCCGAGGCTCATTATACGGCTGGGATTGTGGCTCGCCGGTGATAACCTCGCATGGCTTCCTGAGATGAACCCACCTGAGATGAACCCACCTTAGGAGGTTATGATGTCGATGCTGATGTGCATCGGCATCATCGAACTATCAGCGGTGCTGTTGGAGCCGTCTCACGGTAGCCTCACTTAAGTTGATAAAACACGCTCGCATTTACGTCCCATATACATGTGTAAAATCCCAATAAAGCAGTTATTCACACTTTTATCAGTTGCGCTAAATAATGCAAGTCCTCTATATTGTGTTATGTTTAACACAAGCTATGGTTTAAATAGTTATTATATGACAGTAAACATCTTGAATAGGGTGTTCCTGTCCGCACCACAAACGGAAACAAGGCTGTTATTGGCATTTACTAGCTTGCTGTAACGCCAGTACCCTTTTGGTCATCCTATATATTCAAACACAATTTGCTAGCAGTGGTAACAATGGGTTGATGTAAATAAATAAATGTAGCCAATTGTTCTATTTGCAGCCATCTTTTATCTATATCCACGTGAGCATTGAAATCGCCCTCCAAGAGCCAGCTTCTGTAGCCGGGGATCGGATCGCCAATGTCCCGGCCTTCGGCCGCCGCCCAGCTCGCACTGCACCCGACCCCTATGGCCCCTCCCACAGGTGGTGAGCCAATGGGACGTTATCTATGTCCATATTGGTTTATTCACAAGACTGCAGTTGTACCTAGGGCTGTGAAAGATAAATAAATAAATCACTCGGCTAAGTCGACTTCGGAAAAATAGTTTGACGCAGAATGTCTGCCTCGAAGCTGTGCTAGGTTACGTCTGGTTACGTCTGGAACCATGTTTGCACCACCAATGTTTCTCACGGACATTTATTGCAGATGGACGCAGTGTTGGGTCCCTGATAAACTTAGCCAAAAACGACAGAGGAGCATCTGTAAGTGATTTTTAAGACACTTTTAGATGTGTCATGTACATATAACATGATTTATGAATGAGCTGAATGGTAGTTAGCGTTTTTTGTTTTTTTCTAACCTAAAATGGTCATCGGTGGCACGCTAATGCTAATCACGAATGCTAACCATTTAGCAATGGCTGATTTTCTTGCCTCAAATTCGGGACAGATTATACCATACACTCAGTACCAGCATATGCAGTTTAAGGATAGAAGTCCGGCCCTCAAAAATGAGAATAAAATGCATGTTAGGAGGTTTAAAAAAAATTAACTAGAATTACTGAATGTACATATATATATATATATATATATATATATATATATAATTTTTTTGGGGTGGGGGTGGCGAATGCTCAACAAAATATCTATAGGATAATCGACTCTACAAAGATTTGATCGTACTGGTTTGTCTTATCAGCAAAAATAGAGACCAATATTGGTTAGTCAGGGAATGGCTGGGGTTATCAATAATGATCACGAGGACTAAAAGGGAAACACAAAGCCTGACCTCACTCACTCTCTCGCCATCACGAACGGCCAACTAAATGGCTCGTGAACAAACGTTGCTCCCCCCCCCACCCCCCGCCTCTACGCAGAGAAAGCAATGAGTGAATGAACAGGCCATTTAGGGAAACCCCCCAAGGGGAACGTGGGGGGTTTTCAAGGTTGAGTCCTCCTCCATTGGCTACTGCTATGTGTGTGAGATAGAGAAAGAGAGAGAGAGATTGTGTGCGCATGTCGTCCTCCGGGTCTCAGTAACATTCAGGCAGGCCGATATCTCCCCTCACGCTGGGAAGTAAAAAAAAAAGAAAAACATGCTTGAATGTGTGTGTGTGTGTGTGTGTGTGTGTGTGTGTGTGCTGACACTGCCCGAGCGCCGGCGGCTCTCACAAGTCTCTCAGGTCAGATGGGAAGGGGGGGGATGAGGGAAGGAAAAGAGTAGCGGTGGGTGGTCAACAGCTGTTGGTGAAGAACGCTCTCTGCATAGCTCGGCGCGCGAGCCGAAAGAAGGAAATACATGTCATGATTGTTACTCGTGCTTCTATTGTGCAGAAATACAATCTGGTGATTTTGACGCAAACATCCCAAGGTTGTATGCATTCACGCTGTCCGATACCCAAACGAGCCAAGGCTGCTTTTCCACGATAGCTCACTGAAGCTCGGCCACGTTTAATAACTTTTCTTCCCTTTTCTATTCCATTTTCACCACAGCTTTTCCAATTACAAATCTGCAAAGTGCTCCGGTCTCAATTGAGCTTCAAGCAATTTTCCGCCGAGTAATAGCAATCATTTCCAGCGCTGCCATGGGTTAAAAAAAAGAGCGATGCTGCAACAGCTGTGTTAAGACAAATAATTTAGGCAGAGAGGTTAATGGCGAGGACTTGTTTCCAATTCACTCTTCCTCTGCGTGAACAAAACAAAAACAGCCCCTCCCTGACTTGTTTTTATTGCGCAGAACGCCACTCTTAATTGAAAAACAAAAATGATGTAAAAGGTGAGTAAATTGCATGCCTAATCAATGCTCCGACTGCAAAGATCAGAATCGTCAAGGCAACAGACAAAGCACAAAAAAAAAAAGGTAAGAGCCGTGATTTGCTGACGTTGTTGTCGTTGGGCATCTGAGGCGACCTTATGCAGCAGCGTCTTGAGCCAGACAAAAAAAATGTCCACACATCCCCGAGCGAGCGCATTAGCACGGCACGTGAATTAACACAAAACACACACACCCCCGAGACGACTGCACAAGACCAGTGCATCCGACGGAGGAAAAATGATGGAATCTCTCAGTGAGACTCGTTAACGCAAGGCAGTGACCCTCAACCAATTTGTTGTTTGTCTGGTTTTTTTTTTTTTCAGGAAAGAGCGCTACGGTTGCAGCAGTCGGCTTTGTCTACTGCCACGACTTGTTGGGAGCAAAGTCGACAACCATTACGCGCATTGCAAGCGCGCCACAGGATGTTGTGTCAATTTATAGACCGTAAATGTAAACAAACTCATTTCAACTCAAGCTATGCTTCCATACGCGCAATAAGGTCTGTAGAATGGATTTTTAGAATGATTAGGGTCATGATTAGTTGAATGTGTTGATTATTCTTTCTATTAATCTGTGAATCAGATTTAAAAAAAAAAAAACAATTCTTTAATTCCCATCCCTTTATTAAAAAAACAGGGCATTATTTGAAACTGAAATAGTGCTTCTTCTAATGATCAAATGGACAATAGATTTCAGTGGAGACCCTAAAACTCACCGTGGACCCAAGATGAAAAATCTTACTGGTAGGAAACCAGATTAGCCCTCACGCCCACTGGTTTTAGGTATCAGTTGCCAAAGCCAATTGACCTAGAAACCTCCAAAAGAAAAAACTTTCAGAGTTGGGGATTGGTTCAGGGTTGGTCCAACCCTAAGGCCAATGCCCAAGGGTGACAGATCTTCCAAGGTAAAGACTGGAGTTACTATTCCCATGGATTTGAAGTAGGGGCTAAGTAGAAGGTTGTGGGTTCAGCCAGTCCAACCAGAAATCTGAACGACTTGCCTGGTAAAGACAACAATCCCTTTTCTGGATTGGAGGTTGGGATTGGTTGACATTTTGTCTCCGTTACCCCAACCCGAAGGCTATGCCTGATGACAATTTTTCCTGGGGGTATTGCTCCAGTGATCTACCGTGGATTTGGGGATTAGTTCAAGGTTGGGTTCGGTTTACTTAACCCTAAACCTCTCTCGGCCTTGAGTCAATACATCTTTCCAGGTAATCACCGCAATTCTGCTACTTGAAAGGGATTTGGGGATGGGGTTTTGTTGGAGGTCGGGGCTCAAATACCTCAAACCCAAATCTTCCCATCTAAGGACACTCTTCCTCATATCTGCCTTGTATTCTGGGACATAGAGAACCTAAACCTCCCTTTTCCTATCAACTGGGGCAATGGAGAGAGTCCCTAACCATAAACTCTTACACGTTCTCCCTCTAACTCCAGTAAACCCTATTGCTAAAACAAATAATCCTGCCTGTTGTCACTTCTAATGTGAGCTGACTGTCATGACAAAGTCAAGCGTTCTCCATTGGGCACGAAGTTTTTAGCATACAGAAGATCAATTGTGTTTTTATGCATGCTAGGAGAACAGGGGACTTGGCTCTTTCCCCTACACTTTCCTCTAAATTGGATTGATGCCGGCTCATTGGTATGTGCGATCGGTCAGCTGGCGTCCGGGACGCGAGAGCCGACTTGGCTTCTGTCGTGATGGTTTTACACAGATTCTGGCACAATGTAGGACTCATTTGCAAGAGGTAACTCTTATCTGTAGCCACTGTGTGGCCAGCAGAGAGAGCGTCCTCTGCTGAGAATTCCTTGACCTGGCTGAGGGGAAGAAAATATGGACGCAAGCTCGAAAATATCTCCAAGGCTTGACAGCGCACCTCCTGCTGCAATCCGTAATTACCAACAGTGCAATCGGCGGCCTCGTTAATTTCTCCTGACTGGCAGCAGCTGACGGCTCAATTGCAGAGAATCCACTGGTACAACCTCCGAGGTAAACGGAACTGACGTCGTCGAGCAGTCTTTGGCCTCAGACACTCCACAGAGAAAAGTGCATCATCTACTTATTATACGTGCTTTCGATGCACTGTCTGGCATTATCCAAATGTGAAGGACTTGTCCTTGATGGGTCTGTGGAAGCTCAAAAAAAAGCCAAAAGCGAATGGGCCATCCCCGACAGAAAATGGCCCAGATAGCTGCTTAATAGGTTGTTTACATCATTCGAGTTACAGTACATGACACAAAGTTGCCCTTTGCCCTAATAGTCCAAATCCACTGCGGGTTCTCCCACTTCCACCCAAAAGTTTCCTCATACTACACGATTCATACACGATCGACAGGCTAAATGAAAAGGACGACGAGCACACTCGTGGTAAAGCGCCTGAAATCACAGCGCAGGCGAAACGAGGGCTTTTAGCACCGCCGGTGAGGTTAACATCTATCTTATCATATTTACGGAAATAATACGGTCGAGGCAACGCTGAAAATATCAAGCAACTGTATGTATAGTGTGGCGCGATAGCCACCGCAGCACATACACAAAGCCCACATACGCAAACAAGAAAAAAAGGCATCTCGCATCATATCTGTAAAAGTGAAATTGCTTTCCTTTTTTTTTTTTTTTTTTTTACCTGTGACTTTTGGATGGGTGTGTGTGTGTGTTGCGCACTTCCATAGAACTGTGCAGTGCAGATGATAAACCGACCACATGATTGTGTTCATCATAGCAAGGCACAGGGGTGACATTTACACTATGAAATGAAATGTGATGAGCTATCAATCTCCCGTTGCATATATCGTGCACACACACACACACACACGCACACGCACACACATGGGCGGAAGTCGCTGCGATGCACTTTGCTGTCAGCTAAACTTGATGCAGGGTACGCATCAGAGTGCATCTGAAGAAAACTTGATCACCTTGAGTAAACGCTCGTTTAGGTCGACTCCGCGGGCGCCCATCAGTTTTGGAAACGCTCCACCGTGAGAGCGAGGCGGCCTAAATGAAATGGGGGGGGGGGGGGAACAAAACAAAAAAATGGCTGTACCATCACACTTGGAATGCGATGCAAGGAGAGGTAAATGTATTCTGCACACGCCATAATTACAAATATGACGACCTTGTTCGTGCAAGACAATTGACAGTTTCTCGTGAAATGGACGGTAGACAACAGCTGCACAATATTGCCCTGCGCAGGGTAACCGTCCCACCAGACGCCCTCATTACATTTGGGGGATTTAATGACAACATAGTTGCTCTTGAAGTAAACACACCCAGATGGACGGTTACGACTCTGCTGTGCAACACAATGACTTCAAGCACCGATGAGTCACTGCGTGGAATTGTCTTCAAAGTCACATTTAAAATATGAACTGATTAGCATTGGAAGAATCAGACAGCATGCGTGCTTGTCAAGCATCCACCTCCAAGACTAGCTCTCTCTCTGCCTCCGAAATGAACACATCATTACACTGCGAGCACTTTTAACATTGAAAAGATGGGCTATCGGGAATTAACAACGTCATTCTGAGCAGTCGTAAATTACATTTTGAACAGTTGGCATTTTCATTCGAGATATCTGCAACATAATTGGGACTGGTCAAAACGACAGATAGAAATATCTATAATTCAGTTTTGCTAAATCAAATCTGGATCGCAGATAATCTGCAACGTCAGTTGTCCTTGGGACATGTCGAGTTCTTGAATTGAGATGAATTAAAGTCAAACTGGAGGTACAGATATCAACAGTTCAGTTACACGTGTACTGATTTACAGTTATATTACTATTTGCAGTCCAGGATTGTCTAAATATATAATATTCATTTTAGGCATTCATGAAAGCATGTTACAGATTTGCTACATTGCTATTGGCTGACTCCTACCGGAAGTCCCGCCCCTTCTTTGACGCTGCACGCACGGCAGCTTTCCCGGAAGCAGACGTCGCAGCAACTCGAGAGCTCGAAACATGACTCCCAAGCAGCAACTTCCACGCGTGGCGGCGGTGCTTAGCAGCCTGACCTTCCTCCAGACGATCCCCCCCGCGGCCGCGTACGATGCGGGCGACGCGGTGGCTCTGCTGCTGGGAACTGTCGTCGCCATGGTGGGGTTCTGCGCCTGCCTGGGCTGGTACGCACGGAAGCGGAACAGACTGCTTTGAGGAAAGAGCGACCGCATGCTCCTACGCTTGTCCTTTCTCTTTACCTGGCAACACATTGCTGGGAATACTTTAAACATATATGCGACAATAACCTCCGTCCTTTGTGGATGTTTTGGGACAATGTTTGGCTGAAACTGACAGATAAACTCATGAACGGTAGTGAGCACGTGACCGGAAACACGTCGCGGAGAAGAAGCGTAAGTCCGGAAGTAGGACTTAATAACAAGCTGCGCTGCTGTTTAAAAAGGGGACAATCACTGTCGTTGCTTCTATATGAATACATGTATTCTGCTCAAGATGTTTATTTTTTATTTTCCTCATCTCCGTTGCTAAATGCTTGGCCAATTGTGAGGACTATCACTACTCCGGTCAAAATAAAATCATTCAAAAACATGGCGTTCTGACTAAACAACGTTGCGGTGATTGTTTCCAAAGTTACCTGATTTGGAGTTCATGTCAAATGAAAATGCAAACTTTTGAATGTAGCAATCAATATCATAGCATAAAATGGTAAGAAATAAGGTGAGGAAGGTCATGACTGAAGATATTAGAGAGGAAGATATCAGGCAAGCACTCACATTCACAACCTATGGACAATTTAGTCTTCAATTAACCCAACATGAATGTTTATTTTTGGGGGGGGGGGGATGCAGGAGGAAGCTGGAAAAAGATGCAAACTCTACATAAGAAGGACGGGATTGAGATTCAGCGTGCCACCCTGAAGAACCTGCGTGTCATAAAATGCGAATGAAGAAAGTCCGTTGAAAAACGCCATCGCCCCCGCCAACAGTAACGCGTTCCAAAGTCGAGGTACAAAGAAAAAGCACGTTGTCCTACACGCTTGCGACATGACTGCCGCATGCTTGAGAAAAGCCAATTCTATGAATTTGTCATGCTCCCAAGGACGACTGAACAACAGTGAGCAAAGTGCTTGTCAATTATGCATTTGCCGTACATGGGATGTCTTCTACCTCAAGTGAACTTGTCGGCCTCGCTTAACCCACATAAGCGCCACAGCTACCAACACTATTGTACCAGATTTATTGTCGCTCTTAATAGCAGTTACGTCAAGATAATTTTACCATTTTTTCCCCTTTTTTGTGTGGATAAATACTGTGTGTATATCTATACAGTGTTGGGGAGTAACGTGTAATGAGATCATGTCATTTAATTATAAAATCTATTTAATTGTAGTCTGTTACATTACTTGGAGAAATTGTGTAAGTGTAGTTGCTTTTGGAAATTTCCATTACAAATTTTGTGACATTTGAAACATCGCTTGTGATTGGCTCTTTCTGGTCATGTGCCATTCTGCCGTCGTCTCAAACATGACTTACTTTTCCAAATATGGCCTTGAAGCGCCATCTTGCGGTGCGATGGATGAGTTTGTCCGAGATTTTGAAAGGCTCATCGTTACCATTTTGAACATATATATAAAAGAATATTGACTTTTGAACAGTTTTATCTTTTGAATTTTGGACTTTTTTATGGAGCATTCGCTGATCTGGTTTGTCATATGAAGTGATATTGTCTAAATGATGCACTTTTGCCATTAGGTTAACATGGTATCGTGTTCTCCGCATGGTGTATATGTATAAATATATGTATAATGCAAACATTTTTGATGATGCATTTATGTTTTATCAAGTTTTGATGTCAGTTCATTATTTGTGTAAAGAAGAAATATGTGATTGATTCCAAAATAATGATTGCTGTGGTTTGAATCCTTTTTTTTTTTTTTTTTTTTTTCCCCCGAGAGAGAGGAAGCATCCAATTTTAATTAATTTTGAATGCATTCATTCAAAATTAAGAAAAGTCATCAAAATGGAATCAAATGAGTTTGACAAAGCAGTTGAAATAGTTCCATTACTTCCATTTTCGACAGGTAACTGCAAAGCATTCTTCCCAACACTGTTTGTATATACTGTATGTATAATACTTTGATTTAAATGTTCCCGTTAATATTTATCGATGCACTGTGTGATGATATTTATGGGTAACATATTAATTAACTGTATGATGGGTGTGTATTTTTTAAAGCACTTTAAATCCTCTCTGTGAAAAATGCTGTCTTAATAATATGTATTTACTATATTGAATACCAGTAGAATAGTAAATATGAACATTTGCTCAATAATGACAGTATATTTGATCATTTTAGAGATGTAAATAATTATTTTTTTTTTTTTTGCTATCAATTGTATGTTAAAAGAAAGAAAGTGAATTGTCTGATTATTAACAGGTAGATATCTGTACCTTCATTACAAACACTAACCAAAGATAAACTGGAAAATGCAGCTTTTTTAAATCGAATATACTGCGGGTATGTGTTGTTTCGACGCCCGAATTAGTGTCCAGTATGCATGGCAATGTAATATTTAAGCAGTGGCATGTGCAATGGTTTGTACAGGGCAGCAGAGCCACAGTCGAGTGGATGAGAGCTGCTGCTGCTGCAACAAGAGACAGGACGCGTCTTGGATCACAAATAGGGATGCAGGGCGCATGCGCACTGCTCCCCGTTTACTGTATGTTATTCGCCGTGGTGGAAAAAAGGGGAGCAGGCAACAATCGGGATTTTTTTTTTTTTTTTTTTTTTTTTTTAAACCAGCGTGGGGGGGAAAACACGACGAAATAATCTCCAGTGGATGTGAAAACGGACCCTTACCAACAGGTACGGTTTGGATCGATCGCCTGTGATCGCCCTCTTTTATTTATTTATTTTTTCTGCATTTTTTTTTTTTTTTTTTTTTTTTCTCCTTGGAAGATTTTGACATGATTCTGGTCTCGTCGACGCTGTTGTATTTGATCTAAGCAGTGACAAAACACTGGGATTGCTTCATCGTCCGCTACTGCTGCGTTGCTTCGTTTGACAATCGAAGGAGGCTTTTTTTTTTTTTTTTTTTTTTTTTGGTGGTTTTTTTGTTTTGTTTGTTTTTTCAATATAAACCGTAAGTACGCCGCTCGACAAACGCAACATTGTTATTGAAAACACCGTACGTACATAGAAATACGCAATTATGAGACGACAGACGTGCTTGGTGTGTTTTTGTTGATGCCAGTGATGCTTTTCCCGAGCATTTTTGTGCAAATTGTGTCAAATATGCGCAGGTTGATTTGGGTAATTAAGCAGACTAAATGCGTGTCAACACAAACGCAGATAAAAAAGGGAACAAAAACACGAATGCTTTGTGCGACTTTTTATTTTCTGTTTTATTTTTTTATTTTTTGCATCCAGCTTGTGTCTACTGTGCGTGCTGTTGCTCGGGTGTGATCGAGAGCATCTTAGTTTATTTGGTGAGGAAGAGGGGGCTTTAAAAATGTCCTGCTCGCTCTTGCGTGAATAATAATAATAATAATAACAATAAAACGGTCGCTTTTGAAACATTTCCTTCATTGTGCATTCACCTGAAGTGGAAAAAGGATGCATGTAATAGACAAAAGTGTGGCTGTTTAAACGAAATGAATGTGAGACAGTTAAATAGAATGGGACAGTGCTGTTGGAGACATTGCGGTGGATGAGTGGATGATAGGCGGATGATTTTTTTTTTCTTCCCCTCATTTTGCTTTCTTTAGGTGTGATGAGACAAAGGAACAAAGGATGCCTTAGAGGAGAGGTTGCCTACATGCCCGGAATCCTCCTCAAAGCCCACTGCCGCAGCCAAATGGATCTAATGCCTCCCCCCGCCGCTGCCGCCGCCGCCGCCGCCGCCTCCTCCTCCAGATCATGATACTAGGCTGAAGCTATCCCCGCTTATCTTTATGATCCCTCCTCCATCTATGGCGAACTATAGCCATGCAGGGGACCACACCATCTTGCAGAATGTCTCTCCTCTCGCCACCTTCCTCAAATTGACCTCCCTGGGCTTTATCATCGGCGTCGGCGTGGTCGGGAACCTCCTGATCTCCATCCTGCTGGTCAAAGACAAGAGCCTGCACCGAGCGCCTTACTACTTCCTGCTGGACCTGTGCGCCTCCGACATCCTGCGCTCGGCCATCTGCTTCCCCTTCGTTTTCACCTCGGTCAAGAATGGCTCGGCGTGGAGCTACGGCACGCTGACGTGCAAGGTGATCGCCTTCCTGGGCGTGCTCTCCTGTTTCCACACGGCGTTCATGCTCTTCTGCGTGAGCGTCACGCGCTACCTGGCCATCGCTCACCACCGCTTCTACACCAAGAGGCTGACCTTCTGGACGTGCCTGGCCGTCATCTGCATGGTGTGGACGCTGTCGGTGGCCATGGCGTTCCCGCCCGTGCTCGACGTGGGCACGTACTCGTTCATCCAGGAGGAGGACCAGTGCACCTTTCAGCACCGCTCCTTCCGGGCCAATGACTCGCTGGGCTTCATGCTCCTCCTGGCACTCATCCTCCTGGCCACGCAGCTGGTTTACCTCAAGCTCATCTTCTTCGTCCACGACCGGCGAAAAATGAAGCCGGTCCAGTTCGTGCCCGCCGTCAGCCAGAACTGGACCTTCCACGGACCCGGGGCCAGCGGGCAGGCGGCCGCCAACTGGCTGGCCGGATTCGGTCGGGGCCCGACTCCGCCCACTTTGCTGGGCATCCGGCAGAACAGCAACGCGGCGGGCCGCAGGCGTCTCCTGGTGTTGGACGAGTTCAAAACGGAGAAGAGGATTAGTAGGATGTTCTACATCATGACCTTTTTCTTCCTGGCGCTCTGGGGGCCTTATCTGGTGGCCTGCTACTGGCGGGTGTTCGCCAGGGGCACCGTGGTGCCCGCCGGCTACCTGACGGCCGCCGTATGGATGAGCTTTGCCCAGGCCGGGGTCAACCCGTTCATCTGCATCTTCTCCAACAGGGAGCTGCGGCGCTGCTTCAGCACGACGCTCCTCTACTGCCGAAAATCCAGGTTACCGAGGGAACCCTACTGCGTTATATGAAGGTTTTTACCGCCCCTCCCTCACCTTCACTTTCCCCCCTCGATTGATCACATCAATCTGGGCTTTTTCCTCATGTACAGCTCTCTTTCTCTCTCTCTGTCTCTCTCTCTCTGCTAGCTTTCCGTCCTCTCATCCCTCCTTTCCAATCACTGTTGGCGATCGCATCCGAAAATAAAAAGGAGGCCGGAGGAGTACAACAGGGCGGTGTTGATCGCCCCTTGTCGTTTCGTACCGCGTGGATGGCCATGCCCGTGCAGAGAAGCAAAAATTAAATCAAAACGACAACGCTTTGGATTTTTTTCAAGATGCATTATTCTGTGAAGTGTGAAATAGAAGAAAACGAGAAAAAAAGAATACAACAAAGAAATGATACCTCTCAAGGAATCACTGGAAATGTTTTGCATTTTTCAGAGTTGCACTACTAAAAAGAAGATGTAAAGATTTTGGTTGCAAAGACAACACTCTTTCCCCCTCCTTTTTCTCCAAACGAAACGATGAATGCTTTAATTGGCAACAGACTACACACACAAAAATCGCTGTAAGTAAGGCAAACGTGTTGGAATTACACCATCACCAGTGTAATGTAAGTGGTAACTTTTTTTCATTTACCAAGGGGTGGGATGGGGGTCTTAAAATGGGGGCGGGAGGATTTTTCTGACGTGTGCTTTTTTGACGTTTCAACTAGAATGGATTTCTCGTAGTTTTCTCGATACGTCCCTTAATAGTGTCTGCCATTGTTATTTTCGTATCACCTTTTACAGCGGGGAGGGGAAGAAAATGCTGATTTTTCTTTGAAAAGAAGCTTTTGGGAACAAACGTGTGCTTAAAAAAAAAAAAAAAAAAAATGACATTTAAAGATAAATGTGTCATCATATCCATGTACCCTCAACACTACCATATTGTTACCGATGCCACTCCGGATGTTCTTGCCTTAATGGTTACAATGCTATTGTCATCTTGGTTCATTCAATGCACTCCGTGTCATTCCTTGGATGCAAGGGTGAAATTATTTATTTTGAATCACATGAAGTGCATGTCGATTTTTTAAAAAGCTGGTCCACTTTTTTTTTGGGATTATTTTATTTATTTATTCGATTTTTTTTACTCTGCAACAGTTTTCTGTGCTCAGAGCACAGGCAATGAGTGTGTGTGTTTGTGTTTGTGTGTGTGAGCACGTGCGTGCGTGGGAGAGTGCATCAAGCAGTCACTTCAAGACCAGAGCCTTAGTATGATATCTTGCACAATTTGTAAAAAAGTCAAAACAAAACAACACAGAACAAAAAAAAGAAAAAGACAAAAAAAAAAGGGGGACATTTAAGACACACATTCTTGTTTTTACTTTCCCTACATTTGCTCTCTAATGATTGTTTTCAATTATTTTTTCCTCTCTCTTCTCTATCTCTTGTGGCCATTTTTTTTTTTTAAAAACAATTACTCTGTTCCTTTTTGTAAACTATAGATGGTGTGTAAGTATGTGAGTCTTTTATTTACTTTTTGGAGTCCCGAATGTGAGTACGGTTTCAGTTAGGATTGCATTTTGCTGAAAGTTAACTGTGTAACCTGTTGCTTTTTTTTTCTTCCAAAAATAATAATAATAATAAAAAAAGAAAGTTTCCATTTTTTCCCCCACTATGGTTCATTTGATACCCATGATATATATGAGGAAACATGCTCAATTTACTTATGTCTTTTGTCATAATGTGTTTCTGTAACTTGGATTTATTACTATCGGGCTGGTCGGTGGAATTGTGGTTAATATGTCTGTCTCAAAGTCAGGAGTACCAGGTTTGAATCTCCTTTGTGGAGTCAGCATGTGCAAAACAAAAGGAGCTTTAAAGGGAAGGAGAACATGAAAAACAAAGGTGTATTTTAAACATGGATTGATAAAAATGTATTGAAGTTAGGAGAAAATGTGAGAACATTTGTCAACACCCTAGACTAGAGAGAGTGATTTCGACTGCATCTGCTTTTCAATATTTAAAAAAAAAACCCAAAACATTTTCATGATGTAATCCCTTGGGACAACATTTGCTTGTCATCGAATGTGAAGCGTGATTGATGTTTTTGAACGCCAACAGCTACTAGCAGCTAACAGTCAGTAGCTAGTAGCCGCGAGCTAACGAACTAGCAAGCTAACGAGCTAGCGAGACGCGCTGCAGGCATGTAATCCGTTACCACCTCGCTCGGTGTTGTCGTGTGTGTGTGTGTGTGTGTGTCTCCACATAACAGAGACATTTTAAGGAAAGTTTACTGCTTATTACGTTCGCTAGCCCTCGAGCTAACGAGTTAGCCAGCTCACGGGACCACAGTGGGATTGTCGCATACGTCAGAGGATCGTTCGGTATTCTTGTGTGTGGGTCCCCTCTGAAGAGAGAAAGAATCAATATTCGGCCAAAAATACTGCACAACCGAACATATGATTGACAGGTGAATGTCGAACGGGGTGTGTTTCCTGTGCCTTCAGTGGACGCGCCCACACCTGGAAGGCAAGCTCTATTTTTCATGATTTTAGAGCCTTATTTTATACAGTATACTTTGCAATTTTGTTTTTCTTTTTCATTTTTTATTATTCTTTCAAATTTGGCGGGCTTGTTCACAACACTCTTCTCTGTGGTGTGTAAAATTAACAGGACCTTTTAAGGTTTTTGTTGCGGTCGTTTCTGTACATTTGATCCTAAAGTGAGTGTTATTTTTCTGGGGGTGCTAATTTGACTTGTATTTCCCCCCTGCCCCCTCCAAAAGCATTTCATTAAGTAAAGCTCTTTTGCCGGAATGCACGAGTCCACAAGAATATAATGGCAAAAGGGGTTGTAAACACTCCAGCTAATTGCACGGCAGGCTGCAGGTTCCACTGATGAGAAACGCCTATTAAGGATCCATTTTCATTATGAGCTTGGCAATTACTGTTTTGTTTAAGACATTGCTCATTCTATGGTTCCACGCAGATGATGTGCAAACCTTTTATTGCCGTTTAAGTGAGCGCCAAGATGGGCTGGGTTGCTGATGGTGGGGTTTTGAATATCCTGTTTCTGGGCACCATGAGGAAGGGAGCTGTTCGAAGGACATTAGGGCGGGTCTGCCTTTAAAGTAGGACCAGGAACGTATCAACGATTAGCATTTCACCCAACAGCATCACGCTTCCTTCGAGGAGATTACAGGCAGAAGAACGTTGTGGAGCATATTGTTCCTCATTATAATGAGACGACGGCCGACTTCCGTTTAGTGCTAGACTGTAATGTTTAATTCAAGCCTGTCCGCGTCAAGTGAACAGTTCTTATACCACGGTGCACCCCCCCCCCCCCCCACCCACCCCTATATCATTATATCTCCTGTACAATCACACCAAAAAAACAAATCAGAATGCGATTAGATAATTGCTACAAATTCATTGGTACAAATTCAGTCTCGCGGCACGGTGGACGGCTGGTTAGAGTGTCTGCCTCACAGTTCTGAGGACTGGGGTTCAATCCCCGGCCCCGCCTGTGTGGAGTTTGCATGTTCTCCCCGTGCCTGTGTGGGGTTTCTCCAGGCACTCCGGTTTCCTCCCACATCCCCAAAAACATGCGTGGCTTTTTTTATTCATCATGTATAATTTGAGTAAAATAGCATCTGTTGACTGGGTAACGTCTAATGGCTTTCTGTACTCGCAAAGCATAATTAAAAGGGCAGTTGTCCTTTGTGTGGAAAGCTTGCCTGGAGTGGAATGGTGCTGACGAGATAAAGAATGGCTTTTTTTTGTACGTGCTTGGCATATTTGTTTGGATTGCATAAGGGGGCCATGGAAAGTACAACATGGTTTTCAATATCCGTATGGCATTGCTTTGATTTTTTTGTGACATCCTGTACATATATTCAGTGTTTGCTGTGCAGAACTGCTTGTGAGGTTGTGGTGACAGTACATAACAGCTCGATGCTAACTAGTGGATTTTTAGCTAATGCTGCTACGGTTTATGATGCATTATTTCCAGTTTAAAGCAGCTTGCTAATCAGCAGTGAGTGGTGACAACAGTACAATCTAAAATACATACATTGAACAAAATTAAACAGTTGATAACTTGAAAAAAATGGACCCCATCACAGTTAATATTTTAGCTTTGATTAAATAAAAAATATTCATTAAGTGTATCCTGAAAGTTTTAATTTTATGTAAACTATTTTTGAATGCTGTAAAAAAACAAACAAACAAAAAAACATTACCTGTCTGAGCCAAAACGTTAGCTCTTGCTAATTTAGCTTAGTATATTTTAGAAACACATAGCAGCGAGACTCAGTGCTCATTTATATGCACGCACTCATACGAGCGTCACACGAGGCACGGAGATTACGATATTTGATGTTTAGGCTTTGTTTCATGTTGACACACATCATATCATATTTGTATTATAAAGCATATGCCGTAATTTCTTGTGTATAATGTGCATTTTTGTCCCCCCAAAAATTGTCAAAGGTCAATAGAGCGCATTGTACATAGGTATAGGGGAAAGTGGGGGAAAAAACATTCACATTTTATAAATGTATGCCGCCATCTAGAGGTTATGAGAAAGGTGTACACTTTCATTCCAATATGCCACCGCCACCTAGAGATTTTTAAAGGTGTAGCCTAAACTTTCATTTCAATATGACAGGGGTATGTATGACTGCATATATGTACAGTTGTGCTCATAAATTTGCATAAAAAAATGCTCGTTTCAAGATGTTCACACTCGCTCAGTGTGCAGAATGTCAACATGTGCCCAACACCTCGCGCTTTGTCTGCCTGATATGCAGCCACGATAATGAAGGACAACATCACATTAGGCAAAGATGCACAACGACAGAAGGGCCAATAAAAAGATTGTAATGACCATTTTGGGGGTTGATTGCATCTGGGAAGAATGAAGGAGAAGAGGAAGAAAAGGAAGAAAAAAAAAAACGCTGCATCATTGATTGTCAGACAACCTTATACAAACCGAACAGGGTTTGGAATACCAATGATTCAGACCTCCCACTCCTTCTCCGAAAAGAAAAAGAATACTCGTGCTTTAAATGATTAAAGTACTGGTGTTTCTTCAAAATATAACAGTGGCTCCGACTATCTGCTGGAGGAAGATGAGGACTGATCCAATTTTTGAGGCTATGTAGAGTTTTGTTGACACAATGTAATTTAACATATTACACTCTTGGTTCTGCCTGGTCAAAAATAGTACATAAATAGTACAATTTGCGGTCCACTTAGAACAAAAGCAGGACCGGTGTTGCCGTGGTAACCAAAACAAATGTCACTCGCCGCTTAGTTAATCAGGGATTATCGACTGGGGTAGACTTTTCATGTCACCGTGCGTGAGGAGGCCTTTGGTCATCGGGAGTTGTGGTCGATTGTGTCTCTCTAAAACACTGTATGGACAAATGTTATTGATTTTGGATCCGATTTTCATCCCGTCAGTTGAAAAATTTTTTTTAAATAAAATCCCTGGTTTAACTGTACAAAATTCCAGCTCATCCAAGTAGCTGTTTGCAAAATGTTGCAGGCTTGGGATGAAGTCTCATATGTTTGCTTATTTCTCTCAGAATGTTTGCTTTATGTTTGGACAGTTGGTGCAGTAGCTTTATACCAACCTTCCAGGAGTGCAATGTTTATTTATTTATTTTTTTTGGTTTTTGTTTATGTTTTTGTATTTTATGCCAACAGAATTACATAAATGCACACTGCGGGTTGTTTTTGAGGAGTGGGTCGTAGCATTTGCTTACATTGGGTCTGGTAAATCCTCACAGTGCTGGCTGGGGAGTAAACATGTCCTTGATGCTGTTAAATCTCAGGATAAGTGATGGCGCTGGGGAAAGAATGTGATTGGTGGCCGGGCGAGTACTTGTAATATGTGAGGAGATACAACCGGTGGGGCGTAATCCCGCCCCACCACCGATGAGGATTACCCATGATAGATTAAAGCATCCCATGATACCCATGAGAGTCCTGATGCACAATGCTGCGGAGGGTTTTTAATTTTTTTTTTTTGCGTGTCAAAATCTTTTGTCCTCTCTAATCTGGGATTTAGGAAGCAGCGCCGATGTTAAAATGCTGCAGAGAAAATACACAGAAACATCCAGAGGTGAAGAAAGTCCATCCCGTGACCCTGGTGTTGAATTTGTTTCATAATATTAGCGTATGTTGACTAAAATCATATGTTTGTTTTCTATGGACAATCAGTGCTATCTGTGATGGTATCACAAATAACACACACAAATCAAATTTAAAAAAAATTATCAAATTACTCAACCTTTGACGACACATGACAGAGACTTCATGGAAATAATTATTTTTATTTTTTTCACCTAATCCCTTTTAGACATAAATTGAACACTAGCTGGACAGTGCTTCCATATTTGGTTGCTACCATTTTCCATAACTTCTGATTTCAAATACAATTTTTTGTTGAAAATATATGGAACAATAATCAAATGCTGAATGAATTTTCTTTTGTCTTTACCGTTAACACCCTTGGAGAGAGCCACAATTATGTTGTTGCGATACACCACAGGGGTCTGTGAGCTGAAGTGCCAGGATGCGACAGCCATTTTGCATTCACACAATAGCAGAAATGGTGCGGTTTCTGAGATCCGAATGAATATGGATGAATTTGCGAAAGTGTCGCAACCACTGCATGCGTGTCTTCACCGTTATTACAAGAGTGTAACCAGTTCAATGAGCAGTTCGGATCATTTAGGCCCTTTTATCTGCAGCGTTTGTTGATCAAATGACATGAAAATGACCATTATATGCTTTTCACAGTCATAACTACTCTGTGGCTCTCAATGAAAATGACTTTGACATCTCTGCTTTAGAAGTCTCATGTCATGTCATGCGAGAAAATAGATTTGTGTCACCCGAGGAGTTACGCCCTAAAAGATTTCGGCTGCAGATGGTCGCTGCTCCCTTTAACGTCTCAAACTGGCACGTGGAAACACTTGCCCAACATGCTAAAATATTCAAAAGATGCTATTTGGCTTATACGGGGGCCGGAGGGGGGGGTGGGGGGGGGTGCTTTAAAAGCATGATACTGCAGCGAGGAGACGGAAGCCAGCACGCTCTCCATCGCACATGCTGCATTTGCGGAGGACAATCTGTCATGGACGGAAAAGCTAAGCGTGTACACGACAGAGCCTATTTACAACACAGAGCCGGGGGGCTTGCATCTGCTCACAGTATGGCGCAAGAAATACCCTCGTATTCGCCGCCCGGTCTCTTATTGACTTATTATTGCGGCATTACTTGATTATTTATCCCATATTCGCATCATTACAGCCAGGGGAGGGTGGGCGGGGTTCGTTTATACGGCTGATTTGTTCGCGCGAATTCGGCTTGTTTTGATGAACGGACTTTTGGAGGAAGGGGAAGGAGTTAATCCACTTGTTTCTTGTGTTCCAGCCTATTCAGCACTCGCGTACCCTACCCCACCCCCATCTCCTCCTCGCTTTATTTTTGGAAACATCTCTTTCTTGTGAGTCAGGCCTCATATCCTGCAGCTCCTCACTGCTGTTTGCGCTTCGAGAACAGAAGAAACCGTGCAATAATGAATGTTTCGTGACCAGTCATGTTATGGATAGATGTTCCGCTCCCAAAAGGTGACAAGTAGCCATTCCTCATATGAATTGTGCAAAAACTTGTGCCGGTTGAACGAGTAGCTACGTGACACAAACACATTTATGCATTTTTCAATCAATCGATCCATCACAAGCCTTCCGCCAGCATTGACGGCAATGGAGATGGATAACTTCTATGTTCATTTTCTTATCAAAAAGGGAAAAATTAGTTTGTTTGAATTACAATGGCATTTTTAGCAAATGTTTCCTGATGACTACTGGTTCGCTACAATAAACACTGGTTTCAATTGCTGTGATTTATTTATAGTTAATATATTGATAAGACTCTTGTCTAAACCAGTTAGAAGGAGAAAACCCTTTTTTTTGGGTATGAATTACCTTTTAATGTTACCTTACAATGCTTCATTCTGTCGTTTTCCCCAATTGTGTTTTTTTGGGTGTCGTTCTGGAAAATAAAATAGCTTTTCACTGCAGTGGGAAAATCAAGAAGCATTTAAAAATTTTTTTTTTTGCATTTTGCATAAACAATCCAGAACATTTTTTATTGTGTGTGCTTCTGCATAATCTTTAGTCTCTTTTTTTTTTTTCATTTTTAATCTAAACCCCCCCCCCCCCCCCATCCCCCGCCCCTCCAAACACACAAATTGAATGGAACCATACACTTGCGTGAGTGTTGCAAAAACAATTGTTGTTGTTCGTCACGATTAGTCTTGCGCCACCTTAAACCAAACATCGAGACGGACTAAAAAGGGTTGTCGTGCATCCTTCAGAACGGAGCGTAGCAGCACGGAGGGAATGCATCTTTAAAACAATCACATCGCTGCTCCGCAATTAAGCATTTATGGCACTGCAAGTGCTTCCGGAAATGTGCACACATGGCCAATTATCCGCTTGGTATTCCATCCACTATGGGCCACAGCCTCCTAACCTAAAAATTGGACATAGAAGAGACATTTTCATAAGTCATTTGTTATTTTAATAAAGAGAAGCAGGCTATTTCTGATGGATTATGTCAGGAGATACAAAGAGTTCAGTTTCTTTTAGTTTTATTCCTGCCATTGTCTTTCGCCTTTTCTCCAAATAGCCGTTTGTAAGCGCGGCCCCGTTGCGGGAATGTTCCGGGAACGGGGAGCGAATTGTCCTGTTTTTGTTTATTTTTCCTCACACGAGATCTCATTTTTAAGATCCAAATGTACTCCTTGTTTTGAATTAACAGCTGGGCTTTGTCTATGGTGTGCACGGAGGACTTAAATATGCGCAAGAGCTGTTAAATCTCGACACTCGGGAATTCTTCCTCGTTGGATTCTGCCGACAAATTCCCGGAATGTCGGTCAATGAGCTGGCGCCTACGCATGAAATCGGTGTGGGAACAGGTCGTAAAATCCTCGAAAGAACAAAGGTGTTTTTTGTTTTTTACGACGACCTCCATTGCTCGGCTGCTAAAGGCGTGTCACTAAGCTCATAGAGGTGGCTGGCCTCCTCATGGGAAAATTGAGTTCCTGATTGATTTCAAGAAGCATTATTTCCACACTTTTCACTTGAGCAACGTTTTCTTCCTTATGGGGTTATTGTTTTAACGGTAACTGTTCCAAATAGGGGCAACGCCGCTCTCCGCTCATGCGGTTGCCTAGCAACAACCAGCAAGGCAGTTTGATGAAGCCTGACATTTTTATTTATTTATTTATTTCCCCCCCCCCCCTCAGAAATGTGAAATATTTTTATCTTCAAAGCTTGCCAAAGGTCCGCGGGGAAATGCACGACGGCACCTCTTTTGTTTGTGGGAAACAAAAGAGGTCAGGGCGGCGCATTCATCGGTTGAAGTGGAAAACTTGATTGCGTCGCATGGTGAGCGCTTGTAGACTGCATTTACGTAAACTTTCACCAATACTGCAAGCGTGCCAACAAGCTAGGAATATTCTAGCCTTTTAAAGGACTGAATGAATTTAATGAGCCATCTACAGTTGATTTCCAGGCAAGGAAATTCGGTACAAACAATTTATTGAATACGAAGTTGAGGGCGGTTGTGTGTGCTAAGCTTACAAAATTTGAGTGTATTTTTGGTTTTATGAAAAAAAAAAAAAAAAAAAAAGTGAATTTTTAAAGGTTCTGCAGCAGGGTCGCATCATTAGCAGTACTTCCCTTAGGCATCACTTGTTTCTGAGTTGTCAGCATTGTCACTGCCTTGGATGGTTTTTAGATTTACATACTTCAATATTTAGTTGTGTTTTGACGATCAAATAGACTGGTTAATAAACGCAACATTATTTATCATCTGCAATATTTGGATAGAAGAATTCTGAGATGAATGCAGACATAATGGGTAAACATTTACAATAAAGCACGTCCTGGTGACTTGCACATAAATGTCATATTGATAATAAACAATTATATTTGTGCTCAATATTACATGAAAACACATTTTGCCAAATTTGTGATAGTCAAAGTGTTGACTTACTGATTGACTACACTTGTGATGTTCTTTGTATTGTGTATCCTTAACATCACAATAGCATTTTTTTTCTTCAAAAAGACAAACAAACACAAAAATTCAGAAATCCAATCCGTTGCAATCCAATTTTGTTTACAGAGCTTTTAAACAACAACGCAGATTACCAAATTGCTTAACACAGCATAACCTAAACAAATAAAAACAGAAAAACCGCAAGGAACAATACATGTAAATAGATCAAATACGAAGGATATAAGACCGTTGTAAAACCAACATAAACACGGTAAAAACACCAATTTAAAAATATATTTTTTAAGAAGACTGAGAAAAATCAAAACTAAAATCAACATGTCAAACTGAGACAAAAGCCGAGAAAATAAGCAGGATTTAAGCAAGGACTTTAAAATCGGACTGTGCGTTTGTTTGTTTGTGCGGTTGCAGAAATCAAGATATAGCACAAATGTGATGTTAGGTTGACACGGTTGAACTAAATTGATTCAATACAGCTGCAAGACAGGAAGTCCCTGATTTCAAGGCCCTAGGTCTGTGATTGTATTGAAGCCTTCGCCCCCGCGTGGCTCAGAACCCAAGTGGATGCTACCTGCGGGCCCTGCAAGGAAACAAACAGCCTGCGATCTTATTGACATTTCTAAGCCTGTCGCCCACGGCGCACCATCCTCATCACATCCATCGAGCTCACAGAGGAAGCCGTTTGATAGCCAAGCGCAACCCCTCCTCCCCATCTGTTCCCACCCTGACCGCAGACACGCAGGTTACAGCGTCCGTGCCCGCCTTATCTCCCGCAGCACCGGCTCGGCTTCGAGACCCGCAGCTCGGGCCCCGGCTTGCGTTGGAGATAAAGCCCAAAATAGAGCGCTCCCGCTTGACAGCGAGGCGGCGCTAGATAAGAAGATAAGAAGACTGTTGTGTTCACGGTTTGGAGCTAGAAATGGGAGAGAGGAGGGGATGCTGCTCATGAAAGGGAGATGAAATGATTCTGATTCTGATTCTGATTCTGATTCCGATTTGATCAATAACGGACAAGACACTCATTTAGCTTTTTTTTTTTTTTTTTTTTTTTTATGCCACCTTGGAGTTATATGGTTAAATGTCTCCCGTGCTGAAACGACCACACTTAAACTCCTTTGAAATTTGAATTTTAGCCATTCACAGTAAGGGCAATCGTTATTGACAGGGCAAATGGTGGTGCTCCATTGAAATATGCTTGTTTTTAGCGCAGTAAAGATATGTAAAGTAGGACACTGCCAATAATTCAAATACTCATATCAGTAAAATTGAATTGATTTTAAAAAGGAAATTCAGTTGGCCATGTTTTTACGCTTTTTGATCAAATGATATGAAAATGCCCCATAAAGAGATGGAAAAATTGTACCCCCACCCCCCCTCTCCCCCACGCACCCTTGTTTCTCAGAGTGGTCCATTGATTGCGTTCATTGACCCGTGTCATTGATGCCCCAGCCAATTTGCGGGCCGTGGCCCACAGCGATAAGAAAACGCCGGCGCACCTGCGTGCGTCCGTGCCTCTGAATGCCAACGAACAGCCTTCCCCGCATCAGATTATTCAGCCCGTGTCGCCGGGGCACGCCACAAAAGTGCATGTGAAAAGGTTTTTCCAACGCTGGCATGCGGAAGGCGATCAATAAGTGTGCGTATTTGTAAATAAGATCATGTAGACAAGAGGCGGTCGTCAGCACCGGCGTCCCGACGTAAGCCCTCGCCTGCTTAGTTCATTCTCCATTAGACGACGCCCTGCTGTAATTGAATTGGCCTGTACATGCTCAGGGCTCGGCCTTCTCGTTTTTGCCTCTGACTGCATACATCGAGCTCCGGTAACTTAATAGCCCAGAGCCGGTGAATGAGACATAACGTTGACGGTTAGGCCGTTTTTACTCCTCATCGGAGACGGGGACGGATGCCAGAGCGTAACCCAAATAAGCGACTCTGGGGGCGATCAGATTTAACATGCGGCGCCAATCCCGACGTGTCATTTGACGGCAGATAAGCGAGTCGCGCCGATAAGATCCGAGCTAATTAGCCGTTCCGAACCAATCGATGATTGGGACACGCAGCTGCGCGCAGGCAAAACGTGAGCGAAACACACGGGAAGTAGCTTGTGCGGAACATTACGGACTTTTCTCATGGACTTACAGAAAAGCAGCACGGTGGTGGATTTGTTTTGTGGTACTGGGTTCACATTTTCGCTGTGGCCTTCATATGTGAAGTTTAAAATAAAATGGCAAAACATGCATGTTAATGTTCATTGTGGACTCTAAAGTCAGGGTGTATCCTGCCTCAAAACAAGTACTTTACTGTAGTCTGAGGGTTACCAATGGTACCAATGGTACCATTCGCCTTTATACCCTTGACAGTTGACAGTTTTACATCTTGGTGTGTCCATTTGGCAAGAAAGACTCCAAACGTAGCTTTGAATTAGTATACATTCTAACATTCTTTCTAGTATGCGTTTGAAGCATACAGAGGCAATTTGGGAGCAGTTGTTTATATGTTGTTATTGTCCGATACTCCATGCAAGCTTGTTTGAGATTCAACCTATAGTCCACATGCGATGTTTGTTTTCCCCACAAGTACAACTTGCCGTGCACTTGTAGTTAGCTATGTCCGATGCCAGCTGAGATGGAAAACCTGGGATTGTGTTGTGGGGAGAAAGCCTGATGAAGTATTCAGAACCAGTTCCCCACCTAACCCCCACCTCATTCCCTCGCAGTGCAAGGCAACGGCTCCAGTCGTAGTGCACCGATGTTATTTTTGCAAATGCACAGCACCTCTTGCTTCACTTTGAGAGGTTTTTAAATTATGTAAAAGGAATGTCTGCGGCTAATGAGCGCGTCAAAGTCGTGCAAATGTGCGACCCGGCGGTCGAGTGAGAACAACATACACCGCTGCCTCAACATGCAAAGCAGGCAGAGTCATTTTCGAGTGTCTTCCCGCGACAAAAACATCAACGGGTGAATGCGGCCATAATTCCATGTGACGCGGGCAGTCAAGGGGAATTGAATCGGAGCACTTGGAAGAAAAAAGGGAGAATGGCTACACTGAAAGAAGTGGACGCTCAAGTCCGATCCAGCTTCCTTGAAAAGGCCCATGAAAGGACGAACAAGGGGACCCCATTCACCACACAGGCAAGGAAATTTGGACTCCCTGCGTTTCTGGCGCTTGGAAACATTCATTGGATTCATTCCCCTCATTTGAGCAAATGCTACCTGAGCTTGTAGAGACAGCCAGCCAAAGGCAGATTAAAGCGAAGCGCCACAAGGGAACGCGGCTAATGCCGCAAAATCTCTTGGTCTGCTTGAGTGTGTTCAGGCAGCAACAAGATGAAGACGCAATTGAAGAAAAACAATCCAGTTAGTCATGTATAGTGGAAGTACTGCAATGGAGAAAGAATTTGTCTGTCATTATCCTTAATCTATTAGCAAAGCAAAAAGAAGAATAAAAAAAAAAAAAACTGTGATAAGGTTTCACACCCAAGTAAGATCGAGCTTTGGTTCACAGGCAACAATTCATACAGTCCCAAATGACGTCATGACAATTACATTCCTGGAGCTCAATTTTTGTAGAGGACTCAGCTGCGCTTCGGTGTAAAAATTAGCGTGTCTTGACTTGCGTGCCACTTTGGCACACCATCTGCTTGACAGTGCAGTGAGGGTTTGACCTTGGAGATGCGCTTGGCGGAGTGAGATTTTTGTCCGTCTAAATGTACGCCTACTGAGACCACGTCTACGTTTTGGCGTCGGTGATCTAATGCGATTTTGGTGAATTTGGTCGGGGCACATACTCGGACATGTGTGGGTAATGACAGACTCATTTCAACAGCCAGCATCTAATCCTCTTAATCATTGTGGAAATCAATTCATTGAACATATTATTATCATCATTATGATATTTTTTTAAATCATCCCACATGCTGGCCGGCATGCACCTACTGGGGTCGGGGGGGGGGGGGGTGTAAACGAACGATCATTGGAGGTGATGTGGATTCATGAAGTCCTGACTTGTATTTAAGTCGCCGGATATTTTCACCAGCTCGTTCCGTATTTAATAAGGGTACCCGCTAACGTCCAATGCGCTGTCGCCATTCAAGACTATTGCCCTGCATTTAAAGGGGATGAGAGGAGCCTCTTTGATTGGACAGGATTGATGTGAACACGCCCACACCAGTGCAGATGTCCCACGTTTAAACGCACCCGCGACCTCTAAACCGTGAGGTGGATGTGCTAACCAGTCAGCCACTGTGTGTTTTGTTATGTTTGCCTTATTTAAGCAACATACTTTATCGTGCTAAACCTTTTATGTAATTTTCATAGGCCTTTATTATACTGCATTGCAGGATGCATGACAGTACCTATTTTTTTCTTCCATTCCACGCCTTCGATCCATCTATCTTCGGTTTCTGTCATTCCTCATTCCCAAGCTGCCCTTTTGTTTACCCCGTCCACCCTCCTCCATTTTTTCTCTTATCATGGCCGCCATCCATTCCAGGTAACGGAATGAGTGCTGGATTGAATCAGGCTACGGATGAGCCAGCCCCGTAGGTGTCTTGAGTAGGCGTCGTTTAAATGGATTCGGAGAAGACGGCTCAGAATAACACACTTTGTCACCGCTGGCTTTGTCTTCGTCTTTCATGTTGGCTGTCAGTCAACAGCCCAAAGCATAAAGACTATTTAAAAAGAAAACTGCATGATAAATCCAAAGCGGTTCTTTACAGCTCTCCATCATACCTGCAGTGGTGCTCAATATTGAAACTCGAAAGGCTCAACCATCTTAAATCAATCAGTCAGGCGAACCTGTTGCACTCCAGCCTTGGAGATGCACAAATAGGGTTGACCATTGCCACGCACAGCAACCTTCCTTCACTGCAGCGACATCTGCTGGATCTAGTGGGTCATTGCGTAACCTGACCCCAAATGCAAGTGGACCGTAACAGTGGGGGAAAAACGAGAATAAATGTATGTTTAAACTGCAATCTTCCTTGGACCCAGGCATACACGCACATTTAAATGTACAACATACAAGGCATATTTGGTTTGTAATTGTCGTCTTAGCAAATGTCACAAACTCTCCATGTTCCCCCCCCCCCCCCTCTCCCCCGCCTACGAGTTCACACTTGCACATAACAATGTGTTGTGTACCACGGATAGGATATCAGCTCAACAGTGTGTGTTTGAGTGGAGGTAGTAAAGTGAGAAATTTAAAAAAGCAGTGCACATGCTGTGTTCACACATGCTGCCACAAAACACACCTTGAAAAGGAACTGCTGAAAAAAATGCTACCGCTAAAACGTTGCCTAAAATAGCATACAATAGAGAAATCCCGTGAAGATGAGTGAAATACTATTGAAAAAAGAATAGCTTGTAAACTCCCGTTTTGACAATAATACAGCTCCATTCCAGTTATGGAGGGGGCAGAATCACAATCAATCTTATGACCAATTAGACAAAAATACGTTCACCAAATTCAGTAGGTTGCACTTTTAACCTTTTTTTTTTTTTTTTTTACAGCTTTGATGAACGTTTTTGTCATCAGAGACATGCGGATCCCCCAAATTCCTTTTTTTTAAAGTTCCAAAAAGGTGATAATCTGATGGCGCCAGATTAGGTAAATATGGGTGATGGGTTATGGTTGTCCGAAAGACAAAAGAACTGATGACTTCTCCTTCTGCTCCTATGCTTGTCACAAAGGTCACTCAACGCAGGCTCTTGTTCTTTGCCTTTGATCCTGGACACCCACTTTTTGACTCCGCTGTAGCCTATTGCAGCTTTCCCATACACATTTTGCAACCTTTTGAAAATGTTCAGTGGTGGTTCCCCTTCCAAAGCAAGAATTTCAATCACAGGTCTCTGCTTCTGATGGGCATCCAACAATGACATCATTTCCAAAATGGCTGACTGTACGAGGACAGGCTTCAACAAAACGTCTTTAAAAATAAACCTTCAAACAGGAAAATTTATTAGCTCTTTTTAAGGGAAATTGGGCTCATCACTTTTTCACAGCCCCTTGTAGATTAAAAACTCACATTTTCACCCAGGTCTACACTAGACTCCCCCCCCCCCCCCCTCCCCCTTCTATGTTGTTTAGTTGTCCCATATTAAATATCCAAGGTGTCTACCGAGCTACATACATTTCAGTTTTCGTGTAGATTTAAAAGCTCCAGCTCCTCACAAAAAAAAAGAAAAAAAAAAAAAAAAAGAAAAAGTATTTGAATTTGAATGTTAGGTTTCAGTAAATTGCATCACCCACCGTTTTCACCCCCATATTTCCTAATTGCACTCCCCTTAGACTTGGCACCCCTTCGGCGTCTGATTGAGGATTATAAGAAAAAGAAAAAAAAAAAGATACCTGGGAAGAAAATGCACATGCACCACGTCTGGCTGCTGCTGAATTATGGATGGGAATAAAAATGCATGTAAACGGCTGCTTCGCTCTACAGGGGCTGGTACTTACACACTGAGAGAAGTACGTTTCCCCATCAGGAACCTTGAGATGTGACGCGTTACACACCAGGGGTGGAACACATCAAAGACAACAATTTAAAAAAAAAAAAAATAATCCAATACATGTTGAACCAAAGTCACTCATGGTTTAGTGGTGCATTCGCCTGATGTCAGTGGAGGCAGCATGGTTTCAGTCCCATCTTTATAACTGCATGAATGTGAAAGTGATTGGTTGTCTGTCTAAATAATTGCCCTGCGATTGGATGTTGGAACAAAACACTCCAGTCCAACCGAGCTGTTTATTTATGTTTTTTAATTGAAGCTGTTAGAATAACCTGCTAGTAATTTATGGCCCCCCAAAAAGCTTGTGACAACAAATTTGCATAAAATATCGCTGCCCCAGTTTCAGTGGCATATGGGAGTTTGTAGGTCTTCGATGACTGTCTGGACGCGGTGTTGAGAAGAAAACACCAGCTGCGAGGCCAGACACCTGCTTTACCTCCCCAAAATTAATTATGAAATGCTGCCAAGCACGCGTAGTCCACCGCACAGCTGAATGCGGAAGCCGAGGCCAAAGAGCTGCGGAACAAACAAGAAGATATCCGGCATAAGAAAACATGAAGGTTATGATTCCTTATTAATTTGAATGGACTTCCTTCAATATAGAATGGAATCCTAATAGGCTTTTGTGCTTTGCGGGTGAAAAACTCAATTAAAATAGCGGCAAGAGCCATTTAAGCGCGATGAAATATTCAGCGTTTATCGGCCCGTCACTGTATGTTGAGGCAACATTAAATCTAAAAAGGAAGCTTGTTCTTATAATATATATCATGAGTCATGTGTGCTAAACACGGTCCCTGCACCCCCATTTGCTTTCCTCATCAGCCTCTACCCACACGCCAATGTGGTCGCACTTACACAAAGCATTATGGGGGGGAAACAGACAAGCAGATAGATGTGAAGCTTTAAATTAGTCTTAGATTGTCGTTTGTGTGACAAGAATAGACTCCAAACATGCCCTTATTTATCGAAAAAAAATTTATAGGACACAAAACGGAGATCACACGTGGCTGTGGCATCATACGTGTGTTAAAACTGTATTTTTGTCACAAATGTCAATGCCTTGTAGACTGTAATTTCTCATGTATAATACGCATGTTCTTCCAAAAAAAAAAAACCCCAAAACATAAAAACTCGATTGTGCATATTATTCATAGGTAGAAGGATGTGTCAAACAATTTGGACACATTGTAAAGACAGTGGTACCTTGGGGCTGTGAAATAGGTGTACTTTCATTCCAATATGATATGTAATGTCTAATGTTACCTATTTACATATAATACGGTACATTTTCTCTGCTCAGCCGAGAATCATGACGTCCTCACAGGCGGTGCCATATCATATCATATCTTTCTACCGCGTCCGTTCGACGGCATTGGATTTAACGTCTTAGTTTACTTGACAGTAGATTTATTTCTTGTACCGTCACTTCACAGAGCACATCTCCCAAGTTAAAAAATGTTAAATGAAAGAATACGTTGTTAGGAAGAAAACACGGAAGACAACTGGAAGTCCAGCACTCCAGAAACTAATGTCTAGAACACATTAACCAGACCTTAGTTCCACATAGGAATTACGTCAGCTCACCACCACAGTACTTTCATTCCAATATGATATGTAATGTCTAACTTTACAAATGTATATCTAATACGGTAAATCATGACGGCTTAGCGGGCGCTGCCATATCATGCTAATCATTGCCCTACTGCAGTAGTAGGGTAACTCCAGTAATGGGTTGCTAATTTCAAAACATTTAGGCCATTTCTGTGCTCATCAGTAATCTACCAAAGTGTTTCCCTGACTTTTTAAACCACGCACCCCCTTGCCCACAAAGCTTTGAAAAATATCTGAATTTCTGGAGAGAAAAAAAAAATAAATCACAAAAGTAAACGTGTAAATTGGACCACATTTTGGGTGTGCGCGCCACAGTTTGGCAATCCCCCTTGCAGCAGATCTGCAGTAAGTTCAGCGGAATGTCTGATGAATGATGATACATTGGCTCCATGCTTGGGGGTCAGGAACAATCACAATGTGACAGGCGCCTGCGAGAAAAGTGGATTACATGAGAGGTTTTATCTCCAAGTCTCTAGTCTCCCCTTTTTGTCAGTCCTCTGACAAGCCCCCCCGTCAGTGAGTTTCTCCTCCATCTTGTAACATTTGCTCCAGCCAGGGGTAGGAACGAGGAGAGACTCGTCCCTGTAAATATCATCATTCACACCTGAAGGTCACCGCTTTGGCACTGTCTCCTCGGAGCACGTCAGGAGGCGAGACACCAGCTCAAAATACCATTAGCATTTCATCATTAAGTCTATTATATGCGCTCCAAATGTCAATTTGCATAGCGTGTCATGCCCGGCCGAAGGGCGGTGGCCTGTCTTGCGTGTCTCCCCTAGTTTTTGTCCAAAGACAAGAAAGGCTTGACGGGAGGTGTGAATTTTCCACCCATGATTAATTTAGCTCTTCCTGTGGCAGCGGCACGTCACGAGCATTTGCCATCCCGATGATGCTGCAACGGAAAACCAGACTGGCAGCAATGCCAAAACCCATTTCGCAGTCTCCCTACGGCGCTCGGAGTTTGTGTTTGGAGTCACACGGCTGAAATTCGATCAGCTTCACAGCGTCTCACCTGAAGGTTCTCTATCATGCCAGTCAGGCTGGATTGGAGCTGTGGCCAAGCAAAGCCCCCTCGAGTCTATTCTCGCTCTTCGTGATTCTGCCTTTGTCAGGCGACACCCAACCTCCAACCCCTCAAGCCACCAACTCCCATCCTTTGCGTGATATTGTTTTCTTTCGATATTGTTTCATCAACTGGTGAGGATTTGCTTTCCAGGCATGAAAAAAAATTCTTCTACGAACCACAAAACCTCATTGAAGATAATCTGTCACTCGGAAATCATCTTCTTGGTAACAAATAACTTCAGGGAGAATATGTTTTGCTGTAGTAATGAAAAACTAGACTGTCTCTCTCAGGTTTGGCCATGCATGGCAGACGCCACCGCCTTGCATGCACGGGCTAAAACCTATGTTTAATTTCCACTCTTGTGCCGCACTGGGTACCCCATGAATTATTAATGCCCATCAGAAGCGAAGGCGGCAGTTCATTTTGGAAGCTTTGTATTTGTGTCGGATGGGAATAAGGAGCGAATTGAGATAAGATTCCGAGGGGGGAGGGTCTCAAACCACGGGTAGCTTAGTGGGGTCGCAGACGTTTTCAAAGGACCAACCACTTGGGGAAGCGTTAGACAGGGAGTACTATAGTCTCTTGTCTGATGAGCTCTTTATCCAGAAGATTCAGCTATGTTGATCGACAGAATATCATGGTGCGTCAAACGCTGAAAGTGGATTTCCAAAGCAAACAAACGCAACTAAGCAGTTTATTTAAACCAAAAAGAGCACGGAAAAATTGACAAAAGGTTGACATGGAAAAGTGAAATAGAGTAAGGAGAACAAACAAAAACAGGAGGATGAGGACAACCGCTACCAAACAAAACACAAAATCAAAAACATACCCGAGGCTGAAAACTAGAAACAGAAAATCACCGTAGTACTTACGAACAAAGACTGACCTGTAAGTCAAACAAGGAAGAAGCGCAACAGTAACACAATGCTGTGGCAATGGTGAGGAGTAATGAACAATGACTTAGCATCTTCCTCTCCATGGAGAATACAAACAGAAAGAAAAACTAGAGCAGGACAGCCCATTTTGACAACTTCGCACAATGGGGGGGGGGGGGGGGGGGGGGGGGGGGGGGGGGGGGGGGATCACTGGGCACAGCTTTGCTGCAAGCTAAATTCTGAAAGCATAATCAGGCCTGACCTAACAACAGGCCCTGCACCACTATTAACAGCTTTTTTCTTCTTTATTTTTATTTACTAATGATAGCAACTGAAAATACACCGGAGCTGTGTAATTTTTTAAAGATTAGACTGGAATTTGTTTGTACACCAGAGGCTTGGGGTATTTAGACTGGCAAAAGATACAAATGGCCATGAATGGGGAATATCAAGCTTCTCCGAATCTGTGGCATCATGTTGTTAATCCTCCCAAGTCATGTTCCTTTATGTTGCTGTTGTCTCTGTTTTTTTTTTTTGTCTCCTTACAAGTCCCCAAGGTCTCAATCAATCAATCAACCAATCAATCAAGCTATCTATCTATCTATCTATCTATCTATCTATCTATCTATCTATCTATCTATCTATCTATCTATCTATCTATCTATCTATCTATCTATATCTCAACCACAGTTGACCTATCTCTATTTGTTGAAGTCTTTTTTGCATCAAGTCGTCATCCATGGAGGTTGTCACACCCTAAAAACAATTTGGGAATTCATTTATGTACACTGCGAAATGTAGTGAACCTAAAATGGATCCCTGTGGTACCCCAAGGACGGAGATTGGACCTCACCCCGTTTACCTTCAGACATTGTTGTCTTCCTTCTAGGTAAGATTTAAACCATAACATTTTAAAATGTCATCTGCAGGAAAATATTTTCTTTCTTTCATATTCTTTAATTGTCTGCACCCCTTCCCCTTCTCACCGAGACGCATTGGAGACATGGTATGTCAAGGCAACAATTCACCTGTTCTAATCTGTCTCGGATTCATCGCAGGCGCAACAAAGCGCTTGTGACAGGTGACAGGGAGTTGCTCATTTGGCACAAACGCACCACGTTATAAAAGAGAGCAAATGTGTTAGTGACCTATATTCTCCGCCTGCATATAGAAAGCAATCCGGCAAAGCAGATCCCTCCTGTATCGGCCGACCCATCTGCTGCGACTCTCCTTCCCGGGAGCCCAGTGGGAGGTAACGCTGCTTCTCTGCTGTGACAGGCGCAGCCAGACTGGGAAGGTTGATTCATGGATAAATTGTCACAAAGCGATCCTTTTTGTGCCTACCCACACTTCCCACAGGTACTGTGTCACACAGGTGCGGTCGACGTGCTAAGGGCTGAGTTTGACACACATATCATCGGTGTAATTACTGTACATTTGGTTCTGAACAATGCCAGACCCAATTAGAGCACTGAGTGAGGTTTAAAATGAGATGGAGGTCAAATATGACTCATTCACACAAACAGGTCCAATAACTTCAAAGTGGGTCAGAAGTCTTGTTTATTCTTTAGCCCACGTCTCAACTCCTCTGGGAAATTTCATGGAAATTGTTGTTTTTGTCTAACAAACACGCAAAACACACAAACATTTACCTGCTTGGATTGTGACAGCAAAGTCTTCTCTGGTGCTCTTAACACTATCAGAAGCACTGACATACATTTAAAACCCAGATTGTAATATTTGCTTCCAATACATTACTTTGTTCAATCAGATTGCAACCTCTATGTGCTGCCATGTCACTCTTCTCTGACCACGGCCGTCAGGATCAGTAGTGTTGCCAGATCGACTTTCAACGACGACTAACAATGGGATTGTTTCTATAACCGATCCGATTTGAAATTCGTCCGTTCCGGTTCAGAGTGCTAGCCCTCGATGACATCGCATTTTTCTGTCCTCTGACTGATTGGTCAAAGAAAGCCAAGTTGGACTAGCAAATCACATCTGGAGCAATCTAATCAGCATTTCTGGTGAGTATGACGTATTTCATTTTAACGTTACATCTTTTTAGATAAATATTGATTATGAACTGCTCTAGATGACGTACATGGCAGGGTTGCATGCTGTTATAGTGTATTTAATTTTTGTATAATGGTTTCTGTAATTGCAATGTGATAGTGGTACGACTAAGACGTGTAAGTCCACACTGAAGGCCAAGGGACCAGCTTCACCGGTCACCGCTGGATTGATGTGATGGGAATTAATTAATGACGATATGATTGATGATCATATGTGTAATGGTATGTCACTTCAAATACAACTAAATGATCACAAAATGAGTGCTGAGCACTACTTCTGCGATCATTTTATGCCAAACTGCCCTAAAAATCTATTGGGTTTTTGCTCTGGCACAGAATAATCCCTCACAGTTAGAAGCAGATCGGTTCCAAATTATTATTGGCGGTACGGATTTGACCTGTCTCGGCACATCTTTGTTCCGATTTTCAACATCGATAGGGTTCTTGTTATGATATGGAGAAAGTTAGCTGTTGAAAGTACACATATTGGAGTCAAATATATATATTTTTAAAAGCATGATTTTGCACCAATGGTGTCCTTGGTGATGTGACTTAATAAGGGCTCATCATCTGGACATCACAATCAATGGAAAACAAGAAAGGTGCTTATTTTCACACATTTTTGAATGATCTCATGATGCATTCATGTTAACCACAGAAGCAGTCAGAAAGTGGTATTCCAACATATTGCAATGAATATTGAGTTGTTCAAGCTAAGTATTTGGACCTTAGCCCAGCGGGCATGTACCAGAAAAACATCAAACGCGCAATGTTAATGGCTAAACTCCTCAAATGTTTCCCTTTCTTTGTCTTCATTTGCATTCCAGCAAAACGCTACCACCGCTGTTCCCTAATGACACTGAATGGAAATAAATGTTTACAACAAGAGACTGATTGGTTACTGCTCACAAAGCGCACGGAACATGCATTACACAGATGCCGAGGCAGCCATCCGTGCACACAGTAGCAACAACAACAACAACATTCAAGTGAGTTCCAAAAGCCATCAGACGAACGCAGAGGATGAATTGGTTACAGCAGCCCATCTAACAGAAAACAAACAGAAACACTTTCCTGAATTATTAAATTGGCTTTTATTTGATTTTAGTTTAAAAATCTCCTGTGAGCATTCTTTTTTTTTTTTTTAAATGCCATTTTCAGCATCTTTATTTTCATTATTGATGTAGACAGCAACATGACCTAATTGTAGTTCTACAGCACAATCCATGCATCCATTGTGTTCCAGGCTCCTTTCAACCGGCTCAAAAGGTCTCCGCCTAAACATGCTTATCGGAGTCAACAGGCTGTGACACATTGCTTTTGTCTCAAAGGATATCTTACGCTCCTTTTGCTTCCATTACCACGCGTGTTCCCGTAACAAAACGACCGTTGCACGCTATCCGGCTACGACGTCTGTTTGCTACCAGATATATGCACTTTGTCCAAGTGACAAGAAAGGATTGCCCTACAGCATATGTAGAGCATTACCACCATCGCAATGCAGCCCACACTGCTCCGACATTGGCAAGTCTGAGACTCAATTGTACAAATCTGAGGGCATCCATACGGTTTTGGGTGGACATCTAACCCCTTCACCCACGTCAACGAATGAATTTGGCTCTGGGGGAAAAAGACATTTGAAACAGAAACACTATTTGCGTTTTAAGTCTCACTGCTAATTGCATTGCATCACATTATTTGGATTAATTTAGGGCTCATCCATCAATGTATCCCCCCTATTTTTCATATTGTGAAATGGAATATACACACACATTTACACATATACACAATATACACTCAATATACACAGCTAATCGTGGCTGGGACTTTATAATAACCTCTACTCCATATTGATTGATGAGCACTTGCCAACCTGACGCTGCTTCTGCATTGTAGCTGACTTGCCATTGCATTTGCCATTCACGCTGCACACAGGCCGGGGTTGTTAATGATGAACGGCTGGTACAGCACAACACGGTATACTGTCATAAAAGCAGATCCACATTGCTGTTGTTTCAATTAAACAAATGTCCAGTTCTCAAAAACTGTCTGCCATATACATGCGATTCAATCAAACACGCAAGTGCTTCTACGTATATCATTTAAAAACTCTTCAAGGCTTGTCTGCCGCATTTAATCACCGCATATGGAAACTACCGTGTCGTAAATTATGAGTGAGACTTGCCAGCGCCCGCCCTGCTCCACAGCATCTAAATTATCTGATTTCAATATTATACCACAAGAAAGAGCATAGTTTAACAGCCTCTTTACTGAGAAGTGGGGCACTGCAGGGGAAGAAAAAGTGCATTTAGCCAATCTATCTGTGGGTGAGTCATGACCAGAGTGCAT
Organism: Phycodurus eques; assembly: GCF_024500275.1. Lineage (NCBI taxonomy): Eukaryota > Metazoa > Chordata > Actinopteri > Syngnathiformes > Syngnathidae > Phycodurus > Phycodurus eques. The sequence continues at coordinate 9,429,080 of NC_084546.1, read as the reverse complement.
TACAGATGAAAATGTCATTATCAAACAGCGGCCTTGCGGCAGAGGAGGAGAAATGAGGGGTGTATGCCAGGGAAGGAGGGATGGGGAGAACAACCTGTATGGTAAGGACAGAAGTAAAATGTTTTTAAGGAGTGATGCAGGTGTTCTGACATTTATGATCAATGAGCCATACACTGTATGAGTTTTTATGCTAATACCAAAATGATTTGACTCTACTTGCTTGAAAGGTTAGTTGTAATATAACAGAGTAGACAAATTTACTTGTAAAACACCTTCGTTTTTGGCAGAGAAAAAAAATACCCCAGCAAGGGAGGGAATCAACCTCATCACTAAAGCTCCAAACAAAAGAGCTGAAAAAAACCAATTAAAACCTATGGTGACAGGTTGATTTATCTTGTTGCAAGTGCTTTCTTCTAGTTAATTGCTCTTTGACTGAGACATTCTTCACAAGAAATTGAGTATAACATCGTTTGCAACTAATTTGTCTAATGCCTTCATTTGAGAGTAGCAGAGGGCTAACAATTGAGCCTTGGGGAACTCCGCATGTCGGAAAAGAAGTAAATACTGATGAAGTGCAGTCCTTCATAAAACAGTTATAAGGGCAGAATTTTAACAAAGCAACGGTGGAACTCACACTGTTATCTATCAAACATAAAATGTATACAGTACAGTAATAAATGGGTAATGGGGTAGGATATATACGTAGGAGTGTGTGTGTGTAGGCAAGTGTATGTGTTCAGCTCATAACCTTCACTTAACTGGCACTAGAAAATGGGAGGGGGGGGGGGAAACTATAAAATAATACATAAATAAATGTCCTTAGGTGTGAATGTGAGTGGGAATGGTTGCTTGTCCGTAAGTGCCCTGTAATTGGCTGGCAACCTATCCAGGGTGCACCCTTTCACCCCAAGTCAACGGGGACCCCGATTGAGGATAGCTGGTATTGAAAATGGATGGCTGGAAGTACATGCGTTGCGAGTTTAAGCTTGTCCGGAGTCGCCACAGCGAATTCCTCGTATGATTTGTTTGGCACAGTTTTTACACCAGATGCCCTTCCTGATGCAACCCACCCATTTTTCAGCCAGGCTATAGAAGGACTGCATGTCATGTACCCATGTCTACAGTATCTAAAAAGGGTTAACCAAGGCTAATGTATCCCATCGGGATCTTTTGTCAATTTAAGGTGGCTTTTGTACTTTTTCTAAGCCAATTGCCATACTTTTCAAAGCTGTAGGAGCTAAGAGACAAAAGACAAGGTAACATAATCCTTGCATTTAAATATACAGTATACTGTATAGCACATGCTCCGAAAACCAGAATACTTGTCTGAATTACCTATTCTAAATGGTGGCTTTTGGATTAAATTAATTGAAGATGTTGTTCGCATTGCAGTATCTTATTGCTTTAATGGGGTTCACATCAACATATCGAGTGGCTTCAACAATTCAGCCAAGTGGTATCATCGACTAACATAATGAGCACATATTTACGCCAAAGACCTTGTATTCCTCCCAAGATGTTTTGGATGAGAGACAGACTTTTTCTCAGGGGAAGAAAACATTTGAGCGTTTTTATTATTATCATTTGCTTTGTGTCTCACAAATGCTGTCTTGATATTACTCCTCTCCCAGTGTGATGTTATTGCCTACCTGCAATGTAACACTGAGCAAATGGGTTAAAGATTTGGGCTGGTCAGTGAGGGGGGAAGGAATGCAAAATATAGAATAGCGTCACTCTATCAGATTTTTGTACAGGTTAACATTGAGATACAAAAACAACCTTACATATAAGTGTGTGTGTGTGGGGGGGGGGGGGGGGGGGGGGGCTTGACATTAATGGAGAATAAGGTTTGTTTCCACTCTTGACTATATTCCTGTGGCATTAGTTATGATGATTTGACTGGTTAAAGACTCACTAATAAATACGTTGCACATATAATCCAGTGCAAACAAAAGCCGTCCAAAATGGCTTGGTTCATAGTTTAGAACACGCCAATGAAAGTCTGTCAGTATTGGAGTAGATGCATATTTACGTGCCAAATTAGTCATTCACCTCTCATCGAAAAAACAACATGGTTACATGCATGAAATATGCACAGAAAATGAGCTGGTAAAATGCATATATTTTCATTAGGTCGACACATTACTATGGACAGCAAAATTCACAGTTTCTCAAGTCATGTACTGCAGCATACTCACAAATAGAACCATTCCCCCAGTAAAATTATATTGAAGCAAATGTATTGTCAAAGACACTGTGTGCTCAATCAGGTGTTTCTCCTTTTATGTCTGTGCTTTTATCTGTGCTCTAATGATCCGTGAAAGTGCTGACCGAACTTGCCTACCTTGACTTTGCACGAGTATACTGCATGTGCCGCACCAAGGATGAAGAGTTAAGAAATTGAGAGAGCGAGAGAGACAGAGGGCAGAAGTATGCACAAACGATTTGCAGGTGCAAGTTGGAGAAGAGGTGACAACGAAAAAGGGGAGTGATTGGCACATTGGAAGAGTGTGACGGTGATAGCGAGAGGCAGTGAGATGAAGAACTCAAACGGTGCACAGAAGGTGCGCTCGCATTAAATCTGCTCGAGTTGTGGACGGCACAGTCACAGCTACATTGTAGTCACATTCACAACGACGGTCCGTGTCTCTATCGTTTGGATCTTGTTATTAGTCCTTTGTTCTCCGAATATACTATGTTCCACTGGCTTACTTTCGCCTCGGCACCACATTCTTCACACCAATACGGATCCTGCCTGTGCGCCCACACATAGTCAGCTCTCGGCTCCTGTTTATGAGTCACCGCCTTGTTCTTGCTCACACATTGGACCATCAGACAAACAGTGTTTCCTGTTGAGGTTTGTGTAACTACAAATCCAAGGGCTCGTGGGTTTCGCATTAAAACGTTGGCTGCCTTTGACCCTGGGAAGCTAAAGTACTCCACATATCTGGCCGAGGGGCTTCACGAAAACGCTACACACTGCAAACATGGTAGCGATGTCATACTGAGGGCTCTATGATGTAAATCTGGTGCGTCGGGTGGCGTAAATCTGCATGAAAGCGGGTTAGATTGGGTTTTTGGTCATTTCGCAGATGAGCGCAAGCCCACGTATTTAAAAGAGGGAGGTCTGCGCCTCTGTGGGAGTGAACACAGCTGTTTTCAATCATGTCCAATCAAAGTGGCTCCTCTCATTCCCTTTAAATGTCCCCTATTTTACCAAACCAAATGTTTCTAGAATTTGGGTTGTTATATTGGGTCTATGGTGCCTCAGTAAACATGTGAAATATGAATTACAATCGTCCACGCGTCACGCACAAACTCCAGACGTTTTTCTGCCAAGAAGCCTGAAATCAGGTCATTTGACTTTCTCGAGCTTATCTACGTCACTAGCGAAGATCTCCACCTCCCTTTCCGCTCCCAAGCCAGCGCTGTCAACATAACAAAAACGTGTGCTCTCACAAGTGGGTCTTCTACACAGAGGCAACCAATCAGAGGAAAGGGAGCGGGCTTAGCCAACTATGGACAAAGCGGGTATGAAACTGGGTCAAACGGAAGTAGCTGTCAGAGGGGCCTTTTCTGGACACCTATGACAAAACCAATATGTTTTTTAAAATGATATTGACACTTTTATACTAAGTCCATGTTAGGGAGTTACTCTATGGAGGTCTAAATAGCCACAATATGGGACTTTTAAATATGGTGCGGTGACAATCTTGAAAGCAGAAAAGCAATACACGCCACAAACACGGCCGACATGTCCAACCGTAAGGGCGACACACTCCACAAACATGGCTGACAAGCTACCTTGAAATATCAACGCACTCAACGAATATGGCCGACAAGCCACACCAAAAAAGCAACACAGCCCACATACAGTACTGTCTATTACTGACGTGGAGTGAATAAGTAACACACCTCGCAGACATGTATGCATGGATGTATGGACATGCTAAGCTATAGGCACGATACCCTCCACAAACATGACTTACATGCTTTGCTAGAAAAAAGCAACACACTCCACAAAGATTGGGCGATATGCCTTCTTTAAAAGGCAGCCTGCTCCACAAACATGGCTACTCTGAAAATTAATGCACTTCACAAAAATGGCCACCATCCAGAGAAACTGACTGCACAAAAACTCATTGCTCGAGACTGCTGATGAAGACCGAGTCAAAGAAAACTAATGAGGGCTGCTATTTCCGAAGCCAAAGATAGTTTTTCATTTTGAGTGACTGTCAGACTCATTTCCCTCTCACCCATTTTAATTCTGCACCTGAGAACTCCCAATTAAAAAGCATCTCAGCACTTCCATGTGTCCTCTCTCTATTATCGATGTTGGACTCGGTTGGGGTTTTTGGCTTGCAGACAGGCCAACAGATGCTGATTTGTCAAACCTGAGAAAGCACAGCGAGGATCCATATTTTCCCTCCACGAGCCAACGCATGTATAGCGCAGCAAAACAGAGCGGAGGGAAATCAAGTGGCCAAATCTTTATCTCCTATCCATCTGGCGAGGGGAGCCTGAACGCAACCAGGCGGCGTTCACACTTTGACAAAACGCTGACTAATCCGGGCCAATTACGAGATGAGCGCATTGAAGGTCCGATGGTGGCGCAAATCAAATTGTTCGTTTGTGAAACGGTGTGTTTAATGAACAGTGCTGTCATCATCGGCGCAGTTGATCACAGGACGAAGCTCCATTAGGTGGCGTCGCACCGTTGGCTTTAAGCGCGTGTACGGCTACTTCACGCCGGGGCGCAAACAAATTAACTGTTTGGATGAGAATTTCCCTCCTGTCAGCACTATTGAAGTTCATCAAGAAGTTTGTCTAGTTCATAAATTTAAGGTCACGGAAAAGCAGTCTAACGGAAAGCACTTTTTGCACAATCAATCAATATTATGGTTACCTTAGCACAGTGCAAAACACCATCAATCTACCAAAATAATATACTGATTCTATACCGCTTTTCTTCATTCGGGTTGTGGGTAACTGGAACCTATCCCAGCTGATTTCTGCCAAGACGTCTTTTCTCCATTTGAATACATTTGTCAAGGGGGGTGGGCGGGCTGCTGATACAAATCTTTCCTGAGCTAAATACATTTGTCAATACAACCCGCCAAAGTGATTTGTGGGTATGGAGGTGTTACCCGCAACAGCTGAAATTCCCCCACTTTTGTTGGCTTGGCGGGTGTTAATATCAAGCCTTGGTCGCCAGTCAACCAATTTCGAAAAATGGACAATTTAGAGTCTTCAGTTTGCCTAACATGGATGTTTTTAGAACGTGGAGCACCTGAAGAAAACTCATTCAAGCACGAAGAGTAGGGGGTTGTACATACTAGTCGACTCGCTGATTTTACTACTCCGCAATCCACAATGATGCTTTGGTTTTTTTCAAATTATCATAGATGTCCACTCGATTTTCATCACATTAGTGTTGAATTTAAAAATCTGAAGTATTTCAAACCTGAACAGGGAGTACATGGAAACTACACACAGGAAGGTCTGAGCCGAGGTTGAACTGAACCTCAGAACTGTAAGGTAGATACAGGATACTCTTCAGTTTTCATACAAATTTTCCGTCAAAATGTAATGTTATAATTTATCCCCATTAGAAACTTGTGATTTCATTGACTTGCATGTTGGAAATTATAAGTGAATCCCACGAATGATGTGTGATATAGTTTGTTCGTCCAAAACAATATATTTTAATGAAGCGTGTACCTAAGTTGCACCGAACAAATAATAGTTTCAATTTCATACAGAGCTTTCCAGTAATAAAAGATGGCACCAGTCTCCAAATCAAAGGTGATTTCAGTCATTTCTTATCTTGTTTATTGTTTCTTTCATTCCCATTCTCTTGCTTCCAGCATCTCTTTCATTTTCTTTCCAAGAGACAAATAAAAGTCAAGACTCTTACCCTGTTTTTTTTCCCCATTCAAACCAAACGCATTTTCTCTTTTGATTCTGACTTCATCATCGTCTGCGAAGATGAGACCAATGATTGGACAGACCTCCCCAGGCAGGCTGATGGCCGCCGCGTTGACGGCGGCATGTGAAGAAGGCCACCGAGGCCAGCCAATCACCTGCCAGATGATGCGAGATTTTTGCCGCTCGTCGGTGAACCGGCACTTTCTCTATCAACTGCCTACAAATGACTCTTTCATGTATAATTAGTTCTATCTCACTTCCCCTGAACCAAACTGCGTGGCCATGACAAGCGCATAATAGCTTTATGTCTCGTGCATTTACACAGTGCGATGGATCAAGTCACCCAAAATAGAATGTATTTGGTCATTTGTTTAATTGTGTTTTTTGATTGCATACAGTGTGGATTCTTTGACCCCTAAACAAAAAAAAAAAAAACACATTTCGGACAATGGTGATTGGTGAAAATAATCAAAACAGGCAAAATGGGAAGTATGGCAAGTGATAATGACCATGTGAGTACAATGGCCACTGATTGGACGAGAGGTTTAGTTCATCCCAAAGGTGATTTTTATTTCTTCACTGAACTCATCCAACCCTTTTTTTTTTTTTTTTTTTTTTTTAACAATGTTGGATACTGGCAGGACCAAGCACAACCAGCAGCGGTAGTCCCAATACTTTGGTCTATACAACGTTTCCCCTCCAGTGTCCTTGATGCCCAAGTTCTGAATTTACTCCTCATTTAAACCTGACATCCCGAAATCACAATCCCACTTGGCAAAGTACTGACTTGACAATAAAGTGTGAGGCAGTGTCGGGTGAGCCTCAGTCTGTGTTTGTGTCTTTGCCAATGGTTTGTGTAGTGAAGCGCATGCAAGGAGTGCTGGAGGTATGTCTGACATTAGAATGAAGGTACCTTCTGCATAATTCAGGTGGACCTGTCTCCTTTTTTTCCCACCACATCTCTATCCTTCCTTCTCTCTTTCTCTTGCTCTGTCACGCTCTCTCTCTCTCTCTCTCTCTCTCTCGCACTTTCATTCCTATATCCTCGCGCAACCTTTAAAATCTCTCAAATCTCTCTCTCACCAACATTTTTCAGTGCTTTAACCTTGAGAGGAAAAAAACAACATATCATTTTTACAAGCACTGATAAGGAGCCACGATGATTCCCTTCACTTTGGAAGGTGTATGTCTGTACTGACATTGCACACACACACAGACTACAAAATGATTTCATCACCACATGGGTTAATTATTCAGAGATGTCACATTAAGGGTCTAAGTGGATAAATTTAATGACTCCTTCATTGTGTTCGCGATCTTGTTACTCACCCAGATGTGAATGGAGAATTAGGATGAATAGGAGCCTTAATGATATATATATATATATATATATATATATATATATATATATATATATTAGCAGGAGTGCCTTATCTTTATTAAAAAGAAATCTCGATTTTTGTCTAGTCAAATTGAGTAAGTCACAGAGAAGGTTGCTTAGTTCATTTTACAATTGGAAATATATTTTTTTTAAATCATGCAAATAAACTATCTCTTATACAGCAGCGGAATAGTGTGGTTTATTTATTGAATGTATAGTACCACTGACTTTGGCCTTCAGTAGGGACTTACCTGACTCAATTTCCCTTTTAGTACCACAGTTCACGTCACAATTATAGAAACCATCAATACTATGCCAATGACCTATGGGCTCCCTCAAGGGTCAGTTCTTGGACCCCTCCTGTTCATCCTGTATATCCTACCCTTGGGTTAAATTGTTCAAAAATTTAATTTTGACTATCATAGCTATCCAGATGACACACAGTTATATGTAGCAATGTCTCCAGATGACTACAGTCCAATTGAGGTGCTGTGTCACTGTCTAAAACAGATAAATAACTGGATGAGCCAAAATCTTCTTCAATTAAACAACAACAAAACGGAGATAATTGTTTTTGGCAAGAAAGAAAAGAGGATTGCTGTTCGTAAATACCTGGAGTCACTCTCTTTAAAAACCAAAGACCAAGTCCGAAAACCTTGGTGTTCTGATATTCCATCTGTGGTTTGTGTCCTGACTTTAAACAGTCATATCAAATCAATTACAAAAACTGCCTTCTACCATCTGAAGAACATATCCAGAGTGAAGCTTTGCATGTGCCAAGCAGACCAGGAGAAGCTCATCCATGCTTTTATCTCAAGTAGACCTGACGATTGTAATGGTCTTCTGACTGGACTCCCCCAAAACAGCATTAAACAGCTGCAGCTCATTCAGAATGCTGCAGCTCGGGTTCTGACCAGAACAAAGAAGTAAGAGCATATTACTCCAATACTAAAGTCTTTACACTGGCTCCCAGTCAGCTTTAGAATAGATTTTAAAGTTCTGCTACTGGTCTATAAATCACTAAATGGTTTAGGTCTTGAATATATGAAAAAAACGCTAAAGGAATATAAACCCAGGGCTCTAAGATGAACAGACTCAGGTCAAATAGTGGCGCACAGAGTCCAAAGCAAACATGGTGAAGCAGCATTTAGCTATTAGGCTGCACACAAATGGAATAAGTTGCCAACAGAAGTGACGCCAGCCCCAAGTGTGAATGTTTTAAGTCCAGGTAAAAACTTTTTTTTTTTTTTTTTTTTTTTTTTTAGCGCATTTCCACCTTTAAATGATATTTCTTGCACTGTACGCTGATTTAATTGGACTCTCTTTTTTTCCCTCTTTGTTTTAAATGTTTATAAGCTGTTTTTTTTCTTTCTTTTTAAATGCTTTTAATCATATAAAGCACATTGAGTTCCCTTGTGTATGAAATGCGCTATATAAATACATTTGCTGTGCTTTGCTTTGCTATGCAAAAACGCAATGGAGATCAACAGCAAGCATCTGTGCCACCTTCATCATCGGGAGCAGTGCAGAATCATTAATTAGCTAATGTGGTTAATTTTCTTGCACCTGTGCTTCCGAGTCGATTGATGCAAGAAAATTAACCACACTAACAACATGACAATAACATAACTAATCTAAATCAAAGACAACATACCGACCAGAGGCCCTGATTATAACACGTGTGCAGATTGCAAGAGACATCTTTTGCTTGTCAAACTTGGCTTGCTCTGAACAACCGATTAAATGACTGAAAGAGTATTGGGCTACTAAATGGAGAGAATAGACTGTCAGGAGTAAATATATACAATTTCATGGAGCAACTATAAGAATGTAGGTTGTAAACGTAGGTCAGTGCGAGTATTTAGGCCAGCAGAGAAGTCCTTGTGTGGCCCTGACAGCTCGCCACTGAATAATACAATATACTAGAAAACAAAATGTTTGAGGCACAACGTCATGGTATGATTATGTCAAATATCAATGACTGTATTGATATAAATTGTCATGAATTATGAATTAAACAAAAAGGAAATTGTTTTAAGTAAGCACCCTTTTAAGCTGGTTATTACTGTGTGTTCTTTTTGAGACGTTTGAAATAAAACCAACTGTTGTATAAAAGATGGTAAAATAGTTTTTGATGTATATGGTAGTCCAACCTGCAAAAAAACAAAAACAAAACAAACGAACAAAAAAGGCGAATACCGAAGCTTGGGCTATTGTACCCTCGCGACTTGCTGTAGTTTGGAATCCGGAAGTAAAATTGCTTTCATTTATTCAACAAAATGTAAGTTTCATTTTATCGATAAATATTCTACAAAACTAAGCTCTAATAATTGAAGGGGTTTACTCGGTCATGTTTCCGAACGCGTCTTATCCTGTAAAAGAAAAAAAAAGAAAAAGAAACGAGTTAGCTCACTGTGGAAGGAATGTCATCGGTTAAGCTAACGTTAGTTAGCATTGAGCTTCCCTGCTGAACTGCCACATCGCCAGAAAACTGTCAGCAGCACCGCAGCCGCTTGCCAACAAAACGTGGAACTTTTCCAGAACTATAGTTCTTCAATACGGGTATACGGTGTTATCTGCTTGTTGTCACATTGTTTTAGTTTCAGCACTCATAGCAAATCATGTCGCAGCACTTTCTCTGATATGAGGGTTTGTAATGTAAACAAAGTTGAGATTTCAGGACAGGGGTGATGTAACCACTTAAAATGAGCATGGATTAAAAAAAAAAACATTTTATTTGTTCTCAGGGGATGATGTCTTCATTTATATTTACGCAAGAAGTTTGCTAGTCTTTTCTGCATTTGGATCAAGTGCTGTCAGCCATGGCTCACGACGAAGAGGAAGAGGAGCTGACCATCGAGGGGCCCAAGGAGGTGGACATGATCACATCAATACGTTGCCTTGGTTACCTGTCAAGCCTGAACCTCATGGTGGCGGTGTGCGTCGGGATGTACTTGCGCTGGGAGGTGACGAGCGAGCCGATGATCCTCGTCATCTTCATCCTGGGTCTTTTCGTCCTTGGGATTGCGAGCATCCTCCACTATTACTTTGGCATGGAGCAAGCCAGCCTGAGCCTGTTCCATCTGTGGTTTGGCTTCCTGCTCGGTCTCCTGTGCTTCCTCAGCAGTCCTGCCTTGGATTCCAACGTCAAGGAAGTCGTTGCCAACTATCTCCTCCTGGCCAGCGTGGTCATGAAGGCAATATGGGCCGCGACGGAGAGAATATGCCGCTCCATCCGCTACAAAGCCGTCTTGCTGAAGTCCACCGAGTTCCTAGAGCTGCTCGGTTTTGCCATCGCGAGCACCACCATGCTTCTCAACAAGTCAGTCGCCATCGTCGGCCTTGTGGTGGCTCTGGGCGCGCTCATCGTGGACTTGAGGATGAAGTCCGTCCTGGCTTTACCCAACTTGGTCAGCTTCGCCCTGGTCACCTCACTGGTGTTTTTCCAAGCCTTGGGCATTGCGGCCAACCCCTTCGCCTTAGGGTGCTACCTGGGTCGGCTGCTGTGCGAGCCCGTGTTGGACGTTTACTTCAGCGCGCTGGGCGCCACCGAGCGCTGGATGCCTGTGCTCACCTTGGGGAACATGTGGAGGCGGCTGTCGCTCCTGCCCTTGAGCCTGCTGGAGTTGACCTTCGTTATCCTGGCTGCCTTTAAGGTACAACCAAGGGGGGCAGGAATTTTTATGATTGTTTTGTGTGCGTGAATCTACGGCTCTATCTGAGCACAGATTCTGTAATGTGATGAGTTTGGAAACCTGATTGAAATTTGTAAAGCCTGCAAAATGCCCTGCACATTTAATGACCTTTCTCTTACGCAGCTCAGCCACTTGGAGCTGTGGTACTTGGTGATCCCAGGCTTCTGCCTCTTTGGCCTCTTCTGGTGCATCTGCCACGTCGTCCTCCTCATCACGATCTGGGGCTTCCATACAAAGCTGAGCGAGTGCCAGAAAGCCTGGCGGGCGCAGCGTTCCAGCAGCCGTGGGCTGGACCAGGTCATGGCCTCCAGGGGCATCCGGCACTTTTGCCTCATTTCGGAGCGGCTGATGTTCTTCAGCCTGCTGTCCACGGTCATTCTGGGTGCCGTGTCCTGGCAGGTAGGAGACTACCAGCAAGTTTCATTGTCAACATCAGCTAGTCAAGTGTCAAGTGTCTTCCGTCTATTTGTGGAATCTTCTATTAAAAAAACAACAGGCAATGATCACTTCAAACGCCTTTAAAATCCCCCATAAGTAATAGTAACGAAAAGACGATTACTAAAGTAGATGACCGACGTTTCATTTGTGCTATTTAATTCAGGTTTTTAGGGCAGGTGATGCCATTTGAAATTTTGACGTGTTGACTTGGAGAACCCCTCCAAATTTCGGCCCGCACAAGCTTATTAGTGGATATTTTTAACTGAAACTTGTCAGCCAATCGGAGGAGGGATCCCCGAGTCGCAGACAAAATGAAAGGGTCGAGGAGATACGTTGACAAATACCGGTAATTGGGATGTATAGCTATATAAAATCTGGTTGTATTCTAATTTTAGGGCGATTTTTGAACAGATTTTCTGTAGGCGATATCACACACACACACACAAAAAAGGCCTTTTTTTTCTAAAACAAAAACCCGAAACCCATTACCAGATTTCTTGGTGTGTTGTATTCAGGTTGAAGTGGAGATTCCAGCCAGACATTTAGACAGACTGTAATTTTGGGGGAAATCTCGTCACGTTCCTATGTTCAGTGTTTTTGCCACTTCCACTTTTAGAAATTGATTAGCATTCTCAGAAAGAGCAGCAGGCATGCGGTGAAATCAACACGTCTGCAGGAGAATGCTAAATGAGACTTCGTGCCAGTGACTCATGAAATTGATTTTACTTACATCGTAGTCCAAAGTTTTCTGTGTGTCTTTACTTTATCATTTTCATTCTGAAAGTGTTTGGTTTTGGATGTTTACTAATGTTGAGACAGTCTTAACAGTGCATTGTGTCTCTTCGAGCATGATCCTGCAGTCGGTCCCGTGTTGCGTAACTATCTTGCAAACTGTCGGCACCAATTAAGCGCCTGTGGTTGCTTCTGCGCAAAATGGAAGTGACAAATGGAAGGAAGTGACTTTTTGCGGTGCTCTGTCTTGTTCGTGTAGCCGGCCAACGGTCTCTTCCTCAGCGCGCTGCTGGTGGTGCTACCGTTGGAGTCGCTGGCCCACGGGCTATTCCACGAGCTGGGCAGCTGTCTGGGGGGCACCTGCGTTGGCTACGCCCTGGTCATCCCTACGACATACTGCAGGTAGGACTTTGTGTTAACAAAATTAAGTTTACACACTGGTGGAGAATTTCACATGCTTTTGTAAATATGATATCCCATTTCAACTCAGTTAATACAAAACCAACTGGATAAATAAGCCAATAACGATGCATAAACATGCCGCTAATGTTCGGCCCCTAAACGGATCATTCTGTTGCTCCCCGTGCAGCATACGAAGTCGTGCAGCGTTTAGCCATTAGCCGCTGCCCCTCCCGTCACCTCCCCCAGTTTCCTCTCAGATGGCTTGGCATCTTTTTTTAACAGGCCATTTACTCTTGATGATCTCCTCCCTCAATGAAAGCGTGGAAGCTAGCCGTCATTTATAAACGACTATCTCCGTCACCAAACAAGTCAGTGATGCTCACTCATGTGCCGTGCCTTCTTTATGTGGAACCTTTCCGTGTCGAACTCCCGTCCCGTCGCCACCGCCTCTCTGTATTCGAGGCTGCACGTGGCCAGGCCCACAGGGACGACTGAGGGCATGATGAGAATGCAGTGGTGTGTAATAGGCTGTTTGATGGCTGCGGATCATGTTGCCACTGAGAAAGGCTCCACAGGGAGATTACAGCGATCGGGGTGAGAAGGGGAGGCCAAAAAAAAAAACAGGAGGGTGTGACTGCAGGGAGGAAAAAACAAGGAGAGGCTGTAAAGAAAGTGAGGGAGAAGTGAGAAGGGACAGCATTTTGACAGAAGGGAGGGGTTCAGAGTGAGGATGGAAGAGAGCGGCGGAAGATGCAGCGTGAATCTCAAACTACGAGCCTTTCTTCCCCTGGGTGCCATGAGATCTGAAAAGATTAGATGAGCTTGCCAAGCCACACCGAGGATGAAGCGTGTCATTTTTCTTATTAAAACCATCGTGTGTGTGTGAATGTGTGGCTGGAAGGCTCTGTCTTTGCATCTACAGTAGCTATCAGTGCAGATGTGACACAAATTTCCAATCTGTAGTCGTAAAGGTCACCAAAATGAGGAAATTTGGCAGCTCTCTCTAGCGGCATCTCCTGGGGATGGTGCTAGACAGTGCAGTCCATTGACTAGCTGCGCAAATTGACACAAACAGCCAGTTTTGAAAAAGAATAAATAAATACAATACTGTAGGATCTGCAAACAGTGGTGCCTTGAGATACAAATTTGTTTTCGTTCCGTGATTACGCTGCTCACTCAAAACACTCCTCTCTCAGATCATATTTTTCCATTGAAATGAATGGAAATGCTATTAATCTGTTCCAGCCTTCCCCGCAAAGAAACATGTTGTAATGTACATGTATGAAAAACAAAACAAATCAACACAAGATATTCTATTGAGAAAATGGCAAAAAGCAACAATAAACAAGGAATGTAAGGTATATTTTAATGAGGACAAATAACACTCCACAGTATTGTAATTGATAAAAACATGCAGTAATGACATAATTAAATACAATTCCAATGAAGTTGGGACGTTGTGCTAAACATAAATAAAAACAGAATACAATGATTTGCAAATCATGTTCAACCTATATTTAATTGAATACACTACAAAGGCAACATATTTAATGTTCAAACTGATAAACTTTATTGTTTTTACCAAATCATTAACTTCGAATTTTATGGCTGCAACACATTCCCAAAAAGCTGGGACAGGGTCATGTTTACCACTGTTTTACATCACCTTTTCTTTTAACAACATTCAATAAACGTTTCGGAACGGTGGACACTAATTGTTGAAGCTTTGGAGGTGGAATTCTTTCCCGTTCTTGCTTGATGTACAGCTTCAGCGGTTCAACAGTCCGGGGTCTCCGTTGTCGTATTTTACGCTTCATAATGTGCCACACTTTTTCAATGGTCTGGACTGCAGCCAGGCCAGTCTAGTACCCACACTCTTTTACTACGAAGAAATGCTGTTGTAACACGTTCAGAATGTGGTTTGGCATTGCTTGCTGAAATAAGCAAGGGCGTCCGTGAAAAAGACGTTGCTTGGATGGCAGCATATGTTTCTCCGAAGCCTGTATGTACCTTCCAGCATTAATGGTGCCTTCACAGATGTGTAAGTTACCCATGCCATTGGCACTAACACAGCCTCATACCATCACAGATGCTGGCTTTTGAACTATGCATCCATAACAGTCCGGATGGTTGTTTTCCTCTTTGGCCTGGAGGACATGACGTCCACAATTTCCAAAAACAATTTGAAATGTGGACTCGTTGGACCACAGAACACTTTTCCACTTTGCAACAGTCCATCTTAGATGAGCTCGGGCCCAGAGAAGCCGGTGGCGTTTCTGGCTGTTGTTGATAAATGGCTTTTGCTTAACATAATAGAGTTTCAGGTTGCACTTAAGGATGTAGCGCCGAACTGTATTTACTGACATTGGTTTTCTGAACTGTTCCTGAGCCCATGTGGTGATATCCTTTACACATTGATGTCGGTTCTTGATGCAGTGGCCGCCTGAGGGCTCAAAGGTCACGGGCATTTTTTAAATGTTATTTTATTTTTTATTTTTTGAATAGTTTTCCCACTTTAATATTTTGAGATCATCAATCATATGTAAATATCAGACAACGATAACCCAAGTATACTCTACCATGGATGCCGTTTTCCTCCAGTCTTTTCATTATGGTTGAATCTTAACTGAGGGAGGCCTGCAGTTCTTAAGATGTTATCCTGGGTTCCTTTGTGACATCCTGGAAAAATCGTCGCTGTGCTCTTGGAGTATTTTTCGTAAGCCGGGTACACCTGGGGAAGTTCACCGCTGTTCCATGTTTTCTCCATTTCAGGATAATGGCTCTCACCGTGGTTTGCTGGAATCCTAAAGCTTTAGAACTGATTTTGTAGCCCTTTACAGACTGATAAATGTCCATTACTTTATTTCTCATCTGCTCTTGAATTTCTTTGGATTGTGGCATTTTGTTGCAGCTTTTTTGAGATCTTTTGGCCAACTTCATTTTGTCTAACAGGTTCTGTTTAAGTCATTTCTTTATTGAGAAGTTTTAGAGGTAATCAAGCTTTGATGTGGTCATTGAAAATGAACTCGGCTTTCCCAAAGAATTTTATTAGCTACAGTTAATTCATGATTTAACAAGGGGGGCATTTACTTTTTTCACACATGGCCAGGTCGCTTTGAATAGATTTTTAACCCTTAATCAATAAAACCATCGATGATTTATGATATTTACATTTGTTTCAACATTAAAGTGAAAGAAGAAGAAACATTAAAGTGGCAATCCATTGCTTAAATGGTTATAACTAGGGCTCAATGTGAATTTAACAAATTAAACAGTCGACTGTCTAAAAAAAGAAAAACAATTGGTCATTAATTTTTTAAGCGAAATGGGTTATTCTTTCTCGTGTATTCATAATTGGTCTTCAACTAAGCAAACATATAATTTATCCAAAGACTCGATTATTTGATAAAATATTTCGTAGGAAACATGGCTTAATCCCTTCAAAGGACAGAAAATGTAAAACCCTTGCTCGAAGCAAGTGAAATATTCAATATGAATAAATGACTCTAAAAATCATGTCATCACACTGCACATGCGATGAGTTGAAGCCAGAAGGACTCCATCCCATGTACTGCAAACCCAACATTCACCTGTCCTTGTCAAGGGGATGTCGAAGGTGATAACGGGGGCACCAGGCGTAATATAATGACACCCGTTATGCAGATGTCTGGAGTGAGGGCGTGAGGTATGACTCCCATCTGCTTGGCCATGAATAACATCAAGCCCGCAGATTGAAGGGGAATGTATGGCCATGTGATTTGCAGCCAGCCTTCACTTTGTGTGTGTGTGAGATTGTGTGTGCGCGTTGCCCCCCCCCCCCCCATACGACCACACAGTTTTTCATAGAATCACTTTGCCCTCGACTTGGCTTTTTAATCTCAATCGTCGTCAACCTGCTCGCCTCAGCCTTTGCTACCATTCCCAACTCTGTGATCCACTCCCCGCAAAGCCACTTCAGTGTTTTTATGCTAGCCACTCTCTTTTCCCCATTCCCCGTTCAGCGCTGATGGCCAGCCCGCCCTGCTGCCCCCGGAGCAGGCCCAACAGTTGAACCTGCGCGCCACGGGTATGCTGAACAACGTACAGCGTCTCTTCTCTCACCACATGATCCGGACGTTCGGCTGCGACTACTCGGCCAGCGGCGTCAGCCTGGAGACGCTGCACGGCAAGCTGCGCAACTTCCTGGAGCTGCGGACGGCGGACGGGCCGCGCCACGACACCTACCTGATCTTCTACAGCGGGCACACACACAAAGGAAGCGGAGCCTGGGCGCTAGCTGGTGAGACACATCATGATGTGCTTCAGTGGTTTTTTGTCATAGGGTTGATGAAGCTGGTGAACAAGTGGTTCGCCTATCTTTCTTACAGTTCTGAGGTTTTGGGTGGGTGTAATGCCTTCCTGTGTGGAGTTTGCATGTTGGTTTACTTGGATGGGTTTTCAAAATTATATATTGTATTACATGTGAACAGTTGTAGAACAAAAAACTTCAGATTTCTCAGTCATAACGGCCCTTTGACGGAAACAAAATCGACAGTGACCCCTCTTGACACCTCTTTTCTAAATTGTTCGTAGTGTGAATTGTCTAGATGTGCCATAGGCCATTTACCAGTCCAATGTTGTGATACTGTGAAACCACAATGTGTTTATGGTTATCATAACAGCAGAATCTAATACTCGCCTATGCTAACCTGTGATCCCAATGAGGACAAGCTGTATAAAAAATGGCTGCGATGGTTGATATAACTAGTTTCCCAGCAACCACACTCATTATGCTCTCATCCCCTTTTGTACTAGAATGCCAGAAAAAATAGTGGCATACATGGTGATTGTCACAATAGTTCTGTTTGTATAGAAAATGGACGGATGGAGCTTATATACTCTATATATTCCTCAAGTAATGTTTTTATAGACACCAAAAGTATCACGATGTACTTTATAAATATCTGTTAAGCACCTTTATTTCTTCAGAAAACCAAAAAAAACCAAACCACTTATTCTCCCTCCCATTTCACGATTGCATTCGCCCTGCAAGCATCATTTGCATCCCACTCTCCACTTTGCATTCTTCCCCTCCTCCCTCAGTCATTCACGGGCTGATTAGTCACAGTCCAGACAAGTGTGCCAAAGGAGTTAAAATTGCTGTGAAGGACAGAAGCCGAGCAGAGAATTCTGGGAAAGTTTTGGACGCTCTTGCTGCAACACCAATGATGACTTGACACACTGTCTTTGGGGGGAAAAAAAGGAAAATAAAAATGCCCGCAAAAGTTGTCTTTATGTCAGCATCCTAACTAACACTTGAAGCTGTAATTTTCCGACATGGCACCGCAGATCATGCCCTGAACTCATGCAACTGATTTCACATTTGTTGGCAGGGAAACACTGCTCTGTACATTTTAGCGCCACGCCCCCGCCCCTTCTGTTAAAGCCGGACATTTTTTGTGCGCTTTGTGTATCTGCTGTGGTTAGATGGACAGTCGGGCAAGTGGAAGCTGACAGGTTTGATCCACGCACAGACACTCTGTCCATCAAGAGTGTCACGCTGAAATGTCCTTGAACCACTAACACCACGACAGTTAATCGCCGCTATTCGTGGGGGATACGG
This sequence comes from Phycodurus eques, assembly GCF_024500275.1. Taxonomy (NCBI): domain Eukaryota; kingdom Metazoa; phylum Chordata; class Actinopteri; order Syngnathiformes; family Syngnathidae; genus Phycodurus; species Phycodurus eques. The sequence goes on along the minus strand of NC_084546.1, from coordinate 9,410,902 downwards.
ATGGAGCCCTGCCACGAATAGCAGTGAGTAATCAACACCTGCCCCCCCCCCCCCCCCCAAAAATAATTGCCTATATTAATAGTTTAAACTACACAGTGGGTACAGAAAGTATTCAGACCCGCTTAAATTTGTCACTCTTTGTTATATTGCAGCCATTTGCTAAAATCATTTAAGTTAATTGCTTTCCTCATTAATGTACACACAGCACCCCATATTGACAGAAAGAAAAACGTAATTGTTGACATTTTTGCAGGTTTATTAAAAAAGAAAAACTGAAATGTCACACAGCTGTAAGTGTTCAGACCCATTGCTCAGTATTTAGTAGAAGCGCCCTTTTGAGCCAATACAACCATGAGTCTTTTTGGGAATGATGCAGCGAGTTTTTCACACCTGGATTTGGGGATCCTCTGCCATTCCTCCTTGCAGATCCTCTCCAGTTCTGTCAGGTTGGATGGTGAACGTTGGTGGACAGCCATTTTCAGGTCTCCCCAGAGATGCTCAATTGGGTTTAAGTCAGGGCTCTGGGCCATTCAAGAACAGTCACGGAGTTGTTCTGAAGCCACTCCTTTGTTATTTTAGCTGTGTGCTTAGGGTCATTGTCTTGTTGGAAGGTGAACCTTTGGCCCAGTCTGAGGTCCTGAGCCCTCCGGAGAAGGTTTTAGTCCAGGATATCCCTTGCAACCAGTTGTCCTGTCCCCGCAGCTGAAAAACACCCCCACAGCATGATGCTGCCACCACCATGCTTCACTGTTAGGACTGCCCTTGTCACCATGTCTAAGCAAGATACTGAACCCCAAAGTTAGAAAAGCGCTATTAAAGTGAAAGGCCCAAAAGAATTGCACCTGAAGTGAGCGTTGCAATATGTAAAAACGCCAATTGTCAAGCAATAATCTGTAAGCAGTCCGTCTTTTGTGAGCTTGAGCCTTTTAACAGCCGCATAGCACAGCAAATACAAACATAACCTCCACGAACAACATCCTGACATAAAAATATCTTAGAACAGTCCAGATGTATCACTTCAATGCTTCCATGTCACCACTTACTACTTTCCTATTGGCCAGGGCTGTATTAGAGCGTTACAGTTAGAGCACAAAATATGTAAACAGGTGAGTTTTTCAGTGAATAGGTGAGGATGGGTTCCACAAAATACAAACGTGAATAAGCGAATTCATAACTGCAAATAAAGCAGGTGGGGGTTCACTGTACTTAGTTTGGTGCATTACTTTAAATTAGCCCTGCGTAATCTAATACTTGATGGAATTATCACTATTATTTTCATAGGAGGGGAGAGTCTTCATCTGGCCCAGCTGCTGGAGTTGTGGAAGGAGAAGAACGCAGGTCACTGCTCGCGCCTCATCTTGGTCCTGGACACAGAAAACTCCCTCCATTGGGTCAAAGAGGTACGTAGGGTAGATGGGGTCTACATAGCGGTACAAACGGCCGAGCTGTCCGCCGCCGGGCCCGACCCAGAGGTGGGCGAGGCCCCCGTACTCGGGGACTTCACGTCCGAATGGGTGGAGTTCAACTGCAACCCAAACAGCGACACGCAGTGGTCCGAGAAGGGACGTAGCGTGGCGGCGGTCTACGGCGTGTCAAAACGCTGGAGCGACTACACGCTGCACCTCCCCACGGGCAGCGACGTGGCCAAGCATTGGAAGACCCACTTTCCCACGGTGACGTATCCCATGGTGCACCTCTCCAACTGGTGCTGTGGCCTCAACCTGTTTTGGTTGTGCAGCGTGTGTCTGCACTGCTTCAGGAGGTGCAAACTCGCGTGGTTCCCACCTGCTGTTTTGGACACAGGACAGGGCCTTAAACTGGTGCACTCCTAGATGTGCTCCATGGACACTTGGACGAGTTGAACAAATTAGCATATATGTTTCGATGCAGACATAATGGAGTCACATTGTAAGACTAAATGTCTGTTTAACAAGAGATGGGATTTAAGGCACATTCCCCCCCCATGTATTTAACATATTCAAATCATAGTAAGATTCCATAGCAATTATTTTGTATTTATATTTTCTTCTGACTAATTTTGCTAACTGTGGCTTACCAATGTAAAGGTTTTCTTTAGCACTATATTGACATTTGCTTTGTACATATGGGTCATTTCCATGTCATTTAATAACAGATCAATAATGCTTATTAAAAGTAAAAAAATCTAATTTAGCAATTTGTTTTATTCCGCCTTGGTTTTATATGGCTAAGTTTTCCATGCTGAAACAGCCATGCTTAAAGTCCTGTTTTCAAGAAATTATTGATGATTTCAAATTTTAGGCATTCATAGTAAAGGCAATCCTTATTGACAAAAAAAAAAAAAAAAAAAAAAAAGGAACTTTGAAGACACTTGGATGCATTTGTGTTAGTTTTCATTGAAAATGAATATTAAGCAATAGGGAAAAAAAATTAATTATGTTGCAAATCATGAAACTTCATTTTGGGCAGTCAAGACATTTTGGCAGTAAAGTTTGAAAAATGTTACGATGGAAATGTTTTTCTTTTCTTAGAAACAATTAACCTTTTGAAGGATAACAATGACTGCCAACAATTCAAATACTCATATCAGTAAAAATAATTATTTAAAAAAAAGAAACGCAGTGGGCCATGTCTTTACCGTGATCAAACTAAATGAAAATGACCCATACACACTTTTGATTTAATTAGGTCCTGCATTATACTTCTCAATATTAGTAACACCTTGCAAACGTCAGCTTCACTAACCGTGCAGAACTTATGGCAATCGAGGTCTCTAATGCACAAAATAACACGTGCTTTGAAATATGTAACCACTTAGCAGACCCCGCACTCTGTACTGTGCGTGGGGTCCTTTGCTGTCACTTTTTCATCCAAAACGCTGAGATGCTCATTTTCCCTTCGTCGTGGCGACGTAGAAGAATGAAGCTTTTCTCCCTGGAAACGCAAAAAGTGAGACATGCGACCGACTTGATATCATGCGAAAGAAAAGGATCACTGTTCGTAGTTTTAATACCACTTATAATGTTAAGTAAAATAACAAATAATTACAATACTAAATTCTAGGAGGAGAAGGCATAAATATGCCCACAATTCCTTGTTCTGTTGCCTTAAAAAGACCCGCTATAAACTGTATATAATGTAGATATAAGCCTCTTAGGCAAATTCCTTGTATGCTGCCTTAATTTCACTGCGATGTGCTCCTTCCATGATTGAATGGTGTCTTTCATAATGCAAATCCACCCCATGTGCTTTACTGGAGTTATGTCGGAACAAAAACGTAATAAAGTTATTTTAACAGTCATATTCATTGTGGTTCCAATGTGGAGTGTGCCTGGGAGGGAAGTGCGCAATAAATTGATTGAAGGGAAACATTTAAAGCTTGTGAAATGGAGAAAAGGGTGTCATAGAATACTTGTGTAAAGAATTTGACAGTGGCCTTCCGAATAATGTAAAAAAAATGTGCTACCTTGCGTGTACGAAGGCTGTCCTTTTTCATTCTCTCCCCTGCAAACTGCAGCCTCAGCGAAGGCTATCGAAACATACAGAACAATCACGGATACACCAGCAGTCATTCACCACAATATTAGATTACAGGCCAGATTCATCTCCCAAACTGGATTAGGTAATAAAAAGAGCCGACCCCCTCTTGAGGCCCAATGAGGATGTGCTGAGTCAGAGACGCCTGGTCTCGCACGCACACACACACACACACACACACACACACACACACACACACACACACACATTCTCCAAGCATGTAAACACACACTGCTGCACACATCGTCTGCAGCTAATCACTTGTCACGCAGCGTTAGCTTCCAATACCGGGAAAGTGACGCAACGCTTCACTGCAGTTGTTAGAGGAAATAAATGTCCTTTTATGGGCTTTCTTTTTTTTTTATCCGACAGAGAACATTTCTCTGAAGGCAAAGCGAGGGTGGAGGGCAGTTTTATGCCCTTTAACACAATTCTCACTTGCGAGTTTTGCTCCAGTAATTTGGTACATTACCGCAGGTCCATTCATTAAAATTGCAAAGGGTGTCTGAACTCGGTAAAGGAAAACTCGGTTCCGTGGTGATAATTGCTTTTTAATGCCTATGAATTAACCTGGTGAGAGCTCGGTGTTATGGCTTTTTGTGTTTGACTCTTTTTGCCACCATTTTCACACATGAGCTAAGCTAAATGTACCAGAAATGCACATAAAGATAAATGCTGTCTTCCTTATTTTATTTCCACCTCCTGTCAGACGAGAGGAAAGCGATTACTGGCGTGTTCCAATGTTCTGTGGGCATTACTGGTCTCAGTAGGCTGCTACTATCCCCGACAATGAAATGTCAAAGCCATAACCTTAAATCAGTAACGGATGGATGAGAGGATGCATTCACTGTTTGGCAAGCCTCTTTGTATTACAGCTACATCGCCATCTCTAGAATTTGATACGATATTGACAAAAACGCCTGCAAATCTGGTGTTATTTGAAAATCAATATTCCTTAACACTCTATGAATGAACCATTAGCTGTGACTAAGACCAAGCTTTCCGACACGAGGCAGTATATTTCTCTCCAGAATGCCTTATATAGTCTTGGGATTTTATTGTACACCGCACAAATTCAAGAGACCCAATGCGAGATGTAGCGAAGCACCCCCAGATCTCATAACTGAGCCTCCTCCACGTTTCACAGTAGGGACAGTGTTTTTTTTTTTCTTGGTATGCTTAATTTTTGAGTCTGTGAATAAGATCCAGTTTTGTCTCATCTGTCCAAAGGACATTCTCCCAGACACGTTTTGGCTTGTTTGTCACACTTAAATGTTTCCCATCATCAAACAAATCTAAATATTAGTCAAAGAAGAAAATGCAATTTTTAAATGAAGGTTTTTATTATTGAGGGGAAAGAAATCCAAACCTACATGGCCCTGTGTG